>NW_006408560.1:1282117-1302585 GCF_000296735.1 Chrysochloris asiatica
TTGTTTATTGGTCCAGTGGTGAGGATTTTTGTTTTCCTTACATTGAGATGCAATCCATACCGAAGGCTATGGTCCTTGATCTTCATCAGTAAAATTTTAAAGTCCTCTTCACTTTCAGCAAGCAAGGTTGTATCATCTGCATAGACCAAAATACAGTTGTTTAAATAGAACAAGGGGAAACAGAATGATTTAAAATCAGAAAAAATGTGCGCCGATATTTAATCCTTTCACCATACTTATTCAGACTATATGCTGAAGCTGGGTTATATGAAGAAGACCATGACATCAGGATTGGAGAAAGACTCATTAACAATCTTGCTTGCTGAAAGCTAAGAAGACTTAAAATATTAGTGATAAAGATCAAAGACTACAGCCTTCAGTATGGATTGCACTTCAACGTAAAGAAAACAAAAATCCTCACAACTGGACCAATAAATAATATGATAAATGAAGAAAAGTCTGACATTGTCAAAGATTTCAATTTGCATGGACCCACAATCAACTCTCATGGAAGTACATTAAAAAACAAACAAACAAACAAACAGAAAAAACAATGCATTGCATTAGGCAAATCTGTTGCAAAAGACTTTGAAGTGTTTTTGAGCCAAGATGTTATTTTGAGGATTAAGATGTGCCTGATCAATGATGCCAGGGTATTTTCAGTCACTCCATATGCATGTGAAAGTTGGGTAATGAATAAGGAAGGCTGTAAAAATATCAGTGCATTTGAACCATAGTCTTGGAGAAGAATATTGAAGTTACCATGAACTGCCAGAAAATGAAAAAAATCTGTCTTGAAAGAAGTGCCACAAGTATGCTCCTCAGAAGTCAAGATGGCAATATTTAGTCTCTAGTACTTTGGGCATCTTGTCAGGAGAGAAACCAGTCAGTCCCTGGAGATGGACATCATGCTTGGAAAAATGGAGGGTCAAAGAAAAAGAGAAAGATGCCCTAATAAGATGGCTTGACATAGTGGCAGAAACAACAGGCTCAAACATAACAATTGTGAGGATTGTGCAGTGTTTCTCCCTGTTGTGCATAGGGTTGCTCTGAATCACAACTGACTCAATGGCATCTAACAGAACAACAAGGTAAAAGGTCACAAAAGAAGAAAAGGACCCAAGGCAGTAGCAACAACCTCCTGAGTTCAAGCATGACAAACTTTCCTTCATTCTGTGGCCATTTTCAATAGTGACTTACCCAGAGTGATATGACTTGAGGATATTCTGTCCTGGCAGCAGAATATGAAAGGTCTGGACTCTACTGTGTCTTTCTGAGCTTGAAAGTAATGCAGTGGTGACCCTAGCCAAAGCAGCAGGTTCTAGGACAGAGGTGGGCATTCTCTGGTCTCTATCCCTGCAATTTCCCTACTCCTGAGCAGGGAGATGTAGTACAATATGTGATGGACAATAATTTTGGGACTAATGTGAGCCTTTTCCATAGAGATGAGAACACAGAACTGCTTTCAGTTTGTATTCTTATATGCTAATTATGGAAGTTTTTCTTCCCTACAGTCTTGACCAAATAGCATCATCTATACCTATTTTCATTACTCTGTTGGGGGAAATTGATACTTTATTGTTTTAACCAGAATTTCTTAAATTCTTTGTGGGTGAGCATCTTTAAATATGTCAATTTGTGCTTTTTATTTTTTCACTTGTTAATTTATATATGCTTAACCCTTTTTGTCTTTAATTGACTTGTCATGAGATTTTTAATATCTAGCTCAGACTTGGTTAACTTTTCTAAGTTTCCTACCTGTTAGATGTAAAATCCCACTCTCACCAAACAATCTATTGTCAGGAACATTATGCAATAATTGGAAACAGATCTTTAATTATTGGGTGATCTTCTAAAAAAGGTGTGACTTTCTTTCGATTGTTTGCTTTCCAACTCTTTAGGAGCAGACAATTTTGTCCAGTTGAGATGCAAATAATTCCTGTGTGGTAGAACATTTAACCCCCAAATTTATGGACTGATTGGACATTAGCTAGTTTTATATATAACCCATCAATCTATTTACATTGGCTATATATATTATTTATTGTGGTGCTGTAAGAAAAGCACTGGACTGAAAGGTCAGTTTGAACCAAAAGGTTGGTGGTTCAAACTCACCAGTTGCTCCTCGGAAAGGGTCACTATGAATTAAAACTGACTCCACTGAACAACAACAACACCAAACTTTTCAAATGGCTTAGGACTGGTTTTAAGACCTTGTTGTTGTTGTTGTTGTTGTTGTTATGTTCTGTGGAGTCGGTTCTGACTCATAGCGACCCTGTACAGGGTTTCCGAGGCTGGAAATCTTTACGGGAGTAGAAAGCCTCATCTTTCTCCCGCGGAACAGATGGTAGTTTCGAACTGCTGACCTTGTGGTTCTCAGCCCGATTCGGGATTCCTTTATTAATTAACGAGGTAAATAAAATCTTTGACATGTGCTCATTTTCAAAAATTATTCTTTAACATTACTATTATTAAGTGCTGTTGAGTAAGTTCTGACACATACTGACCCTGTATAGAGTTTTCTGAGGAGTGGCTGGTGAGTTTGAACCGCTGACCTTGTGGTTCAAACCAACTTTACAGTTTAGTGTATTAACCCGCAGCACCACACCAGGACTTCTTAGCTTTGAATATTTCTCTGCAACTCTACTAACTATCTATACTGAATACAAGAGACATTTAAAATTTTGTGTTTCTAGAATCAGTCAAGTAAAATTAGACAGATGTTACCTTTTCTTCTACTTCCTCCCAGTTTAAGGTTGAAATCTCAAAATGATGAGAAGAGAAAGAACAAATCAAAAGAATCCAGCTCATAGTCTCCTTTCTTTTATTTAAAGTACATGCATTTTTTCCCATGAAGCCTGCCAGCACTTACAGCCTAAAGTTTTGTTTCCAGGTGGCTGCTGTGGGGTTTTTACAAGCCCACTTTCCATCTCACTCAGCTTAATTTTAATGGCTGCCTCTTTCCTGGGGTCTTAGTGAACTGTTCCAGGAAGGGTTATAACCTACATTAAATAATAATCATTAAAAAAGAAAGATAGAGAAAATAAATTCCTTCTGTTTACACATCCAAACCAAAGGTCATTGTGAATAGGACTCTTGACTGACTTGAGAAAGATGTTACCCTTATAACGTCTCGCCTGGATTTCTGCAACTGCCTCCTAAAAGGCGCTCTCAGTTTCACACTCCACTTCCTCAACCCTACCCCCACACCAGCAAATCTATTCTCTATATACTACTGAAATGATTTTACTTCCAAGTAAATAAAATCGTTTCATTCCCCTAATTAAAATCCTTCAGTTGCTTGTCTCACTAGCTTGGGGATATAATTAAAGCATCTCCATATGACTAACAAGAACCTTCAGCTCTAACCTCTCTTTAATTTTCTAGATTTACCATGTATGTCATCCCACACACTCCTTTCCAGCTGTTTTGGCCTACTCACAACTCCCTGAATGCTCCATGCTCTTCAATATCTCCAAACAGTAAGCATGCTTATCTCTACCCTCTTCTCCAGGTACCTCTGACTTGTCCACCAGAGCTTAGCTCCAGCCGATAACCTGCTCTTGTCAGCATGTCCTGATACCCCTTCCCAGGTTGAGTTAAGGACTATTTTGAGTTGGTAGCAGATAATGAGTAACACTTTTGTAGTACAGTATTCTGCTTTATAATCATTGATTTTATCTGGTGTCACCCCCAAGGAATCTCAATAGACCGGAACAAAATGTTACCTCTTTTTGTATCCCCAGGACTTATGTCATTGTCTTAATGCAGGAAATGCTCAATATCAAATGTTAAGACATTTTATGATTCACCTACTTAAGTAACAAAAAGTTTACTTGAGATTATATGGGGAATTTTAGACGTTCTTAAACTGCCCTCAATTATTTTCATACTGACATTTTTTTAAAGTGTGTGAGAATTTTGATAAACTTCCTGTCATTAAAATGATTCCATGACTATTTATTGAAACTTTTGGTGACTATAGTTCTTCAAGTGAAGTCCTGGGTTGTTGTTGTTAAGTGCCGTCTAGTCGATTCCAACCCATAGTGACCCTGTATAGGGTTTCCAAGGAGCAGCTGGTGAGCTTGAACCACTGACCTTTCAGTTCAAATGGCTTTGCAGTCTGAAGCATTAGACCACAGCACCACACCAGGATTCTGAAGTCCTGGGTAGAGGTATAGAATATTCAACAAATTTGCCTGTTTGAAATGCTTTAGGGAAGAGAGAGTATTTTGGGTTTCTCTTAAATCCCCTTTAAGACTAATAATATACAACTATACAGTTACCAGGAGTCCTGGTATGGCACTGCGGGTTAATGTGCCAGACTGCAAAGCCATTTGAACTGCAAGGTCAGCAGTTCAAGCTCACCAGCCACTCCTTGGAAACCCTATCCAGGGTCACTATGGGTCAAAACTGACTCATGGCACTTAACAACAACAAAAAATACAGTTACCAAGAGCTCGGTAAATACTTGTTGTTTGATTGACTGGTTGAAATATGTACATTCAGTGCTGCCAAGAAACTCCCAATCGAATTTATTAAGTGGTGACAAATTAGTGATGCAACAGGGAAATATGGGGATTATATCATAAAAGTGTAGCATGGTAGTTTTAGAAGCATCTTGCTGGTGGTCATCTTGTTCGTAGACTCTGCATTAGAGAAAATGGACCAATTCATCTGCCTCATTTATACAAGTATAAGGTGTTAAAACTTTTGATCCTTTTCTACCTAACATTCTATAGCTTCCATACTTAATTATACAATGATAATTCACATCTGCATATCCCTAGGCATAATCTGTCTATCTCTTAAACTCATGGCTATATTTCCAGCTACAGAATTTCTGGAGTTAGATGTTCAACAAATGTCTCATACTTTACATGCTTCTATGGGAATGAATTGTCTGAACCTTCTTTTCTATCCTTTCTAGGTTATTGACCACTAGGCAAACCATTATTTACTAACTGGTGACCCTGTATTGTTGTATTGTTATTGGTTTCTACTCATAGCAACCCTATGCACAACAGAACAAACATTGCAGTGTCCTGCACCATCCTCATTTGTTGTTACATTTGAACTCATAGTTGCCGTCACTATTTCAATCCATCTCATTGAGAATCTTCACTGATCTTTTTCACGACTGGGGAAGAGCTGCCTCTTCAAAGTAGAGTTGACCATGATGACAAGAATAGAGGAAAGCCTTTAGGAGAAAAAAAGCCTGCAGGACCTTCTTTTGCTGATGGGGCACAACTCAAAATGAAGAGAAACAGCTTTAAACATCCAATAATAATGGAATGTATGGCCATTACATACTGGGATGTCCCAAACCCTTGGATGATAAATCTAAAATATTTTTGGTATGAAATTTTCCATGGAGTAGGAAATTTATTTGATATAATAAGTATGGTTGAAAATCAGATGTGTCTTACATCATTTTGCCAAAGTTGTCTCAAGCAATAATGTTCATGATGCCAATCTATTTGACAGTCAATATTTTCTTTTCAAGAGGAACTGGTTCAATAACTTTATGTGAGTTTACTCTTTTACTCTACCTAGTTTGGATGCAACCTCCCAAGCTGGCAGCATATTTCAATTATTTTAAATTGTGAATAATCTCAGCAGGTCCATGTGGCTCTTTGTGCCTTTGAAGTCTTTGTTGGAGATGTCATTTCAAATGAAGCTAAAACTGGATTGGCTGACAAAGAATAACTTATTCAAGCCTTCTAATAAATGTATGCATTAAAGTTTGGGGCACAGAAGGAAGAACTTGTATCCTTGAAACAAAGTTTAAAAATAATTTCAACCTTGATTCTATTCCAGACCCATGACTACCAGTCTGTGTGGTAAGTGCAGTCATGGAGAAGGAATCGGCATGCATAGGTAAGGTGGAGTTATGGAGGGGGGCAAGGCAGAGGTATGAAAAATGAAATAATAACTAAGACCTTTTAAGATGAGAAGAATTTAGAAAATGAAACCACGTGTTAATTTGAACAGTAGAGCTGATAAAAATGATCATGTCAGGAATGTGCCAAATCTAGCTGCTTCATTTACTCCCCTTCTCTTGACTTGGCACTATCTCAGGAAGAGAGTAAAATTATATATTGGCAGCAGTGATTCAATTTTTAAATATATACTTAGATTATGAAGATTTTGAATGAAATTGTTCTCATCAGTCACTAAAAGGTCTGTTGTCCCGTTGCAATGCAGTTATTTGTATTTGTAAGCACTAGGCTACCAACCAAAAGGCTGACAGTTTGAAACCACCTAAAGGTACCTTGGAAAATAGGGCTGTTGATCTGCTTCCAAAAGGTCACTGTGATGAAAACCCTATGGAGCGCAGTTCTACTCTGCAGCACACCATGAGTTGGATTCGACTTGACAGCAACTATAGATAGTTTATAACTTCTATAATGTAAAACGTTTCTCAGGATAGAACCTGGATGCTATTCATTTTTATACACTGATCTTGCACAGTACCTGATTGATAGTGATAATCAAATAATGCTTGTGTAATAAATGATTGAAAATATAGAAATGTTGGAAAGGATACATACGGAGTGAATTCTAAAAAGAGATTCTTCTTTGTTCTGACTTCTGAATAAATGAATGTATGAAATAATAAATTAAAAAGTTTCATATCTTCTCCCTTGAAGACTAATCATGACCCAAGTAACCTTCTTGCAGGACAAAATAAATGTATTTGTTTTGTCAAGTGCCATGGAGTCTGTTCCAACCCATAGCAATCCTGTATAGGGTTTCTGAGGAGCATCTGATGAGCTTGTAATGCCAACCTTGCAGTTCAAACTGACTTTGCAGTCCAGCACATTAAACCACACCAGGACTCCAAAAAATAAAGGTATAGTATGCCTACAGTGCTATGGGTTAATGTGCCAGACTGCAAAGCCATTTGAACTGCAAGGTCAGGGGTTCAAGTTCACCAGCTGCTCCTTGGAAACCTTATACAGGGTCACTATGGGTCAGAATCAACTAGACGGCACTTAACAACAACAACATGCCTAAATTCTACCACTCATGTCAGTTTATTGTACTGTGGTGGCTTGTGTGTTACTGTAATTCTGGAAGCTACGTCACAGGTATTTTAAATACCAGCAAGGTCACCCACAGTGGGCAAGTTTCAGGTGAGCTTCCAGACAAAGGCAGACTAGGAAGAAGGAGAGACAAACTTCAGAATATTTGGTCACTGAAAATCTTACGAATAGCAGTGGAATACTGTCAGCACCAGAATATTGAATATTGAATCATGATGAAAGACACCAAAATATTGTCAGATACAGGGCCAGAAGATGAGCCCCTCAGGTTAGAACACACTCAATATGCAACTTGGGAATAGCTGCCTCCTCAAAGTAGAGTTGACCGTGATGACATGAAAAGAATAAAGCTCTTAGGACCTTCATTTGCTGATAGAGCACAACTCAAACTGAAGAGAAATAGCTGTAAATATCCATTAATAATCAGAACATGGAATGTATAAAGTATGAATCTAGGAAAATTGAAAATTGTCAAAAATGAAATGGAACACATAAACATCGATATCCTAGGTATTAGTAAGTTGAAATGGACTTGTATTGGCCATTTTGAATCTGACAATAACCTTGTTTATTATGCTGGGAATGACAAATTGAAGAGAAATGGCATCACATTCATCATCAAAGAGAACATAGATCTGTCATGAAGTACAACATTCCATGCGCCTACAAGGAAGATCAGTTAATACCACTATTATTCAAATTTATGCATTAACCACTAAAGCCAGTGACAAGGAAATTGAATTCTACCAACTTCTTCAGTCTGAAACTGATCAAACATGCAATCAAGATGTACTCATAATTATTGGCAATAGGAATGCAAAGGTTGGAAACAAAGAGGAAGGATCAGTGGTTGGAAAACATGGTCTTGCTGATAGAAAAGATGCTGGAGATGCATGATAGAATTTTGCAAGACCAATGACTTACTCATTGCAAATACCTTTTTTAAACAATGTAAAATATACATGAACCTCCCCTGATGTAATACACAGATATCAAATTGACTACACCTATGGAAAGAGACAGTGGAAAACATCATATCAGCAGCCAAGACAAGGCCAGGGGCAGACTGCTTGCTCATATGCAAATTCAGACTGAAGCTGAAGAAAATGAAAACAAGTCCATGAGAGACAAAATATGACCTTAAATATATACCACCTGAATTTAGAGATCTTCTGAAGAACAGATTTGATGCATTAGACAACAAAGACTGAAGTGGGATGACATCAATAACATCATACAGAAAAAAAGCAAAAGGTCATTAAGAAGACAAGAAAGAAGGAAAAGCCAAAAATGGATGTCAGAAGAGATTCTGAAGCTTGCTCTGCAGCATAGAGATGCTACAGCAAATGGAAGAAGTGAGGAGGTACAAGAGGTGAACAGAAAATTTGAAAGGTCAGCTCAAGAAGATACAGTCAAATATTATAACAAAATTTGCAAAGACCTGGAGTTATAAAACCAAATGGGAAGAATACACTCAGCATTTCTCAAGCTGGGAGAACTGAAGAAAAAATTCAAGCCTCGACTTTCATTATTGAAGGCAAATTATTGAATGATGCAGACAGCGTCAAAAGAAGATGAAAGGAATACACAGAGTCACTGTACAAAAAATAAATGGTCTATATTCAACAATTTCAAGATATGGCATATGATCAAGAGCCAATGATCCTAAAGGAAGGAGTCCCAGGTGCATTGAAGGCATTGGCAAAGAACAAGGTACTGGGAATTGATGGAACGCAAATTGAAATCTTACAACAAACTGACATGGCACTGGTAACACTCACTCAACTATGCCAAGAAATTTGCAAGACAACTACCTGGCAAGCTGACTGGAAGAGATTCATATTTGTGACCAAAGGAGTGTGGAAATCATTGGACATAATTATTGATATCCCATGCAAATAAAGTTTTACTAAAGGTAATACAAAAATGGCTGCAATCATCCATTGACAGAGAACTTCCACAGATAAAAGTTGGATTCAGAAGAGGATGTGAAATGAGGGATATCATTGCTGATGTCAGGTGAATCTTGGCTGAAAGCAGAGAATATCAGAAAGATGTTTACCTATGCTTTATTGACTACACAAAGGCTTTCGATTGTGTGGATCATGACAAGCATTGAGAAGTATGAGTATTCCGGAACACTTAATTGTGCTCATGAGGAATATGTACAGAAACCAAGAGGCAGTTGTTCAAACAGAACAAGGGAACATCGAATGGTTTAAAATTAGGAAAGCTGGGCAGCAGGGTTGCATTCTTTCATCATACTTATTCACTTTGTATGATGAACAAATAATCTTAGAAATTGAATTATATGAATAAATACGTAGCATCAGGATTGGAGGAAGACTAATTAACAAGCTTCGATATGCAGATGATACAACTTTGCTTGTTGAAAGTGAAGAGGACTTAAAATACTTACTGATGAAAATCAAAGACCACAGCCTTTAGTATGGATTGCAGCTCAATGTAAAGAAAACAAAAATCCTCACCACTGGACCAATAACCAACATCCATATCTATGGAGAAAAGATTGAAATTGTCGAACATTCCATTTTGCTCTGAAGTAGCAGTCAAGAAATCCAATGGCTTATTGCATTAGGCAAATCTTCTGCTCAAGATCTCTTTAAAGTGCTGAAGAGCAGAGGTCAGTTTGAGGACTAAGGTGCACCTGATGCAATACATGGTATTTTCGTTAACCTCATATACATCTGAAAGTTGGATAGTGATTAATGATGCACATAGAAGACCTGATTCATTTGAGTTGTGGTGTTGGGGGAGAATAATAAACGTACAATGGACTGCCAAAAAATATGTGTTGGAACAAGTACAGCCAGAGTGCTCCTTGGAAGCCAGGATGACCAAACTTTGTCTCTCATAGTTCAGACATATATCAGGAGGTACTAGTCGTTGAAGAAGGATATCATGTTTAATAAGTGGAGGTTTGGATAAAACTAGGAAGACACCCCCCCCCCCCCCCCACCAATGAGATGAATTCGCACAGTGGTAGCAACAGTGGGCTCAGGCATAGCAATGATTGTGAGGTTGGACCAGTACAAGACAGTGTTTCATTCTATTATCATAGGGTCACTATGTGTTGGTCCCGAATTAATGGCGCCTAACAACACAATGCCTGAATCTTGTAATGCTTATATTTAGCTAAGACAGAGATACCAAGAGCTCAATACTTCAAGATACAAGTTTTAAGAGAACTGGCTTGTTAATAATGAATGGATCCAGAAATTATAGCAGGGATGTAAAATATAGAGCTAGTTGCATACCTATGAACAAAGCTATCCTTTGAGGCCTGCTGCTCTCAAACAGCATGATTATTTTAAAGGACCAATCAGAACCCCAACACTTTTCTGTCAGTTTGTCCTTCTGTGGAGTCTACTGTGATGCTTTGCCCCTGGTATTTTAAATATCAGTATGTTTCAGCAGAGCTTTCAGAATAAGATATACTAAGAAGAAGGAGAGGAAGACACATTTGAATTGTTAGCCACTGAAAACCTTTTGAATAGCAGCAAAACATTGTCATATATAGTGCCACAGAAATCTTTATGAATAGCAGCATCATACTGACAGATATAGTACTGGAAGAGAAAACCCTTAGGTTGAAAGGCACTCAAAATAGCTCTGAGGAAGGGTTACCTTCTCAAAGTACCATAAGGGCATAGATAGAGTAAAGCTTTGGAGACCTTCATTTGCCAATGGAGAACAACTCAAAATGAGGAGAAATACCTTCAAACATCCATTAATAATTGGAACATGGAATGTATGAAGTATGAATCTAGGAAAATTAGAAGCTGAAGAAATGAAATGGAAGATCTATATCTTAAACATTAGTGAGCTGAAATGGAGAGGCTGTGCTGGAAATGACAAATTGAAGAAGCTTGGAGACCCTTTCATCATAAAGAGGATTTTTTATAATGCTGTTTGTGATAGGCTAATATCCACATACCTACAAGAAGACCAGTTAATACCACCATAATTCAAATTTAGAAACCAATCACCAAAGTCAGTAACAATGAAACTGAAGAATTCTACTAACTTTAAGATAAAAATTGATCAAACCTGCAATCAATATGTATTGATAATTATTGCTAATTGGAATACTAAATTTGGGAACAAAAAGAAAGGATCTTTAATTGGAAAATCTGACTTTGGAAATGCAAATGATGCTGGAAATTACAGAATAGAATTTTGCAAGCCCAATGACTTACTCATTGCAAATACATTTTATTCAACAGTATAAATGGCAACTATACATGTGGTCTTCACCAGATGGAATCAAATTGACAACATCTGTGAGAAGAGATAGTGGAGAAGCTCAATATCATCAGCCAAAACAAAGGCAGGGGATGACTATGGAAAAGACCATCAGTTGCTCATATGCAAGTTCAGGATGAAGCTGAAGAAGTTTAAAACAAATTCATGAGACACACAATATGACTTCCAATATATCCTAGCTGAATTTAGAGACCATCTGAAGAACAGATATGATGCATTAGGCCAGAGGGGTTATGGGATGAGACAAGAATATCACTCATGAAGAAAGCAAAAATTCATTAAAAATACAAGAAAGAAAAGACCAAAGTGAATTTCAGAAGAGATTCTGAAACTTCCTCTTCAATGTACAGAAGCTAAAGCAACTGGATGACGTTAGGAAGTAGAAGAGTTGAACAAAAAGTTTCAAAGGGCTGCACTAGAAGACAAAGTAAAGTATTATAGTGAAATGTGTAAAGAGCTGGATTTAGAAAAGCAAAAGGGAAAACCAAGCTGAAAGAGTTGAAGAAAACAGTTCAAGCCTTAGGTTGTAATATTGAAGAATTCTATGGGCAAAATATTGAATGACACAGGAAGAAGCATCTAAAGAAGATGGGAGGAATACACAGTATCACTGTACCAAAAAGACTGGCCTATGTTCAACCGTATTAGTAGGTACCAAATCATCAAGAACAAATAATATTTAGGAAAGAGGTCCAAGCTGAAAGGAAGGGATTGACAAAAAATAAGATTCCAAGAAATGACAGAATACCAATTGAACTGTTTCAACAAATGGTCAGCATGTCAAGGTTTAAAAATGTGATAGAGAAAGATTGCTGGAGGACTACAGCTAATTCACTATGTCTGAGGCTGAAGTCATCACTGGAGAGGGAATTGGGAGTGATGGAAAACCAAAGAAATATTGAGAGGCTTGATCATGGGAAGGAAGATGGTGGTACATTACAAAGTTTCAGTGGGGTGTGACTGAAGATTTTTTGTTTTATTTTGTTTTCTTAATCAACCAATGCATTGTGTTTTTATTTTAAGGTGTTCTGTTGTTCTTGTTAAGGAAGGAGTTGAATGTGATAGAACTGGAACAAGATTCTTGTTAAATACTCTCTAGTTGGTTCTGACTCATAGTGACCCTGTCTGTATAGGATTTCCAAGGTATAGCCGGTAGGTTTAGACCACTAACCTTGCAGTTAGCAGTCCAGTGCTTATCCTACAACACCACACCAGGAGCCAGAGTGGTAGGAGAGAAATGATGAAGATCTAAACTCAAGGATAGAAAAAGAGAATGTAGAGAGTTAAGAAGACAATAAATAGCACTTTTGGATTGTCTAGCTATATCAGTAAGGAAGAGAAAAGGATCTAGGAAGATTCCCAGAGGTCTAGCTTCAGTGGTTACTTGGTTGCTAAAAGAGAACAAAGGAAGTTTTCTGGGAAAGAAGATACTATCAATTTTTGACTACTAAGTGTAGGGGTCTGAGTACATACAGATTTAGAAGACTAGTAAATTACCGAATACATAATTTCAGAGAACTGGGAATGATTTTTCCTTGAAATTTAGATTTGGAAAACATTAGACTGGCTGAGAAGGGTGGAAACAGTGTGGAAGCCCTTGCCAGGCATTGTCTGTGGAGTCAGAGTAGAAGAGGGTGGAGAAATGAGCCTTGGGAGCCATGTAAAATGGAGGGCGGGAAGGAAAAGGAGTCTGCAAAATAGCCTAGGAAGGAAACAATTTCTAAAGGGTAAATCATTTCATTTCTGAAGTATTCTCTGAGTCTGTTAATGTCTTTGAATACCCCCAAAATTCCAGATTTTCACCTTCAAAATAGTTACCCTTGTTTTAATAAGTCTGTCCTCCTTATTTCAAATATATTTTGACCTAATCCACACACACCCCTTTTATTTATTTACTTACTTGCTGTTTCTTAACCCTGGTTGAGCATTATGAATACAATGGGGAGAACTTAAAAAAAATACTAATATATAACAAAAATAATTCTTTAGATTAGAGATTATGATCCTTTAACTCTAGATGGGTCCAAAGGCAACAACAGCTCTTCAACTTCCCTCAAGGTATTTTAATATGTAGTTAGGATTGATAACAGCTACCTTCATTGATTGATTTCAACCCCAGAATTTTCAATGGTAATTGTAAAGTACATACTTCTATATTTATATCTCCATCCTTGAATTTTCCCATGAGTTCCAACATAATAGGTATTTGCAACATGACACGTTCAAATCAGCATTCATGATTTTACTCATCACACCTGTTTCTCCAACAGTGTTTCCCATATCAATTAATGATGTCAACATTTGCCCACTCAGGCCCTACCCCAGGTGTCTTATGGAACACCTCCTTCCCCACTAACATTCCATTCCTGATCTATCAGCAGCAGTGACTACTTTACCTGCCAAATATATTGAGTCAATCAATCCACTTCTTACCATCTCCAACACTGTCACCCAAATATAAACTACCTCACCTCATTCTTTCCTAGATGACTTCAATAGATCTTAATGATCTTCTTACTTTCACTCTTATTCCCTTAAAGTGAGTTATCCACACAGATGCTGAAGTGCAGTGGGTACTCATGTGACTCAATGGATCCCTAAGGCTCTACAGAACACAGTTTGAGAATCATTAGCCAAATAATAATAGAAGTTAAGATGCCAGTAGAAGAGAAGTTTGTCTTCCTGTACTGGAGCGTTCACAGTTCACCTACAAAGCTAACTTTTGGCCTGACTTTGATACTTCTTTGAGGTTGCTTCACCTCATGATGACTTCAACCTTAGCGTCATAGCCTGAGATCTAACACATTCCGCAATTCCCAATTCCAAGCTTCCAGCTGCCCCTTCATATTTGCATCTCCTCCAGTACTCTTTGCATCCTGGAATAAGGTTTGTGGTTCCTATTTACCCCTGGACCTGCTTAAATCGTTGGTCCTTCAGCTATGCCGTGGGTTAATGCATTGGGCTTCAAGATCTGTTTGAACTGCAAGGTTGGTAATTCAAGCTCACCAGCCACTCCTCAATAACACAATTCAGGGTTGCTGTGGATCACAACTGACTCAATGGCACCTAACAACAAGAAATCTAAGACTATTCGAGTCTGAGGTGGCAAAATTATGCAATAGCTTAAATTAGACTATCTAATAAGGAGCTCTAGTAGCGTAGTGGTTACGAATTGGGCTGCGAGACGCAAGGTCAGCAGTACGAAACTATCAGCTGCTCTGCGGGAGAAAGATGAGGCGGTCTGGTCTGCTCCCGTAAAGATTTACAGCCTCGGAAACCCTGTTTGGGTCGCTATGAGTCGGAACTGACTCCACGGCACATAACAACAACAACAACAATAGTCATTTAGAAAAGCTACCTAATTAAAGATATCACCTTGGTTATGTTCTATGTTGCCATAACCTTTTTGTTAGTGGGTGGGGGAAGAGAGGGAGAAATTAGTTAAAGCACATATCTGGAAAAGGTAACAAACCCATCAACTTCCTAGTATAAAAGTCCTTGGGTGGTACAAACAGTTAATCCACTTGGTTGCTAATCAAAAAGTTGGAGATCAAGTCTGCCCTTTGCTGCCTCATAAGAAAGACCTGGTGATTTACTTCTAAAAAAAATAAAAAAATTTAGCCATTGAAAACATCACTTAACAACAACAACAGACAGCAACTAGTCATACAAATTATATTGTTTCCACCTCAGTCAGTATGAGATTCAATTTCTTTATCGTGTATTGGTGTTTTGGTGTGGTGCTGTAGAATAAGCACTGAATTCTAACTGAGAGGTTGGTAATCTAAATCTAACAGCCAATCCTCGGAAAACCTATACAGGGTTGCTATGAGTCAGAATCTACTCAACAAAGCTTAACAACAACAACTTTTCCTTTCTCTCAAAGATACTTTTTAAAGTTTCATGGATAGGTAAGTTATATAGAGCTTTGATTGAGACATAAGAAATTCATGTCTCCCACATGAATAAATGAGCGAGCAAACTGAATTCAAAACAGTTGAAAGTTCTTTTGCAGAAATTACTTTTTAGATTTTACTGCAAAGTTACTTTGAAAGCTTCTCAGAGTAAGTTGCTGAATGAGGTGGGTGGTATTATGAATGCAATAATCTCTAACTTCCAACAGATCCAGAACCATACATATCTTATATACCAGTCACTTTGTGGCTGTTCAATAAGTGTTTGTGAAAAGAATATGTGGCCTTATTGGTTCCCAATTAAAACGGGTCTTATCTTTTGTATTCTTAATGTGATACATCTCTGGAACCACAAAGTGTTTGATTCTTGTGATGCCACTTGGTTCTTTCCTATCAGTGCAGGATTGTGAGGAGAGGACAGTATAGAGAGAATGGTGACAACCTGCATAGTGGTTGGACTACTTGGGGCCACATTCTGGTATCAATGTTTAGTCTCTGTGTTATCCAGGGCAAATTATATATCTTCTTCATGCTTCATTTTCCTCATCTGTAAAACGAGGATGATGTTAGTACTGACGTTGGAGAATTATAGGGAGGGATATGTGAAAATTCATGTGAAATTATTGGTAGAACACCTCACACACAGAAAGTCTTCAAAATTATTATCATCATCACCATCATTATTTTTATTATTATTGTATTAATAATAGTAGTAGCAGAGTCCTCTTGTGGTGCTGTATGATAAGCACTGGACTGCTAATCACAAGGTCATCAGTTCAAACCCACCACTCGCTCCCCAGAAATCCTTTACAGGGTTGCTCTGAGTCAGACCTGACTCAATGGCACTTAACAACAACAACAATAGTAGTAGCCATAATAATTTCATTGTTGTCTAATGGAGTACTTCAAACAAGTCACCAATAAAGATTTACTGAATTCCTCTTGGGGAAAATCATTACCTATATTTCACTTGGAATTTTTAAAGCTGACATGAAGACCCTTTACTACCTTTCTTTCAACTTCAAACATTGCCTGCTTCCTTAGATTTGGATGTTCCTCTGAGGTGAAGGAAAAAATAAGATCAGATACTCTGCTCACTTTTTCATATCTTCTCTGCTTACCACAGTGATGTTTCTGATCCTTCTAAGGTAACATTAGCTAAATCCAGCAGGCGTAAGGTGAAATGGCCTTAGTTCTTATAATATTCTACTATAAGTCAGCCTCACCTTTAAATTGCTCATGTTATTTAGAGTTTAGAATTAGGAGGACATTGTTTGATGCCTTAGGGCCAGTGGAGCTTAGAGTCCGGCTGTTGGTGGTCAAAAGGATCCATGCTTTCTGGAGAGAGGAGAGGTCTTAACCAGGTGTCCTGGCCAACTTCCAAGTTTGAGTCAATGAATTTTACCTCCTGAAATTCCCCCCTGTAGTTTCAATTGGCTATGGTATTCTTCTTGGCTTCCTGTCCCAAACTGGGGTCCATGGGATTGTGGTACGGCTGCAGAACAGCTGCTGCATTCCACCACTGAGGTGTTGTGCATGGATTCCAGTGGTGGATGAAGCAAGAGGATTATGCACAGCTTGGACAATGTATCAGCTTGCAAAATATTTGGGGACCCTCTGGGATGAAGGGCTCTGGGCAGAACAGAGATGCTGCAGTGGCGATGTGAATTGATTCATTTCTGTCTCCAGGAATGTCATGGGCTTAACAGTGTGGACCAGAGCCCATGTGGTGACTAGTTCTGCCAGCCTGAGATACGATGTGAAAGGAATGACTGCATGGTGTTCACAGCAGGATGCTGTGATTGACAGGAGTAGGGAGTGAAAAGCCCAGGAGTGAATTTCAGCTGCTAGGTTGGGCCAGATGGGAGAAGCTTCCCGTGTGTGTTGGGTCAACAATAGGTGCTTCTTGGCTATCTAGTCCATTGAATTACCTAGCATTTCAGAATTTACATTTTTGGGTGGAATGCTAATGACCCATAGCCAGAAGGAATGTGATAAACACAGTAATGACAACAATGAACTCCTACATACTGACAGCGAAATCAAAACACTTGCCTGGTGTAAGCCTCCCACGACTACATGTAGGGAAGGATAAAGAGAAAAAGAAAAATATTTGAAATATCTAACTTTATGAAAACAACTAAAACGCAACTTATCAAAATGTACCTGAAAATATCAGCTCCAAGTCATGGGAATAATAAAAAGAACTCATTCTCTACCTTCTGGGAAAACTCAGACTTTGAAATTCTGGGGAGAACCTCCCATCCCTCATTGTTTCACACATTTCTGAGTCTAGCCTAAGATTTCAGGATTAAGGCACCAGTGGTTCTGCAAGAAATGATCTGGTGATTACTTGTCATATATATGACCGTTGAGACTGGGTTTGAGAAACTGGATCTAATTTGTTCCAATAGTCAGGCAATGACTTGAACTTGAACCACAAATATATGAAAGGTCCTGGAACTATTTATATTTTCTCTCTTCATTCAGCATCCTTTTCTTTTCCCCATAGCCCTCCCAGCTTCCTTTGTTTTCTGAACGTGCTGTAACATTTTTTTTTTTTTCCTATGCACTTTCTTTCACCCCAATCCTACTATGGAGGAAGCTGAAACCAGTGATTTGAGAAGATAATGAACTAGAAAAAGCTCTGCTCTCTGCCCTTAAATCAACCTTATAAAACTACAGAAGTCAAAAGAAAGATGAATTTTAGGAGCTAAGAATAAAAGCTATGAGAAATTCCTGGGAATACTGCCCTGGTGGCACTGAGGGAAGAGGTGGAATCTATTCTCTCAAGTATTGCCTTGAAAGGATGCCTGTTCCATCCCTTCTAAATCAAACAATTCTGACTTAGCAAGAAAATTCAGAACAGTTCCAAAGCACTACTGGTGAGAGAGGCTGTTGAAAATAAGTAGTATTGGCTCTTTTACCTGACCCTCTCCAAACCTCCAGGACTTACGTCCAACATGCTAAGAGATGATTGCTTATTGAGCCTGCTCCCAACAGCTCAAACACATGCCTCGCCTCCACAATTTCTCATTCCATATTCTTCAGTCTTGCTATTTCCTGATCATGAATTTCTCAAGTCTCTGACTATCCATACTTTCATCTATACAAATTGAACCACTAAATGTAGAACTTAAAGTTTTGCTCACTGGGTAAATTTCTTTCACCACTATTTTTAAGACTCTCCTAGATGCAATTTTAGTGTGGCAGCAGACCATTTTTGATATCATGCCAAGTTATCTGAATTTTTTCTCTCATTTTTCAGTTGACTATAGAGATTTCACTCACCACACCATGACACCATAGTTAAGGGAAAGAAGTCTGTGGAATTTTTCCAGCCTTGTTCATGCAATTTGCTTGCACTTTCTTGATCTTCCCAGGTCTAATCCCAGATGTACTATATCCATAATGCATGAATTGTTGCTGATCTTTTTCAAACATTTAAAAATATGTGGATCTGAAGATACCTAGGTCATGGCAAAATGTTCTGGTCAAATAGTTACTGGATGTTCCATAGCCAGAAGTTCAGTCTATACTAGGGTCTATAGCTTTTTATCAAATGTGAGCAATTATCTATTGCCTAAGAATTATCAGCCTTTATATCTCCCTGTGCAGATTGCCAGAGTCTCCACATATTGGCCTTATCCAGTATCTTAAGTAAAACAAATATCTCTAGCATTATTAGTTCTACTGGATCCTTTGGCCTGAGCTGCATGGAGTTTGTATGACAGCTGGCTCAGCTTTGCAGCACTTTATTGCCTTGGGTTCTAATCAAAACTAATAACTTATTGAGTCATCTAATAATGAGTCAAAACATGATTCTAATGTGTACCTTTCCTTTAAAATATTTTATTGTTAATTGAGTAATAGTTTACATGGGAGAACATCGGTTTTACACTCATAACTTCATTGTAATGATTACAATACCCTCCATGAATCATTATTCAACAGCATTTGATTCTACTCCCACTGGTTTTTTTGTTTTGTTTTGTTTTTTTTTTGTTGTTGTTGTTGGGGTGGGGTGGGGGATTACACAAAAACATTCAGGAATATATAATCATTTAAACAACCAAAGGGCATATTCTGTAAACCTACCTCCTGCCTGCCAACACACAGCCTTTCTTTTTCCATGTGTTTAGAGCCCTCTGCTTTTCTTTCTTTCCAGGTCATCATCTCTGCCTCCATCTCTGGTGTCGCTACTCTCTGGATAGGGTCGCCCATTCTGCTTGTGCTCGTTTGCCTTGATGGTCCTAGGGTCCTCTGTTTCTGGACTATAAGATTAACAACTCCCCCGTTTTTGTTACAAAACTTCTACCTTTACAGTTGTGACAGTCTCAATTAGTTATGATAACAATTACTCACTATTGAATCATAAGAATCTTATCCCCATCTCCTTTCACCAGACCCATCTCGCCAAGATGAAACTATCCAGTGGGGATTCTACCTTCATCCACACTTTCTGAAACTAAACTCAAGCTTGAAAATCTGTAAGACAGTCACTTTGGGCCTTTCCAAGTATACTTTTAAATTCTAATGAGGTTCATCTAACACTTTGGGCCTTTTTTTTGAGTGGCAGAGAGCACCTGGTAAATAGTTTATACTTTACCTCAGAGGAAGTGTCTAAACATGCCACTTATGTGGAGGATTCTGAATTTTCACCATGTCGAATGCTCAATCTTACAGGATCAAGAAATGCAAATAAAATAGCATTTGACTCTGGTAGCGTAGTGGTTACAAATCGGCCTGCGAACCGCAAGGTCAGCAGTTGGAAACTACCAGCTGTTCCGCGGGAGAAAGAGTTGGCTTTCTGCTCACATAAAGATTTACAGCCTTAGAAACCCTGTACAGGGTCGCTATGACTCGGAACCGACTCCACGGCACTTAACAACAACAACAACAACAATACTAACATCATTTACAAAATGATTTAATGATTTATGTTTCTTGAGTTTTCCAAGAATTGTCATTATTAAGCATTCATGTTGTTGTTGTTGTTAAGTGCCGTGGAGTCGGTTCCGACTCATAGCGACCCTGCACATGGTTTCCGAGGCTGTAAATCTTTTCGGGAGCAGAACGCCTCATCTTTCTCCCACGGAACAGCTGGTAATTTCGAACTGGTGACCTTGCAGTTCATAGCCCGATTCATCACCAAGGAGCTCTGGTAGCGTAGTGGTTACGAATCGGGCTGCAAACCTTAAGGTCAGCGGTTCGAAAC
>NW_006408560.1:1302800-1318072 GCF_000296735.1 Chrysochloris asiatica
GGTGCTGTAGGATAAAGCACTGGGCTGCAAAGTCTATTTGAATTGCAAGATTGGCGGTTCAAACTCACCAGCCACTCCTAACACCATACCTCTGTCAGTTTGTTGTACTGTGGTGCTTGCATGCTTAAATGTTGCTATGTCCCTGATGTTTAAAATACCAGCAGGATCACCCATGGTGGACAAGTTTCAGCAGTACTTCCAGACTATGAGGAAGGACTAGACAGTCTACATCTGAGGGATTAGCCACTGAAAACCTTAAGAATAGCAGGAAAACATTGTCTGATATAGTATCAGAAGATGAGACTTTCAGGTTGGAAGACACTTCAAATACAAAACTTTCAGGACCTTCATTTGCTAATGGGGTATGACTCAAATGAAAAGAAATAGCTGGATAAATAATAGATTATTATTAATTATCAATAAATAATCAGAACTTGCAATGTATGTAGAATAATTGTAGGAAAGGTGGAAGTCATTAAAAATTAATTAGGACACATAAAAATTGATGTCCTAAGTGTTAGTGAGGTGAAATGATAAGTGTTGACCATTTTGAATCAGGCAATAATTATATGTTTCTGTGCCAGGAACACAAAATCTAAGGGAATGGCATCACAGTCATTGTTAAAAAGAATATTTCAAAATCTTTCTTGAAGTACAGTGCTGTCTGTGATAGGATAATATCCATATATCTACAATGAAGACCAGATAGAACAACAATCATTCAAATTTATATCCAACCACTAAAGTCATGATGATGAAATTGAAGAAGTTTACCAATTTTCTTAGTCTGAAATTAATCAAACATGCATTCAAGTTGAATTGATAATTACTTGTGATTGGAATGAAAACATTGGAAGTAAAGGGGAAGTAATTAGAAACTATGGCCTTGGTGGTAGAAATGAGGCTGGAGATTCTTGATAGAACTTTTCAAGACCAACATCTTCTTCATTGCAAATAGCCTGTTTTTTTCAACAACATAAGTGGCGACTACACACATGGACCTCACCAGATGGAATACACAGGAATCAAATTGACTGCATCTATGGGAAAAGGCAATGGAGAAACTCAATATCATCAGCCAAAACAAGGTCAGGAGACTACTGTGGACCAGATCATCAATTGTTCCTATGCAAGTTCATGTGGAAGCTGAAGAAAATTAAAACAAGTTCACCACAGCCAAAATAAGATCTTGATTATAATGGTGGTAGTGGTTGTCTGCTCCAAGTCAGTTCCAACTCATAACGATCCTGTATAGGGTTTTCCAAGATATAAATCTTTATGGGAGCAAAAAGTTTCATCTTCTTCCTGTGGAGTGATTGGTAGGTTTGAACTACTGACCTTGAGGTTAGCAGCTCAGCTTGTAATCCCCTACACTACCAGGGTTCCTTGACTTTGACTATATCACACCTGAATTGACTATATCCCACCTGAATTCATCTCCAGAAAAGTTTTGGTGCTTTCGATACTACCGACCAAAGACCAGAAGAGTTGTTGGATGAAATTAAGAACATTATACTTGAAGAAAGCAAAAGGTCATTAGAAAGGACAGAAATTGCCCAAAATGGTTGTCTGGAGAGATTCTGAAATTTGCTGTTGAACATAGACTAGTTAAAGCAAATTGAAGAAATTATGAAGTAAAAGAGTTGAACAGAAAACTTCAAAGGACAGCTTGAGAAAATATAGTACAATATTATAAAGAAATGTGCAAAGACCTGGAGTTAGAAAACCAAAAGGATGAACATGCTCAGCATTGCTCAAACTTAAAGAACTGAAGAAAAATTCAAGCCTTGAGTTGAAATACTGAAGGGTTCTATGGACAAAATGTTGAATGAAGCATCAAAAGAATATTGGAGGAATATGCAGAGTTACTGTGCCAAATAGAATTGATCAACATTAATTGGTCAACATCCATTTCATGAGGTATTATATCATCAAGAACCTGTAGTATCAAAGGAAGAAGTCCACATTACACTGAAGGCGTTAACCAAAAACAAGCCTTCAGGAATTGGTGGAATACAAATTGAAATGTTTCAGTAAAGTGATGCAGCACCGGAGGCACTGACTCATCTAGGCCAAGAAATTTGGAAGACAGCAACCTGGCTAGCAGACTGGAAGAGATCCCTATTTGTTCCCATGGATCACAAAGTAAGGTGATTCAACAAAAAGCAGAAATTATTGAACAATATCATTAACATCTTAATGAAGTAAAATTTTGTTGAAGATTATTCAAATATGGTTGCAGCAGTACTTTGACAGAGACATGCTAGAAATTCAAGCAGGATTCAGAAGAGTATATGGAACAAGGTATATCATTGCTGACATCCGATAAATATCAACTGAAACAGAGAATACTAGAAAGGTGTTTACTTGTGTTTTGTTGACTGGTGATGGTGGTTATGTGTCGTGGAGTTGGTTTTGATTCATATCGACCCTGTACAGGGTTTCTGAATTTGTAAATCTTTACAGGAGCAGAAAGCCTCATCTTTTTCCAGTGGAACAGCTGGTAGTTTCGAACTGCTGACCTTAAGGTTCACAGTTGACTATGCAAAGGCACTTGACTATGTGGATCATAATAAACCAGTGTTGTTGTTGATAAGTGCCATTGAGTAGATTTTGACCCATAGTGGTCCAGCTAGTGAGCTTGAACCACTAACCTTGAGATTCAAACCGACTTTGCAGTCTAGTGCATTAGCCCATATTTCCACACCAGGACTGCATGGATAACATTAAAAAGAATGGGCATTCCAGGACACTTCATTGTGCTCATGTGGAAGCTGTACCTACACCAAGAGGCAACCATTAGAGCAGAACAAGGAGATACTGCATGGTTTAAAATCAGAAAAGGTATGTGTCAGAGTTGTATCCTTTCATTTACATATCCCATCTGTATGCTGAGCAAATAATCTGAGAAACTGTACTATATGAAGAAGAATCTGGCCTCAGGATTGGAGGTAGGCTCACCATTTGTGATATGCAAATAACACAACCTTGCTTGCTGAAAGTGAAGAGGACTTGAAGTACTTGCTGATGAAGATCAAAGACAACCTAGTATGGATTACAACTCAATATAAAGAACACAAAAATCCTCACAACTGGATCATAAACAACATCTTGTTAGATGGAGAAATGACTGAAGTTATCAAGCATTTCATTTTACTTGGATATACAATCAATGCTCAAGGAAAGAGTCTTCAAAAAATTAAAATATGCATTGCTTTGGGCAAATCTGCCACAAAAGACCTCTTTGAAGTGTTAAAGTGCAAAGATATCCCTTTGAGGACTAAGATACATATTACCTTGGTCATTTTAATTGCCTCATATACATATGAAAGCGGAACAATTAATAAGAAAGACTGGATAAGAACTGATGAATTTGAATTGAATTGCAGGAGTGGTGAAAAATATTGAAAGTACTATGAACAGTCAGAAGAACAAACAAATCTTAGAAAAAGTATAGGCATAATGTTCTTTGGAAGAGAGATACATGCAAGACTTCATCTCCTGTCCTTTGGACATGATGAAAAAGAACATCATGCTTGATAAAGTATTGTTGTTAAGTGCCATCTAGTTGGTTCCAACCCACAGCAAACCTGTATGGGGCTTCTGAAGAGCAGCTGGTGAGACTGAACTGCCGACCTTACAGTTCAAACTGGCTTTGCAGTCCAGTGCATTAACTCAGTGTCACACCAGGACTGGTAAAGCATTTATTGTTGTTGTTATGTGCTGTTGAGTCAGTTCCAATCCATAGCGACCCTGTATAGAGTTTCCAAGGAGTAGTTGGTGAGCTTGAACCACCAACCTTGCAATTCAAATGGTTTTGCATAGGGTCAGCAAAAAAGAATACCCTCTATTGACATAGTGGCTGCAACAATGGGCTCAAACACACCAACAATTGTGAAGAGGTGCAGGAGTAGGCAGTGTTCTGTTGTGGATAGGGTTGCTATAATTTGAAGTCCACTTGAGGGCCCCTTAAAAAAACAATAAGTGAGAGTTGCAAAAAGTTTTGAAAAATTTCCATTTTTCCATGAACTTTTGGAGTCTTCTGCTCCATATATTTTCTCCATTTATCATGATGTTGTTTGTTGATCCATTTGTGAAGATTTTTCATTTATCTGTGTTAAATGTAATTCATATCGAAGGTTGGAGTTTTTTTATCTTCATCGAGAAGTACTTAAAGTCCTCATTTTCAGCAAACAAGGTTGTATCATCTGTGTACCATAGGTTGTTAATTGCTAGGTACTGTTCAGTCAGTTTCAACTCATAGTGAGCCTATGTTCAACACTGCCCAATCTTGCACCATCCACACAATTGTCATTATGTCTGAGTTCATTTTTGTTGCCACTATGTCAATCCAATCCTTCCACAGAAACATGGTGTCCTTCTCCAAGGACTGTGTCTTCCTGACATTATGTCCAAAGTATGACAGACAACATCTTTCTATTGTTGCTTCTAAAGAGCAATCTGGTCATAATTCTTCCAAAACAGATTTGTTTGTTCTTCTGGCATTCATGATACTTTCAATATTCTTCACCCACACCATAATCCAAATGCATCAATTATTCTCTGGTCTTTCTTATTGATTGTCCAATTGTTGTGTGCATATGAGGTGATAGAAAATAACATGGCTTGGGTCAGGCACACCTTAGTTCTCAAAGTGACATCTTTGTACTTTAACACTTTAAAGAGGTCTTGTGCAGAATATTGTCTAATGCAATATGTCATTTGATTTATTGACTGCTGCATCCATGAGTGTTGATTGTGGACCCAAGTCAAATGATATTTTTTAGACAACTTCAGTCTTTTCTCCATTAACCATTATGTTATCTATTAGTCCAGCTGTGAAGATTTTGGTTTTCTTTACACTGGGGTGTAATCCTCATCCTCTAATCATCAATGGTTGTTAATAAGGTTGTGGTGCTATGGGTTAATGCCCTGGATGGCAAAGTCAGTTTTAGCCACAATGTCGGCATTTCAAGCTCACCAGCTGCTCCTCAGAAACCCTATAGAGGGTCTTTATGAGTCAGAACTGACCCATAGCAATCCTATGTCCATTTTAGCAAGTATGATATTGTTCTTCAGAGATTGGTCCCACCTGATAACATGTCCAAAGTACATCCCTGATTCTTAGGAGCATTCTGGCTGTACTTCTTTCCCAACAGCTTTGTTTGTTCTTTTTCTAGTCAGTGGTACATTCAGTGTTTCTTGCCAATACCATAATTCAAATGTATTAATTCTTTGGTCTTCCTTATTCATTTTCCAGCTTTTTGCATGAGGCAATTTAAAATATAATGGTTTGGACCATGTCCACCTTAGTTCTGAAAGATACATCAATCTATATTCTGAGCAAATAATTGGAGAAACTTAACTACATAAATAGAATGTGGCATTAAGATTTGAGAAAAATCAATTAATAACGTGTGATACACAGATGACATAACCTTGCTTGTTGAAAATGAAGAGGACTTGCAGTACTTACTGATGAAGATCAAAGACTACAACTGTCAATATGGATTTCACATTAACAAAAAGAAAGGAAAAATCCTCACAATTGGACTAATAACATAATGATAAATGGAGAAAAGATTGAAGTTATCAAGGATTTCATTTTACTTGGATCCACAATATGTTTATCTGCATATGCATATATACTGACATTTCATAAATATGCATATATGACATATATATAAATTATATAAAGTTATATATATAAACACTTTAAAGAGGCCTTTTGCAGAAGATTTGCCCAATGAAATACATCCTTTTATTGCCTGAATTCTGTTTCCATGGATACAGATTGTGGATCCAAGTAAAATGAAATCCTTGATAACTTCAATCTTTTCTCCAAGGTTGGTGGTTCACACTCACCAGCTGCTCCTTGGAAACCCTATACAGGGTTGCTATGGGTTGGATCCTGCTTAACAGCACTTAACAAAAACAACAGCATCTATGTATAAATACACATACAAGGGAGCTTAAAAAAGTTTTGGGAAAAATTCCATTACCTCTTATTACCAATTTTCCATCAACTTTTTGAAGTTCCCTTGTATATGTATATACATATATGTATATATATATATACACATACATATACATATATATGCACATGTACATACATAAATGTATCTGTTTATTTATATTCATGTGTATGTTGTTGTTGTGGTTGTTATTAGGTGCCATTGAGTCAGAACTGACTCATAGTGACCTTATGCACAGCATATATACACTTTCAATATGTGTATATATCCATGTATATAACATAGCTATAATATATATGTTGTTGCTAAGTGCCATTGAATCAGTTCCAATTCATAATTACCCTGCATAGGGTTTCTGAGACGAGGCTGATGGGTTTCAACCACTGACCTTGCAGTTCAAACTGACTTTGAGATCCAGTACATCATCCTGCAATGCCACACCAAAGACAGAGAGAGAGAGAATACTAACAATGTACTTGCCAGTAAATTATAGTTCATTCATATGGGAAGGCTTCAAAAAATTCATGGAAGAATGGAATTAAAAGATAACAGAATTGTTTCACAAACACTCTGAAAGCTCCTCATACACTCTATGCAGACACCCATAAAATTAAGATCTAGAATTATTTTGATATGTTGTATGATAAAAAAAAAATTTATATATAAAAAATTACTTCCTCAAGAACTCTTCTGATTGCTTATTAGGTAACATTGATTGCAATATACCTAGCACCTTGGACTTTCTGTATTTTATAATATAAATGTCTTTTGAAGATTTTTGTTTAATATGTATCCCTACACCTAGACAGTCATTGGTTTTTGCAAATGGACACTTTCACTGCCTTTTACATAATGTTCAGTATGTGTTTTGATATTTTTGATATAGTGCTTTGCTCATAATAAAATATCTTTAGCATGCTTCATCAGTTAGTAGGATCCAATGTCCTGTCTTTTCGTTTTCTTCCACACATGTAGCTACTTGATAATGGACCAAAACAATGACACCAGGAAACAATCAGTTCCTCTAACTCACTCCTCCTCCTCTGTCATGGCCACAGCCAGCTTGGCTTATGTGATTTTCTGAGTTGGCTTCTGAGCCAAGGCGGGAGTGGACAGACCACCATGTGTTCTTTATTGAAATTATGCTGTCTTAAGATTCTACTAAAAACCCATCCCAGAGACTTAGCCTTGTTGTGTTTTCTTTTATTTTTACCTGCTTTATATTCACATTGAAAAAAAGAAACCTAAGGAGCTCTATCAGTCAGGACAGTATAGCATATGCTGCAGTAACAACTTCAAAATCCCAGTGATCTACAAGTGAGATTTACTTCTCTTTCTTACTGCATTTTTTTTTTTTTTCATGACTTCTTTAAGGTTCTTCTTTACATTATCCTCAGTCTAGAACAAGAATGATGGAGCAAGCTCTAGCTGGAATATTTTCTTCTCTGTATTGTCCATGAAAGCAGGAAATGAAAAGTGGTATAATGGGCCCCACGTCTTAGAAATCCTGCCCAGAGGTAACATTATTCAATCCAATATTGCTAATCAAAGAATCAGACATATTTTGTTAATAGCAGTAATAACTATCACACAGAGGTATAGCCTTTGACATACCCAAACTGCCTTGGTCATACCATGCAGACATTAAAATGATTTCAGAATGCTTATTACATGGTTCAAGGCTATGCTGTCTTATAAAAATGTGTTTGATAGCGCCATCGAGTCAACTCTGACTCACGGTGATTCTGTATAGGGTTTCCAAGGCTGTAAGTCTTTACAGAAGCAGGTGGACTTGAAATGCCAATCTTGAAGTTAGCAATACAGTGCTTATCTTACAACTCCACCAGGGCTCCATAGTCTTCAATAATACTTTGTCATATGTGAAATCCCTAGGTGGTGCAAATTGTTACTGTTGCCATTGGGGGTCTGAAGGGTGTCCACTCAGAGGTACCTTGGAAGAAAATCCTGATGATCTATTTCTAAAAACTCAACCACTGAAAACTCTATGGAAGAAGGACAGCTCATTCTACTCTGACACATGTGGGTCAGTCATGATTCAGAATCAACTCGACAGCAATTGGTTTTGGCTTTTGCTTATCATAGTTGACCAAAGAATTCACACATCTTCTCAAAATAACTGAGAACACTAGAATGTTACAAACAGAGATTTTAAGAGAAGCTTCAAAATAATTCCCTACAAAGTATTTCTACAAAGCAAAAAGAAAATTCTGCTCTGTTTTCTTTAAAGCGCAAATGCTAAATAAGTGGACCAAGGTGTCTCACAGAGGCCTGAGTCAGAATTACCATACTGAAAGTGTTGTAGTTGTTAAGTGCCATTGAGTCGGTTCCGACCCATAGTGACCTGTATAGGGTTTCCAAGGTGCACCCGGTAAGCTTGAACCACTGACCTTGTGGTTCAAACCGACTTTGCAGCCCAGTGCATTAACCCACAGCACACAAAATGCCAAGTGACAAAAAATCTATTTCAAACAAGAGTAATAGGAAAGGCTGTGAAGTATTTCTTAGTGGTCCCCACACTCACACTTGAACTGGGAACCAACCTGAATATCCTTTGTGCAGCTAGAAAGTAAAATGGAGAAGGCAAGAACCACACAGTAATTGGAGACTGAGGAACACAAGCGGAAAGATGGCTGAATGTTTTCTGTAGGTTCCAGAGCAGACCTACAACATAATCCTGGGTACACCTTGTCATGATGCTTGCCTGGGGGTAGAAGTCCCTTTTCATAGGAAAGCATCCTTTAAAGATTCCATTGTCCAAATGGAAAGTCTGCTGGGACAATGATTGATTTATACCAACCCACAATCCCTGATTGTGGGTTAGTATAAAATTTCTGCTACAAGTATGGTGGTTAGAAGGCTTCAGGAACAGTATCTGTGGTAAGAAATTTATGACTTTGTCAAGGGGAAGTAATGAGATATGTTGGGTCACTTTCTGATTACTTATGTACTCGATTATGTGACCAGTTGTACCCAACATTTACACATCTTTTGAGAGATTGTAGGTGAAGCTATGTGGCACAGAAATGGGCACTAGATGCCAGATTTTGACCTTTAGTCACTCAGTAGGTAATGCGGCTCCCATTACACCATCAGCAGCCTTCCATCTATATTCACAAATGTTGCATAGCTTCAGGATTTGATGAGTATGAACAACTTCATTTCTTAAGGACAGAACGTTCTTCTTTTTCAAACCACATGAGAATGAACTGCCAATGACTGCTGTAGGCTTTTTAATGGGGACCGTAAGCCCTGTAATTGTCCTTCTGGACCACTGTCACCCACCATGTCTTTTGCCAAGTTGACTAAAGGTCACCTAATTTTTCTTCATTAAAACATGAAATTAAAGTTGGAAAAACTTAAAATTGTTGCTAAATGAAAACCAGCTAAAAAGTTAAGGCCAAAAATTGCTGGCAAACTTCATGCTGAATTATTCAGTCTGCACATTTCAGGCAGCCTGTGGGTCCTGAGCCTGTCACAAATCACTGGGGAGTGTGACTCTTTCTCCCCACAGGAAGGGATTCTGCCCAGTGGTCTGGGCGCTAAGCCAGAGCTGAAACTTACTGCTGCTCCCATGGAAAACTTTCACAGATAAAACTTCTGCGATGTCAATAATAAAAATTTAATAAATTAATGTTTCTAAGCATTAAGTAAGCTGACTCTTTGCAGGTCCATGAACTTATCTTTATTCTGTAGAACTCACAAAGCTGAGGGCTATTCTCAGTGATGGTCCTCTCCCATGCTGCTCCTCTTCTCCTTCTTGCACTCCTCCACCCACCCAAATTCAACCAAACCCATTGCCATAGAGTTGATTCTGATTCATAGTGACCCTATAGGACACAGTAGAACTGCTTCTTGAAGGGTCTGAGACTATGAATATTTACAGGAACAGAAATAGGCACTAAAAATGGAACTGGGGAAGAGCTGCCTCCTAAAAGTAGAGTTGACTGTGATGACAAATGGTGTAAAGTCCTTGGGACCTTCATTTTGGGATGGGGCATAACTCAAAATGAAGAGAAACAGCTGTAAGCATCCATCAAGAATAAAAACATGGAATGTACAAAATATATACATTCCTCAGAGAGGCTGGTGAGTTTGAACCTCTGCCCTTTCAATGAGTAGTACATTGCTTAACCCACAACAACACCAGGGCACCTTTTTGTACTCCCAGGTATCTCAAATTTATGTGCTGTCACTGCTTCTCAGGACCTTTCTCAGGAAAAACCCACACCTTCTTCCATTTGTTGGTCTCAAAGTGCCCTGCCAGTGATGAGTTAGATCTTCTTTATGCATTGTGCATTCACTGGAGCTGGTAGTATGAAGTGAGTAACCATTTACAAAATGACATATCTGCATTAAAACAAAGTAGTTTAATGGAACTACCCAGCAATCCCCATCCTAGGTATATTCTCAGAAGCTGTGAAAGCAGGCATGCAAACTGAAACCTACAAACCAATGTTCATTGCAGCACTTTTCACAAGTGTCAAAAGGTGGAAACAATTTAAATGTTCATAAACAGATGGATGGATAAACAAAATGTGCTGTAGGAACACAATGAACTACTACTTGGCCATAAAGACATGAAGACAAGTGAGATCTTGATGCATGCCTCCATATGAATGAACCTTAAAAATATGCAGGGGGAAATAAGTCAGTCACAAAACAAGTATTGTATGGCCTCACTTATATGATTTGACATGAAATAAGAAAAAATGATATAAATCAAACACTATTACTGGTTACCAGGAGTAGGAGGGAGGAGAGAAGGGGCAGTTTTTGCTTCTGGGTATTGAGTTTATGCATATCCTGGTAGAATCATTTGAAAACCAAGAGTGAGAGTGCTAGCACAAAGTGAAGAATGTAATCAGTATCACTCAATTGTATACACGGGGGCTGTTGAGATGATGCATGTTTTGGTATATATGTTTTCACCATAAACAAAGATATATTATTTAAAACTTCATTTCAAAAGAGTGACTAACAGTAAGAATTTTAAGTAAAGGGGTGAGGAGACTTTTAGGCTTGATACAACAGTACACTGGAGGAGCTTCTGATCACATGACAAAGGTGGCCACTTTTCTTATCTTTAGCTGAAATTAACATTTGGCATATCTGAGGCTAATACAACAAAAAACCTCTGCTTTCTCTGTTACCCACCATGAGCATTCTTACTTAAGAGAAATGCTTTCCTTTATTTTGCTTTAATCTATTCTACTATGTAGTGTCTCAGTAGAGCCATTTGGGCAATACTACAGATATTTCAACCTCTTGTGTATCAGTTTGTAGTACTGTGGTGGTTTGTGTGTTTCTGTGATTCTGGAAACTTAGCCACAGGTACTTTAATACAGGCAGGGTCACCCACAATGGATAGGTTTCAAATAAGCTACAAGACAAAGACTAGAAAGAAGGGGAGAGAGACTATTTCCTAATATTCAGTAACTGAAAACTTTATGAATGGCAGCAGAACACTGTCAGCTTCAGATTATTGAATATTGAAACATGATGAATAGCAGTGGAACACTGTCAGATATAGTGCCAGAAGATGAGCCCCTCAGGTTTGGAGGCACTAAAAATAGAACTGGGGAAAAGCTGCCTCCTCAAAGTAGAGTTGACTGTGATGACAAATGGTTTAAAGTCCTTGGGACCTTCATTTTGGGATGGGGCACAACTCAAAATGAAGAGAAACAGCTGTAAGCATCCATCAAGAATCAAAACATGGAATGTACAAAATATGAAGCTAGGAATATTGGAAATTGGCAAAAAATGAAATTAAATGTATAAACATCAATATCCTAGGCATTAGTGACTGAAATGGACTGGTTTGGCCATTTTGAATCTGACAATAACATGGTTTTCTACACCAGGCATGACAAATTGAAGAGGAATTGCTTGCATTCATCATCACAAAGAGCATATCAACATCTGTCATAAAGTAAAGCATTGTTTGTGATAGGATAATATCCATACACCTACAAGGAGCTCTGGTAGCATAGTGGTTACAAGTCGGGCTGTCAACCGCAAGGTCAGCAGTTCGAAACTACCAGTGGTTCCACGGGAGAAACGTGAGACATTCTGCTCCCATAAAGATTAACACCCTCGGAAACCCTGTATAGGGTCACTATGAGTCGGAACCGACTCCATGGTACTTAACAGAAACAACAACACAAGGAAGACCACTATTAATCAAATTTACCCACTAGCCACTAAAGCCAACTGATGATGACACTGAAGAATTCTGCCAACTTCTTCAGTTTGAAATTGACCAACCATGTAATCAAGATATATTGATAATTACTGGCTTTTAGAATGCAAAGATTGCAAACAAAGAGGAAGGATCAGTGGTTGGAAAATATGGCCTTGCTGATAGAAACAATGATGGAAATTATATAACAGAATCTTGCAAGACCAATGACTTGTTCTTTGCAAATACCTTTTTTAAGCAACATAGAAGACTATATACATGGACCTTATCAGATGGAATACACAGAAATCAAATTGATTATATCTATGGAAAGAGATGGTGGAAAGCTCAATATAATCAGCCAGAGAAGGCCAGGGGCAGACTGTGGAATAGACCATCAATAGCTAATATGCAAGTTCAAGCTGAAGCTGTGGAAATGAAACAATCCCATGAGAGTCAAAATACAACCTTGAATATATCCCACCTGAATTTAGAGGTCATCTGAAGAACAGATTTTATGCATTAGACACTAAAGTTTGAAGACCAGAAGATCTGTGGGATGAAAACAAGAACATCATACAAGAAGAAAATAAAAGATTATTAAGATAAGAAATAAGGAAAAGATGAAAATGGAATTCAAAGGATACTCTGAAACTTGTTTTCCAGTGTAGAGATGCTAAAGCCAATGGAAGAAGTGAGGAGGTACAACAGGTGAAGACAAATTTTCAAAGGTCAGCTCGAGCAAACAGAGGCAAATATTATAATGAAATGTGCAAAAACCTGGAGTTAAAAAACCAAAAAGGAAGACCACTTCAGCATTTCTCAAGTGGAGGGAACTGAAGAAAAAAATCAAACCTGAACTTGCAATATTAAAGGATTTTATAGGCGAATATTTGAATGATGTAGAAAGCATCAAAAGAAGATGGAGGAATTCCGATTTGGGGGAGGGTAAGCAGAGACAGTGATAGCTCCTCTGCTAAAGCCCAGAAGAATCAGAGAAAGAGCGGTTTGCAGAACAGCTGTGGAGTTTTGGATCTTGTTTAAGCTTCCAGGCACCAGGTTCCCGTGCCCACCTGTGGAGGAATCTACCTGTGTAAGCAAAATACGATGATTTCTGAATCGATGATCCCAGCTGAATCGAGCCAGCAGCAAGAGGTCCTGAGGTTAGAAGGCAGGGCCACACCAAGTGTAGGCAGTGACCCAGTGCTATAAGCCACGGAGCTGTGCATCTGGAGGGAGAGGTGTGACAGATTTTTCATCTTTCACTTTTCATTTTTCACATATCTTTCCTCTTCACTCTGATCACGCCCTCACTGCCTAGCCCATATGCCTTCAGGTGGGCAGGAGCACACTCCCAAAAGGGTCAATCATTGCACCCACAGTTTTTCCATGGCACAGAGAGGAAACCCACAGGCTGCTTCTTATGACATCTGACTCTGGAACCCATCCCCAAAGTTAACCTGGGTGGGACACTTTACCCCTGCCTGCACAGAAAATGCCACTGGAAGTCAATCACAATTTTATTTTTGTTTATGGTTGGTGGTTTCTCTCTCTGCTTTTATACTGTTTCTGTCTTTTGACCTTTTGGTCTTACTCTTTTCCCAGGGTTGGAGCTTTGTCCCCCCTACCTTATCCAAGAAGAGACAGCAACTGTGCCAATATAGCCAAGCTACAAGCATACCCTGTAATGCCCCACCATCTGGACAAGAGCCAAAACCAGCTGCTAGGCATTACATGTGAAAAAGGAAGCCTATCTCCAGATCATATCCACCAGGAGATTCTCAGCAAGCTAAACAACAAATCAATATACATCCATTTAATCATTAAAAACTCACATAACTTCTGAAAATGGCCAAGAAAACATAATTAAAATTCTCAACACATGTCAAAACCAGAAAAGAATAACAAATGAGCTGGAGGTAGACACAGACTTTCCAGTAGAAAAGCAGGCACTGGATCTGCCTGAGAAGGAATTCAGAAAAATGATATGGAAACAAATTCAAATGTTCCAAATAGGGGTGGAGGACAATAAGGAAGAAGTCAGGAAAGTGCTACAGAAACGATCAAATAAGAAAGATATGGCATTGGAAACAATCCAAAACTTGCAAACAGAAGTCCAGATGATTAATAATAAAATATCAGAAATGGACAATACACTGAAAGGGCAAAGCAATAGAATAGAACAGATGGAAGCAAGAACCAGTGAGCTGGAAGACAGATCTCTCATTCTGCTAAAATAGAAGAGCAAGCAGAAAAAAAGGATTAAAAAATCTGAAGAGCCTAAGATTCATGCTGGATTACATGAAGAGGAATAATTTAAGAATTACTGGCATTCCAAAGCAAGAAGAATCACAGAAGTCCACAGAAGAGATAGTTGAAGAGCTTCTGGAAGAAATTCTTCCTAACATCTTGAAGGATGAGAAGATAAACATTCAAGAAGCCGAATGAACCCCAGGAAGCATAGACCTCAAAACAAAATCACCAAGACATATAATAATCAAGCTCTCCAAAATGAAAGACAAGGAGAGACTCCGAAAAGCAGCCAGGGAAAAGAGAAGTGTTACCAACAAAAGCAAACAAATCAGATTAAGCTCTGACTTCTCAGCAGAAACCATGTAGGCAAGAAGGAAATGGGGGGGGGGGAACACATATAAAACCCTAAAAGAAAAAAAACTTCCAACCAAGAATCATCTATCCAGCAAAACTGTCATTCAGATATGATGGTGCAATCAAAACATTCCAGGATAAACAGAAGCTAAGAGATTTTGTCAAAGCCAATTCAGCACTTCAAAACATCCTAAAGAGAGAGAATTCTCTTGAATGAAAACAAGCAAGAAAAGACAACAACCAGAGATTGAAGAGACAGAGAGTGTCTCAATAGATAAGAACACAAGACCCTTCAATATGCTGCCTGCAAGAGACACACCTTACACACAAAGACAAAAACAGGCTAAATGTTAAAGGATGGGAAAAAATATACCAAGCTAACAGCAATAAAAAACAAACAGGAGTGGCACTACTAATCTTTAAGACAAAAAACCATCATAAGAGATAAAGAAGGACACTAGCTCATGATTAAAGGGTCAATTAAGCAAGAT
>NW_006408560.1:1322402-1328341 GCF_000296735.1 Chrysochloris asiatica
TAACCTAGATTTAGACCTGGTTAACCAGCAGTATGATAAGACTTGGTTACATTTATTATTCATAGATATTTTCCAGCCAACAGGCCATCTCTTTTTTATATATTTATTTATTTATTTTCAATTTTAAGCAGTACTTTATATACAGCAGGAAGGAAAAAACACATGTATGGCCGAAATACAATGTTGAAAACAACATTTTCATAATGGGGATGAGACCTGGGGACTCCTGGGCCCAGGGGCAGGGACATGGCTCTAGAGGACTAGAATGGAGTGTGAAGCATCCAGCTGATATGAAGTGAAAGGTGATGCACAAGAACACCCACACATGCAGATAGTACCCATTTGACCTGGCATCAATGGCTGGATAATCAGAACACGACTAGAGAAAAAAGATGAGGCAAAAAAAGAGTAACCCACTATAAGGGGATGAAATTTACCTATGCTTGTGGATGCAGTATGACAAAGGAGCAGACAAATCTCTACAATGAGGATCATTCCCACCCCCTTGGTACACAGGGTCAACAGGGATGGGGAACTTAGACGTTGGTTCCCCAAAATGAGGGGACAACAAAGGCATGAAGTGACTGGCTTACAAGCTTTTCATAGGGAACCTAGCTCCAGAGGATACAGGAAAAGGTAGAATCTCCACCCAATTGTTTCCAACCTGCCTGGATGGGTTTGCTAAAAGGTGAGGGGGAAAGGACTCCTTTGGTTCAATAGAGAATAATTGCTATCATGTTGGAAAGATAAATGTAAGTGTTTGGTAACAAAAGGAGGGGAGCAGCTGATTTTGCATTCCAGGAGCGGAGATCCCTGGAACCATCAAGGGAAGAAAGTTAAGTGTGAGACCCTGTCCGAGGAGTCAATGACACTAGGGATGGAGGCAGAGACGTTGACGGGGACAGAAGGAACATCTGAGGACTCTGGACTCAGGAAGTGAGAGGGTCTGTGTGCTGGTGGCCGAGGGACAGGTGTGTGGGCTGTACACTTTGGTTGTCTGATGATGCATGCGGGAGATTATGATCATTGCAATGAAACTAAATATGATAGGATGAATGTAAAGATAATGTTCACCCATGTAAACTAATGCATAATAAAACACAATAAAAACTTAAATAAAAAGATGATGGATGGAATAAATAGAATAACTGTATCAAAAAGAAACGGTAGATGATCAACCATTTTAAGAGACAGTATCTGATCTAGAGCCAATGATCCTGAAGGAAGAAGTCCAATGTACACTGAAGGCATTGGTAAAGAACAAGGCACCAGAAACTGATGGAATCCAAATTGAAATCTTTCAACAAACTGATATGACACTGGAGGCACTCACTTATCTATGATAAGAAATTTGGAAGACCAGCCAAATGATTAAAAGAGATCCATATTTTTGCCCATTCCAAAGAGAGGTGACCCAAAAGAATGAGGAAACTATAGCACAATATCATTGATATCCCATGTGAGTAAAGATTTACTAAAGGTAATACAAAAATCATTGCAACCGTACATTGACAGAGAACTTCCAGAGGTTCAAACCAGATTAAGAAGAGGATGTGGAATGAAGAATATCAGAATTGACATCAGATGGATCTTGGCTGAAAACAAAGAATATCAGAAAGATGCTTACCTGTGCTTTATTAACTATGCAAAGGCTTTTGATTGTGTGGATCATAACACAATATAGACAACATTGCAAAGTATGAGTATTCCAGAACATTTAATTATGCTAATGAGGAACAGGTGCATAGACCAAGACGCAGTTGTTCAAACAGAACAAGGAAACACCGAATGGTGTAAAATTAGGTAAGGTGTGTGCCAGGGTTGTATTCTTTCACCATACTTATTTTATCTTTATGCTGAGCATATATTCTGAGAAGCTGGAATATATGAAGACATGACATTAGCATTGGGGGAAGACTCATTAACAACCTGTGATATGCAGATGATACATGTTTCCTTGCTGAAAGTGAAGAGGACTTAAAATACTTACTAATGAAGATCAAAGATCACAGCCTTTGGTATGAGTTGCACCTCAATGTAAAAAAAAACAAAAATCCTCACCACTGGACCAATAAACAACATCCCTATTAATGGAGAAAAGATTGAAGTTGTCAAAGATTTCATTTTGTTTGAATCAACCATCAACACCCATGGAAACAGCAGTCAACAAATAAAACTATGTATATTACATTAGGCTCTGCCTCACAAGAGCTCTCTAAAGTTTGACGAGCAAAGATGTCAGTGTGAGAACTAAAGTGCAACTGACCCAAGCCGTGGTATTTTCAATAACCTCATATACTTGTGAAAGTTGGACAGTGAGCAAGGAAGTCTGTATAAGAATTGATGCATTTGAGTTATGGTGTTGAAGGAGAATACTGAAAGTACCATGGACTGTCAGAAGAACAAGCAGATACATATTGAAAGAAGTACAGCTAGAGTGCTTCTTGGAAGCAGGGATGGCCAAATTTCATCTCTCATACTTTGGACATATTATCTGGATGGACCAATCACTAGAGAAGGATATCATGTTTGACAAAGTGGAGGGTCATAAAAGAAAAAGATCCACAACAAGATGGATTGGCACAATGGTGGCAGTGATGGGTTCAGGCATAGCAATGATTGTGAAGTTGGCCCAGGACTGGGCAGTGTTTCATTCTGTTGTGCATAGGGTTGTATGAGTCGGTGGTGACTCAATGGCACCTGACAACAGATACTTCTCCACATTCACCACGTTGAAAGAGACAGTAAGATGTTACATAATTTAAGAGAGAAATTAAGTGTTTCCTGAATCAATGAGCTCCCGGTGTCAGTTACATTATGTTGTTTTCCTCTTATACCCTTTTGTCTATATAATGGCAGGTGCAAGGTACTGACTCTGGAATAGCCTTGATGTTTCCTAATAAAGACAAAGGACAATTTGTATTACACCTGAAGGATTCCTTCTTCCACTTATTTGCTTTAAAATGATTTAACATAGCATGCTTAGTCTTGGGACCAATTTTATCTGAGGATCATTATCAACAGGCATCAATGTAAAAGAACTTTGAAATTCATTAGAGGCAAAAATGTATGTTGAAAGTATTATATGATTTCAAAAATTTAAAATATTACACACATGAATTAAAAATTCCTAAACATTAGTTATAGACTCCAGTTGTGGTGCTGTAGCATCAACTCTGGACTGCGAACCACAGGTCAGCAGTTCAAACCCACCAGCTGTTCCTCGGAAACCCTATACAGGATGCTATGAGTTGGAACAGACTCCAAGGCACTTAACAACAATAACAAACATTAGCTATGATTATCACGGGACAATGATCTTACAGTGATATAGATCTTATTTATATTAATCTCCAAATCCAAGTATTTCTGAACACATTTAAGTTAAGGAAGAAAAAAAAAATGTTGCTTAAAAATAAAAAGCACTGATTCCTGAGTTATGAACTATTTTCATCCTGGTTCCATTAAAAGTGGGTTTTTCTCCAATCAAGCTAATGGTGAGTTAAGTGAGACAACGAGTACAAAGTTACTAGAAGAATATAAAGGGACCATAGAGGTCTCCCAAATATTTCCCAAGGTACACAGAAGCAAAGTCACTGTGTCTCCTGTGCTTACCCAACTTCTTGATTCAGGGACACATGGGGAGTTTTGGGTCTCAGAGCAAAGCAGGAGTCCTGTTGCTAGAATTAGACTTAAAAGTCAGAACTGGAAAAGCAAAGTTTACTTGGGGTGGAATCTTTTGAGTTTGCTTACTCTCTCCCTGTCCTTGACAAGGTTGGTCTCAGAGCCTGAGGCCAGGCTGAGCCTGCAAAAAAGAATTCTCAGCAATGAGAAGAGAGGATTGTGTGAAAAAGACAACCAGTAAGCCAGTACAGATTCTCTTTCTCTCTCTCTCTCTCTCTCTCTTTTTTTTTTTCTTAATGGGATGTTGGGGACAGATAGAATAAAATGCTGTTTAGCTTAAAAGGAGTCATATAGGCAATTTCAATAGTTATGTTTCAGGATATGGACTTGCCTTTGGTTTGTGTAGTAATGAGCCATGCTATGACAAATGTACCTTGGCAGTCTGCTTAGACCATGGAATCCCAGTGGTAAATGCCAGCATGAGAAACAGGTGTACAAATGATCCAGGGATCAAGCAAAGCAAGGGATCCACCTGGCAGTTTTTCATCATCCAGAAAAAATATATATTTCTGGTAGGAAGGTCAAAGAAAGAAAAACAAACTATAGGGTTATGACTCATGAAGCAGATTGCCTAACAGCCTAGTTTGAGAAGCAATGCAGTAACAGGCTGTAAAAACAATGGTTTCATCTGCAGACCAAAGCAAGTCCTCACCTAGACCCAGTGAGGAAAGTAGACTGTTACGCCCATTATTGACTTATCTTGCTCCCCCACATGCTTGGTGGTGCGATTAGTCACAGTTGTATCCAACTCAAAGTGCAGAAAGGGAAGGGAGTATGTTTCTTTAGACTCATTTGTATGAAACAACAACAACCAAATAGCTGTTCAAATTATTCCAAGTAAAGATTTTTTTGTAAAGCTTCAGCAGCAAACTCTGGAAGGCGAGAATAGGAAGCATAGTTGAATAGGGCTTTATGAAGACTCTAACCAAAACTTAGACAAAATGTTCTCTTAATTCTATGTTCAGTATTATTTATCTCTTCATTATGCTAATAAATATATACTTCTTATTCATAACTTCTGGGTCCAAAGGTCTCAGTTTTTGGCTCTGCCTTAGTATGATCACATGGGATGTAGGTTGACTATGTTTGGTTAGAAATGATGTAACCAGGGCAGTCAAGAACTGAAATAACTACAGTGGTTTTTTTTTAATTAAATTGTTAAAAATTGAAACTTATGATGGGAAACCTGTTAATTGTTGTTGTTGTCAGGTGCCATCGAGTCGTAACCGACTCATAGGGACCCCATGCACAGCAGAACGAAACAATGTCCCATCCTGGGCCAACCTCACTACCGCTGTCACACTTGACGCCATCAATGATGCTACCTGGCCAATCCATCTCCTTAGGGGTCTTCCCCTTTTTCTCTGACACTCCACCTTACCCAGGCTAACACTCTTCTCCAGCGACTGTTCCCTCCTGACAATATGCCCAAAGAATGAGAGACGAAGCTTAGCCATCTTGGCCTCCAAGGAGCTGCACTTCTTCCAAAACAGATCTATTGGTTCCCTTGGCAGTCCATGGCACTTTCAGTATTCTCCTCCAACACCACAACTCAAAGGCATCAATTCTTCTACGATCCTCCTTATTCACTGTCCAGCTTTCGCATCCATATGAGGTTATTCCTTTACAAAGAGCTGAAGAAAGCAAACAAGTGATGTGTCATCAGAGAACAGCAAGGGGAAAGGCTCTGTGGGTTAGTGCACTGGACTGCAAGGTTGCTTTGTACCGCAAGGTCAGAAGTTCAAGCTCACCAGCTGCTCCTTGGAGACCGTATGCAGGGTTGCTATGAGTCGGAATCAACTCCACAACACTAAACAACAACAACATAGGTCTGAAGGGGCAAGAGAAGTAGAATTTGCTAAAAGGGATATGTGAAAGTACTGGACAGGAGCCGTGAGTGTGGGTGGACTAAATAAATGTCTTAACCTCATTCACTTCTACCCGCAGAGCTCCTTGCTAAATTTGACAATCTTAATCCCCATTGACTGACCCTAACATGAAGACAAAAGACTAGGGAGTCCAAAACAGTGTAATTCTTCTTCAGACTTCACTATTCATTGTCCAGCTTTCACATACATATTGTCGTTGTTAAGAGCCATAGAGTCTGTTCTAAATCCTAGTAACACAGTCTAAGGTTTCCAAGGAGCTACTGGTGGGTTTGAAACACAGACCTTCTGCAGTCAGCAGTCCAGTGCTTATCGTACAGTACTACACCAGGGGGGATTGAAAATACCAGGACTTGGGCCAGGCATAAC
>NW_006408560.1:1329291-1330590 GCF_000296735.1 Chrysochloris asiatica
ACTCTTATTTTCCTCTTCTTTCTTCTTCTAGTTGTGTTTTTTTGTTTTGTTTTGTTTTGTTTTTTGGTGTAATCTTCCTCTAGTTGAATTCTGATTATCAAGCCATTGAGGGTAGGTCAAATGGGTACTGTCTGTAAGTTTGGGTATTTTTGTGCATCTCCCCTCACTTCATATCATCTGGACGCTTCACTTTCAGTTCTAGCCCTCTGTGGCTATGTCCTTGTCCATGGGCTCAAGTGTGCCCTGGTCTCACCACACTTTGCACCAACCAGCCATTCCTCTTCTCTCTCTCATCTCCAGGTCAACGGGAGTCAATGGACTGTGATTGACCTCAGCCCATTCCTTCATTGCTGCCTTTTCCCCACTTCTACTCACCAGTAGACCAATGTGATCACCAACAAGCTTACATGTCTGTTCATGTGTTCCCTTTGAGTTTCAGTCTTAGAGGGTAGTTTGTCCTGAAGAAACTTGATTGCTTGCCTTGATGGCTTCCTGGTGAATAGCTTGCTTATTCTTGTAGTAGCAAGTCATGCTGACATTTTTGTTTGGGGTTTATCCTGCTGATCTTTCTTTGAAGATGTATCTTCTGTTGCTCTAATTGTTCCAGGCTGGTCTGCTTGTCCTTTATAGTGGGAATGTCCCACCTCATAAGATTCTGGATGGGACTCAGGATTTCACCTAAGGTCCTATACTCTGCAAAGGCTTTGCAAAAGACCTATTTCACTGGGCAAGTTCTAGAACTCTTTTTAGGTATTCCAATCAGTTATAGGCTGAAGATGGGCTTACACATTTTTTGTAATCATGTTTCCCAACATTCCTTTCTATCCCACTCAAGTGCCTATTTTACAATAGTAAGCAAGGGAAATCAATATTCATAAGACAGTCAAGCATGTTAGTATTATTTCTCCTCTTCAAACTAAGCCTAGATTCCTGTGTCACAGAGCCCTGTTGTTCCAAGGTTGAGCATGCATAACTATTTACCTCTGTCCCACTTAGCCCATCCAAACCTGTCTCAGTGTTCTTCAATCTATCTTGTTCTTCCACCTCCTCCCCCTTCTTGAATTGCCCTCTCCAACACCTGAACTAAACCCCCGACACCAACCCCACTGTTGTGTTTACCTTATATTCCATTAACTCTTCTCTTCACTTAAGACAGTCTATTTTATCCTGTAGTCTACCTGACCTTCTCACCACCTGTATGCCTGTTCCTCTGTGTTTACCTTCTTTCACATTTTAATTGTTTTGATTGTAGACTTACCTCCCAGATACTCTGTTCTTATAATTTTATTCTGTTCTTGA
>NW_006408560.1:1332147-1365756 GCF_000296735.1 Chrysochloris asiatica
CTGGCACCATCCCCTGAGCCTGCTTGGTCCGGTATTCTGTGTTGTTGCTGACAGAGCTCCTCACTGTACTTCTACCTGATCCACCATCTTGTTTGAGCTCCCTGTCCTCTATTTTTTTGATCTTTGCTGTTATTGCTGGTGTAAGATTATATCTCATGGTTGTTTTGATTTACATCTCTCTAATGGCTAGTTATCATGAACATTTCTTCACATGTTTGTTGGCTGCTAAGATCTCCTCCTTGGTGAAGTATTTGTTCACGTCCTGTGCCCATTTTTTAATTGGGTTATTTGTTTTTTTCTTGTAGAGGTGTTGTCATTTCCTATATATTTTAGAAATGAGTCCTTTGTCTGATGTGTCATTGCAAAATGTTTTTTCCCATTCTGTGGGTTCCTTTTTTTACTCTTTTTGTGAAGTCTTTTGATGCACATACATTTTTAATTTTTAGTATGTCCCAATCATGTATTTTGTCTACTTTTGTTTGTGTAGTTTTCAAAATGTTTGGTAGTCTGTGTATGCCCTGAATTAGAGCCTTCACATTTGTCCCTATTTTTTTTTTTCATTGATGGCCTTCATAATTTGGGGATTCACATTTAGGTCTTTAATCCATGCTGAGTTGGTTTTTTTTTAAATTTTTTTATAAGGCATGAGGTAAAGGCTTTGTTTCAACCTTTTGCATATTGCTTTCCAGTTCTGCCAGCGCTATTTGTTGAAGAGACTATCCCCTCCCCATGAGATAGATTTAGGCACTTTATAAAAAATTAGTTGGCTGTATGTGGATGAGTTAATTTCTTGAATCTCGATTTTGTTCCATTGAGCAATGTTTCTTTCATTGTACCTGTACCAAGTTGTTTTAACCATTGTAGCCGTGTAATAAATTTTGAAATCAGAGAGTGAGAGGTTTCCAACATTATTCTTCTGAAGCAGTACTTTCTGATTGCCTCTACATAGATGTGATCAGGAGATGGGCTTGCCTTTTCACTCTTCTTATTACTTAACTTAGAGTAACTTTCACAGGTGTTGTCTGCCTCCCTGGTATATGGCAATTCGTATTGGTTCTTGCCTGTATTGTGAGGTTTTATAGGGTGTGATTGTAGCTTGACTATATGGCAGCAATTGTTGCCTCTTTTTGGGTAATATAGGGAGAGAAACAGCCCCCCAAATGTAAAAGGGGGAAGAAAAACAACAAAACAGCAATAGCAGGAAAAAAAAACCCCAACAAAACCCAAAATCAAACAAACAAATAAAAACTAGATAGGCTACTGTAGTCTATAATCATAGAAAAGGGAGAAGAGGGAGAAAAGGAAAAAAAAAAATCTGTAGCCTAATATGAATATGACTTTAATATCCTCTTTCAGTTTCTTGCTTTCAAGGCCACCAGATAAATTTCAAGATGCCACTGTTGGTTGTTATGCTGTACGTCAGGATTTATTTTTTGGCCTGTTTTGTTTTCAAACTCTCGCCCTCTCCACACCCCCTGTTCTGGCCTTTTCTTTATTAATAAACAGTTCAGGGATGGCTGTGGCTGTTTTAAGCTGCCTGTCCCTTTAAATGCTGAGGGTATCTGTGCGCATTCGTGGCAGAAGAACCCACAAGTTGTGGGAGTGGGGGCACCCCTTTTAGTCACCAGAATGGAGGTGTGCAGACAGTGTGAGGCCAATGAACAGATACCAAAAATATAATCAGAACAAAGCAAAACCGAGTATATTGTCCACCTTTGCTCCGAGGTTCCTGTGGCATTATTCTGTGTCAGGTCTGCTTGCTCCCCTACTTGGTCTTGCTGTTCGGTCTCTCCCAGTTGTTGGCTCTGGTCCTCCAAGCTAGGCATTCTAAAGCGAGAGATTTCTTGCTATTGCTACAAGTTCCACTAGCCATAAGCCTTCAAACTTTTTAAATATTCCTAGATATCTAGTTCAGAGTTTTAAAGCTCTGCCCTGAACTCGCTTCACCTGGTATTTTGTGGTATTGCTGATGGAGAGCTTCACTTCGCCTCTACCCTATCTGCCATCAAGTTCCACCTCTGTTTTGAACATTTAAAAGAGATCTTTTGCAGCAGATTTGTCCAGTGATCTAATATGTCATTAGATTTCCTGACTGCTGTTTCCATGGGTAGAGATTGTGGATCCAAGTAAAAAGAAACCTTTGACATCTTCAATCTTGTCTCTATTATCATGATGTTGCTTATTGGTCCATTGTGAAGATTGTTGTTTCCTTGTTGAACTGTATGTAGTCTTTGATGTTCATCAGTAAGTGCTTCAAGATTGCTTTGCTTTCAGCAATCAAACTTGTGTTATCTGCATGTCAGAATTAGAAGACTCATTAACCTATGATGTAACCTGTGATCATTGTTGTTGTTCTTATTAAGTGCTGTCAAGTAGGTTCTGACCCATAGCAACCCTGTTTAGGGTTTCCAAGGAGAGGCTGGTGAGCTTGAATAGCTGACCTTGAGGCTTAAACTGACTTTGCAGCCCAGCACATTAATCCATAAGATTTCTGAGGAGCAGCTAGTGAGTCTAAACTGCCGAACTTGCAGTTCAAACCAATCTTGTAGTTCAGTGCTTATCCTACAGCACCACAGCCTATGACTGTGGGTCACATTAACCTTTGATTTTTGCACATGCTCTACCTCCTAGAAACTGCCAGCATCATAGATAAGTGCAGTGATCTATTGAAAGTGCTCTTGATAGGCCAATTTAGAGATAACATCCTGAAAGGATGGAGTGTTATCCTTCAGGATGTGGAATATGCATTCAAGGTTGTTTTTGTTTTTTAATTTGGTGCTGTGGGTTAATGAGCTGGACTGCAAGGTCAGTTTGAACTGCAAGGTCAGTGGTTCAAGCTCACCAGCTGCTCCTTGGAAACCCAATAGAGGGTCACAATGAGTTGGAACCAACTCAATAGCACATAACAACAACAACAGTGTTCCCATTAGGAGTCCTAGTGTGGTGCTATAGGATAAGCATTCAACCACAAGGTTGATTTGAACCATAAGGTCGGCAGTTCAAACACACCAGCCATTCTTTGGAAACTCTATACATGGTTGCTAAGAGTTGTTACTGACTCCACAGCACTTAACAACACCAACAACATTTCCATTAAGTAGCCCTGGTAACACAGTGGTATAGTGCTCAACTGTTAACCAAAAGCTTGGTAGTTTGAATCCACCAGCCACTCCTCAGAAGAAAGATGTTACAGTGTGCTTCTTTAAAGATTACAGCCTTAGAAATTGTCCACTTGGGTAGCTATGAGTTGAAATTGGCTTGTTAGCAATGGATTTGATATGACCTCATTAGGATATATTCATGGATCCAAAAACTAAGGGACTCCCACTTGTCAATACTCTTAATAAACCACTAGGGTACTTTGTATTTCTATCCCCACAATTCTGGACTCTGCAGTGTTAAATTTCCTGATCCCTAAAAGGGTTGAAAGCTGCATCTTCTAATGGGTACTTAGGGATTCCTCTGTCCAGAGACAAAGAGGCAAGAAGGAAAGTCACTGTCTTGTCAAAAGTAATTGACACTAATCAATAAAAAGAGGTAGTGTTGTTGTTATACAATGGGACAAGGCAGACTATTTTGAACCTAGGATGCCTTTTGGTAGTCCCACGCACACTGTCAACTAATAATATTGTTGTTGTTGTTATGTGTTGTGGAGTCGGTTCCGACTCATAGCAACCCTGTACAGGGTTTCCAAGGCTGTAAATCTTTACGGGAGTAGAAAGCCTCGTCTTTCTCCCACGAAACAGCTGGTAGTTTCGAACTGCTGACCTTGCCATTTACAACCCGATTCGTAACCACTACGCTACCAGAGCTAATAATAGACAACTAATAGTAGACATATGAAGAAAAACATGGCTTCAGGATTGGAGGAAGACTGATTAACAACGTGTGATATGCAGATGATATAGCCTTGCTTGCTGAAAGTGAAGAGGACTTAAAACATTTACTGATAAAGATCAAAGAGCACAGCCTTCCGTATGGATTACAACTCAATGTAAAGAAAACAAAAATCCTCACCACTGGACCAATAAACAACATTGTCATCAACAGAGAAAAGATTGAAGTTGTCAAGGACTTCATTCTTCTTGGATCAACTATCAACACTCACAGAAGCAGAAGTCAAGAGATCAGACAACGTATTGCATTAGGCAAATCTGCTGCACAGGAACTTTTTAAAGTGTTGAAGAGCAAAGATGTCAGCTTGAGGACTAAGGTGTGCCTGACCCAAGCCATGGTATTTTCAATAACCTCATATGGATGCGAAAGCTGGACAGTGAATAAGGAAGACCATAGAAGAATTGATGCCTTTGAATTGTGGTGTTGGAGGAGAATACTAAAAGTGCCATGGACTGCCAAAAGAACCAATAGATCTGTTTTGGAAGAAGTGCAGCCAGAGTGCTCCTTGGAGGCCAAGATGACTAAACTTCGTCTCTCATACTTTGAACATATTGTCAGGAGGGAACAGTCACTGGAAAAGGACATCATGCTTGGAAAGATGGAGGGCCAGAGAAAAAGAGGAAGACCCCCAACGAGATGGATCGGCCAGGTGGCAGCATTGATGGACTCAAATGTGGCAGCGGTAGTAAGGCTGGCCCAGGATGAGACATTGTTTCGTTCTGCTGTGCCTGGGGTCGCTATGAGTCTGTTCTGACTCAATGGCACCTGACAACAACTGTATAAAAAATACTAAAGGGAGTCTTTGGACAGAGAACCAACAGGAGTCAACATCTTGAGATTAACATACATGACAACACCATTTAGAAGTCAAACCAAAAGTAGAAATATAAAAAAAAAAAAAAAAAAAAAAAACCTACAAAAAGCAGAATTGCAAGGAAAGCACACACACAAAGACACAATAGCATTTCACAAACAAGAAAGAAACAAATAGTACAAATGACTGGTAAATCACTTTTTTTAATGATGAAAGTCATCAGTAGAGTGCTTAAAATTCCAGAATTCTGTATCCGATGAAAAGAAATTATTCATTAAATATTAAGAGGAAATAAAGATATATTCAGAAAAATAAATGCTGAGAATTTATGGTCAACAGGCCTATATGATAATAGATATTAAAGCATGTTCTTTATTGTTGTTAAGTGCCATCAAGTCAGTTCTGACCCATAGCTACCCTGTATGGATTTCCTAGGAGTGACTGGTGAGCTTGAACCGCCAGCCTTACAGTTCAAAGGGCTTTTCAGTCTGGCGCATTAACCCACAGCACCACACCAGGATTCGCAAATGCGAAAGATATAAAATGAAAACTCAACTCTGTACAAAGAACAGAGCGTCTTCAAAATTATTGTTGTTGTTGTTAGGTGCCATCAAGTCAGTACCAACTCATAGCAACCCTATGCACAACAAAACAAAACACAGCCTGGTCCTGGGCCAACCTCACAATTGTTGCCATGCCTGAGCTCATTGATGCTGCCACTTGGTCAATCCATCTCACTGGGGGTCTTCCTCTTTTTCTCTGACCCTCCACCTTAACAAACATGATATCCTTCTCCAGCGACTGGTCCCTCCTGACAATATGTCTGAATTATGAGAGACGAAATTTGGCCATCCTGGCCTCCAAGGAGCACTCTGGCTGCACTTCTTCCAACACAGATCTATTTGTTCTTTTGGCAGCCCATGGCACTTTCAATATTCTCCTCCTACACCATAACTCAAATGCATCAATTCTTCTACGGTCTTCCTTATTCACTGCCCAACTTTCACATGCATATGAGGTTATTGAAAATACCATGGCTTTAGTCAGATATATATACCTTAGTCCTCAAGCTGACATCTTTGTTCTTCAACACTTTTAAAAGGTCTTGTGCAAAAGATAAATAGAAAACATAACAGAAACCTAAATCTCACAATATGTAAATGGACTAATATTTGAGTCAAAAGGCAGAGGTTGTGAGACAGGGTTAAGTAAGATTCATCGTCCTGCTGTTAAAAAAAAAGATGCACTTTAAATAAAAAGACACATAAAGGTTATAAATAAAAGGAGTAAAAATAGACCCTGAAACTTGTAATAATCAGAAATATGTGGAGGCTGTAGGATAAGCACTAGACTCCAAGGTTGGTTTGACCTGCAAGGTTGATGGTTCGAACTCACTAGCCACTCCTTGCAAACCTTATACAGGGTTGCTATGAGTCTGAACCAATTCTACGGCACTTAACAACAACATGTCAATATGCAGAGCACGGTGGTTCCAAACGATAAGCACTGGACTTTTGAACCAAGAGGTCTGAGGTTCTAGCTTGCCAGATGCTCTGTGATAAAAAGATGAAGCTTTTTGCTCTGGCGAAGACCTAAATTCTTGGAAGTCCTATAAAGGGGTTGCTATGAGTCAGAACCCACTTGGTGGCAATTAACAACAACAACAACATATGAATATGTGGGAGCATGGTGGCTCTAGAAGAATAAGTACTGGACTTGAACCATAAAGTTGGCAGTTCCAGCCTACCAGCTGCTTCATGGGAAAAAGATGAGGCTTTCTGCTCCTACAAGCATTTACAGCCTCGAAAACCCTATATTGAGTTGGGACAGACTTAATATGCCATCAATTATATGTCAGTTTGTCATACTGTGGAGGCTTGTGTGTTTCTGTTCTGCTGGAAATTATGCCACCAGTATATTAAATACCTGAAGGGTCACCCAGTGGGGACAGTTTTCAGCAAAACTTCCAGACAAAAATAGGTTAGAAGAAGGTGACGCAGACCACTTCTGAATAGTTAGCCACTAAAATCCTTACGAATAGCAGTAGTACAAATAGTGCCCGAAAATGAGACCCTCAGGGTGGAAGACACTCAAAATATAACTAGGGAAGAGCTGACACCTCAAAGTAGAGTTCATCTTAATGATGTGGATGGAGTAAAACTTTCAGAACCTTCCTTTGCTGATGGAACATAACTCAAAATGAGAAGAAACTGATATAAACAGCCATTAACAACAGGACTATAAAATGTATGAAGTATGAATCTAAGACAATTGAAAGTTTTCATAAATGAAATGAAACATGTAAAGATTGATATCCTAGGCACTAGAAAGCTTAAATGAATTGGCATTGGCCATTTTGAGTTGGACAATCATGTGGTGCACTATGTACTATGCCAGGAATGACAAATTGGAGAGGAAAGGCATTGCATTCATCAGCAAAAAAAATAATTGAACTAGGCTGAACTCGGGATCTGACAAGAAAGCCGACGTTTGCAGGCAGAACCTGTTCCTGGCAGTGAAGTGGAACCAGATGAGAGCAATGTCTGGTATTTTCATGTGGTCATTGCTGGCCCCTGAAATTCCCCTTTAAGGAAGGGACTTCTAAACTTGAACTATTCTGTCCAGAAGAATACCCAATGGAAGCTCCTAAAGTATGTTTCATGACCAAAATTTATCACCTTAATGTAGACAAATTGGGATGAATATGTTTAGATACTTTAAAAGATAAATGGTCCCCAGCACTGCAGATCTGCACAGTTCTGCTATCCATCCAGGCTTTGTTAAGAGCTCCCGATCCAGATGATCCATTAGCAAATGATGTATCGGCACAGTGGAAGACCAACAAAGCTCAAGTCATAGAAACAGCTAGAGCATGCACTAGACTATATGCCATGAATAATATTTAAATCGATTTGATCATCAAATGTGCATCACTTCTCCTGTTCTAGCTGTCCTGCCAAGACTTCGTCCCTTTTCGCTTGCATTTAAAGGAGACAGTCTTAAGAAACATTACAGAATAAATGCCCAGACATCTTCAGTCCTTTGGTGATTCAATGTACAATAGCCAATTTGTCTTGTTCTGATTCACTATTGTAAAGCATGAACAGAGGCTAGAAATATCATCTGGATTGTTCCTTAATGTTTAAAAGCAGTGGGCACTCTCTGCTTTTATTCATTTCTGCCCCATCATGGTTTAAGTATAAAGCACTGTGAATGAAGGTAATCATCAGGGTTAGCTACAGGCGTTTAGGTGACTTTCTTTTACTTTTTTGTTTGAGGGGGGAGGTAGTTTTATTTTAACTTTATGGTGATCTAATTGCATTGGTTAAAAGTAGGTAACCAGTTGTTCTTTAGCATATACCCTCTAGACAAGTCAAATTTTATTTGGATGCTGTAGATGGGAAAACTTGATTGTTTCAACTAAAATGGGAACATTAAACAAACATCACAGCCCTCACTAACAACGTTGTGATTTTGTTGTCACGTTTACAATCCTTCCATCAAGAAAGAGCTTATGACCATTTTGTATGACTTGTCTGGAAACTTCTGTAAATGTTATATTTTAGTAAAATATTTTTGGAAATTATAAAAAAGAGAATCGAAAGATCTAACTTGGACTACAATGCTCTCTCTGACAGGATAATATTCACACACCTACAAGGAAGACCAGTTAATAGGACCATTATTCAAATTTACACACCAACCACTAAAACCAATGACAATGAAATTGAAGAATTCTGTCATTCTTCAGTCTGAAATTGATCAAAGATGCATTGATAATTACTGGTGACTGGAATGTGAAAATTGGAAATAAACAAGAAGGATTAGTAATTGGAAAATATGGCCTTGGTGACAGATAACAGAATTTCACAAGATCAATGAATTATTCATTATAAGTATCTATTTTCAAAAACACAAACAAGGACTGTACACTTGGACCTCATCAGTGGAATTCAGAGGAACCAAATTGATTGTATCTGTGGGAAGAGATGAAGAAGAAACTCATTAAAACCAGCAAAAACAAGGCCAAGGGCTGACTGTTGAACAGACCATCAATAGCTCATATACAAGTTCAAGCTGAAGCTAAAGAAAATGAAAACAAATCCATGAAAGCCAAAATATCATATTGAGTACGTTGTTGTTGTTAAGTACTGTGGAGTCAGTTCCAACTCATAGTTACCCTTCACAGGGTTTCTGAGGCTGCAAATCTTTAAGGGAGCAGAAAGCCTCATCTTTCTCCAGTGGAACAGCTGGTAGTTTCAAACAGCCGACCTTGAGGTTAGCAGCCCGATTTGTAACCACTATGCTATCAGGAGCTCCTTACCCACCTGCATTTAAAAACCATCTCATGAACATATCTGATGCATTAGAACTTAATGGCCAAATATTAGAGGGGTTGTGGAATTACATAAAGAACTTCAACCATGAAGGAAGCAAATTGTTATTAAAAAGAAAGAAAACGAAAATGAATATCAGTAAAGACTTTGAAAATTACTCTGAATGTTGTTGTTGTTGTTAGGTGCCATCAAGTTGGTACCAACTAATAGCAATCCCATGCAAAACAGAATGAAACACTGCCTGGTTCTGGGCCAAGTTCACAAGTTTTGCTACATTTAAGTCCATTGATTCTGCCACTATGCCAATCCATTTTGTTGGGCTGGGAGGTATTCCTTTTTTTCTCCAACCCTCCACTTTATCAAGCATGATGTCTCTTTCCATTGACTGGTCCCTCCTGTCAATATGTCCGAAGAATGAAAGATGAAGTCTGGCCATCCTGGCCTCCAAGGAACACTCTTGACTGTACTTCTTCCAACACAGATCTATTTGTTGTTTTGGCAGTCCTTCAATAGTCTCCTCTAACACCATAACTCAAATGTATCATGCACCAAATGCAATATGGCACCTTCAATATTCTCCTCTAACACCAATAACTCAAATGCATCAATTCTTCTATGGTCTTCCTTATTCACTACCGATCTTTCTCATATACATGAGGTTATTGAGAATACCATGGCTTGTGTAAGGTGTATCTTAGTCCTCAAACTGACATTTGTGCTCTTCACCACTTTAAAGAGGTCTTATGCAACAGGACTAAGGTGCACCTGATCCAAGCCTTGGTGTTTTCAATAACCTCATATGCATGCAAAAGTTGGACAGTGAATATGGAAGACCGTAGAAGAATTGATGCCTTTGAGTTATGGTGTTGGAGCAGAATACTGAAGGTGCCATGGGCTGCCAAAAGAACCAATACATCTGTTTTGGAAGAAGTGCAGCCAGAGTTCTCCTTGGAGGCCAAGATGGTCAAACTTCGTCTCTTTTACTTGGGACATATTGTCAGGAGGGACCAGTACCTGGAGAAGGATATCATGTTTGGCAAGGTGGAGGGACAGAGAAAGAGAGGAAGATCCCCAATGAGATGGATTGGCCAAGTGGCATCATTGATGGACTCAAGCGTGGCAACAGTAGTGAGGTTGGCCCAGGATCAGGCAGTGTTTCGTTCTGCTGTGTATAAGGTTGCTATGGGTCGGTATCGAGTTGATGGCACCTAACAACAACAAACAACATGCAACCGATTTGCCCAATGCAATACCTCATTTAATTTCTTGACTGCTGTTTCCATGAGTGTTGATGGTTGATACAAGCAAAATGAAGTCATTGACAATTTCAATCATTTCCCGATTTATATGAATGTTATTTATTGGTCCAGTGGTGAGCATTTTTGTTTTCTTTACATTGAAGTACAACCCATACCAAAGGCTGTGGTCTTTGATCTTCATCAATAAATATGTTAAGTCCTCTTGGCTTTCAATAAGCAAGGTTATATCATCTTCATATTGCAGGTTGTTAATGAGTCTTCCTTCAGTCCTGATGCCATGTTTTTCTTCATATAATCAAGCTTCTCTAATTATTTGTTCAGCATACAGAGTGAGTAAGTATGATGAAAGACTACAACCCTGGCACACATCTTTCCTAATTTTAAGCCATTCAGTGTTCCCTTGTTCCATTAGAACAACTGCCTCTTGGTCTATGTACAGTTTCCCCATAAGCACAATAAGTGTTCCAGGATACTCATATTTCACAATGTTGTCCATAGTTTTTCATGATCTACACAATCAAAAGCCTTTTTGAGTGTAGGGACTCTAAAGCAACTAGAAGAAATTATGAAATAAAAGAGTTTAACAAAAAACTTCAAATAACAACTTCTTCAAAAGAAGACAAAGCCAAGTATTATAGTGAAATGTATAAAAACCTGGAGTTAGAAAACAAAAAGGAAAGAATATGCTGAGCATCTCTCAAGCTGAAAAAAAAATGAAGCCTTGAGTTACAGTATTGAAGGAGTCTATGAGCACTACTTGGTATGGCACTGTAGGATAAGCTCTGGACAGTTAACCCTAAGGTCGGCAGTTCAAACTCACTAGAAGCTCCTCTGAAACCCTATATGGGGTTGTTATAAATCAGAACTTACTTGATAACACTTAACAAAAACAAGAACAATGAACTAGGGTGATGCTATAGGGTAAACAAACCCTGGACTGTGAGCCACACAGAAGTAGTTCAAACCTACCAGCTGCTCCTCAGAAGCCCTATACAGGATTGCTATGAGTCAGAATTGACTCAATGGGACGTAGCAACAACATGGACAAAATATTGAGTGTAAAGAAAGCATCAAAAGAAGATGGCAGGAATATAGAGAGTCACTCTACCAAGAAGAGTTGGTCAATGTTTGATCATTTCAAGTGGTACCATATGAACAAGAACCAATGGTATTAGAGGCAGAAGTCCAAGTTAACTGCACTGAAGGCATTGGTGAAAAACAAGGCTTTAGAAATTTATGAGATAGAAATTAACGTATTTTGACTTACAGATGCAGCCCTGGAAGCACTCACACTAGTCTATGCCAACAAATTTGGAAAAGAGTTACCCGGCCAACTGATTGGAAAATATTTATATTTATATTCCTGAGAGAGATGACCAAAGGGAATGAAGAAATCATAAAAAATACCATTAATATCCCATGTGAGTAAAATTTTGCTGAAGGCAATTTGAAAGAAGTTGCAACAGTATATAGACAGGGAACTGTCAGCAATTCAAGCCAAATTAAGAAGAGGATGCCACCATTTGTCTGTCAGTTTACCATACTGTGGTGGCTTATGTGTTTCTATGATGCCACCGGTATTTCAAGTATCAGTAGAGTCACTCATGGTTGACAAGTTTCAGTGGAGCTTTGAGACTAAAACAGACTAAGAAGGAGAGGCAAACCACGTTTGAATGGTGAGCCATTGAAAATCTTATGAATAGCAGTGAAACATTGTCAAATATAGTGCTGGAAGATGAACCCTTCAGGTTGGAAGGAACTAAAAATTGACCATAATGAAATGAATGCAGTAGAGCTTTCAGGACCTAGTGATGGAACACAACTCGAAATGAGGAGAAACAAGTTGCAAACATCCATTAATAATTGGAGTGTGAAATGTACAAAATAGAATCTAGAAAAATTAGAAGTTGTTGAAAATGAAATAGAATGATATCCTAGGAATTAATGAGTTAAAATGGACAGGCCTTTGTCATTTTAAATCAAACAATCATCTGGTATTACTGTGCCATAAATGACAAATTGAAGAAGAATGGTGTCACATTTATCATCAAAAAGAGCATTTCAAGATCTGTGTTGAAGCATAATATCATCTCTGATAGGATAATATTAACAAGCCTATAAGAAACCAGTTAATACCATTGTTATTCAAATTTATGCACCAATCACTAAAGCCAATTATAATGAAATTGAAGAGTTTTGTTGCATAGTGTTTACAGGAGTGAGTCTGAGTCTGGCTGCTATTTGAAACTACCAGCAGTTTCACAGGAGAAGTTGAGGTTTTCTGCTCCCATAAAGATTTACAGCCTTAGAAATCCTATACAGGGTTATTATGAGTTGGAACCGACTCCACGGCACATAACCACCACCATCACCACCACCTCCTGTTATGGATCAGGATTAGAGAATGAACTATTAGTCAGCAATTCAAACCCACCAGCTGCTTGCCAGAAACCCTATACAAAATCACTACAAGTCAAAACTGATGAGATGGCACTTAGCAACAACACCAACTTCTTCATTCTGAAATTGGTAAAACATTTTAATCAAGATAAATTGATAATTACTGGTGACTAGAATACAAATTTGAAAACAAAGAGGAAGGATCAGTAGTTGGAAAATGTGGCCTTGGTGACAGAAACGATGCTGGAAATGGAATGATAAAGTTTTGCAAGACTAATGAGGTATTCATTGCAAATACCTTTATTCAGCTACATAAATAACAACTATATAAGTGTTGACATCACCAGGTAGAATACACAGGAATCAAACGGACTACAGCTGAAGAAAGAAATGATGGCAAATCTCAATAATATCAGCGAAAGCAAGACTAGGAACTGATTGTGGAACAGACCATCAATTGCTCATGTGCAAGCTTGGGCTGAAGTTGAAGAAAATTAAAAGAAGTCCACCAGAGTTAAAATATGACCTCAAGTATATCCCACCTAAATTTAGAGACCATCTCAAGTACAGATCCATTGCATTAGACACTAATGATTGAATGCCAGAGGAGTTGTGCAATGACATCAAGAACATCATCTATGAAGAATGCAAAAGGTCATTAAAGAGACAGAAAAGATAGCGTATTTCGTTCTGTTGTGCATAGGGTTGCTATGAGTCGGTACCAACTCGATGGCACCTAACAACAACAATCCAAAGAAATAGCGATACCAGAGATGGAGTCAGAGATGAGGACATGGAGAGATAGAGCAGCTGAGTACTCTAGACTCATGGAAAGAGAAAGGCTGTGTGCTAGCAGCCAGGAGGCAGGCTTTCAGAATGTACCCTTTAGTTGTTTATATGATTATATATTCCTGAGTGTTTTGTGTACATCCTCTCCTACCTTCAAAACACACACACACACACACACACACATACAGTGGGAATAGACGCAAATACTGTTGAATGGTGATGCAGGGATGCAGGGAGGGGATTATAATCATTACAATGAAACAAAATTATGATAAGATAAATGTAAAACTGATATTCCTGATATTCTCCCATGTAAACTATCACTCAATTCACAATAAAAACTTTAAAAAAAAACAAAAAAAAACAGAAGTTAATGAAAAGATCAGAGTGCATGTCAGAAGGGAACACAAAGTAAAATATTGTAATGAAATGTGCAAATACTTGGAGTTAGAAAAACAACAGGGAAGAAGACTCTCAGTTTCAGGTTGTAATATTAAAGGATTTTATGGGCAAAATATTTATTTAGGCAGGAAGCATTATAAGAAGATGGAAGGAATATACAGAGTCACTTTATAAAAAGGATTGGCCAGTGTTCAACCATTTCAAGAGATACCATATGATCAAGAACCCGTGATACTGAGGGAAGCAATCCAAACTGTACTGAATGCTTTGGTGAAAAACAAAACTCCAGGAATTAATGTAATACAAATGTAAATGTTTAAATAAACTGATGCAACACTGTAGGCACTCACTCACTTAAACAAAAAAACTTGGAACACAATTACCTGGCCAATCTATAGGAAGAGATCCATTTTTCATCCATTACAAAGAAAAGAGATGAGCAGAATGTGGAAATCAATAAACAATATCATTAATATCACCTTCAAGCAAATACTGCTGCTTTTGTTACTGTGGTTGTTAAATGCCATCGAGTCAGTTCTAACTCATAATGAACCAGTATAGGGTTTCTGAGGACTGTAGATAATTAAAAATTGACTGCAGCAGTGCATTGAAAAGAAGTTGCCAGAAATTCAAACTGTATTCAGAAGAGGACATGGAATGAGGAATATCATTGCCAATGTCAGTTGAGATCTTGGCTGAAAGCAGTGAATGACAAAAAGATGTTTACTCGTACTTTATTGATTAATTCAGAGACATCCAGCTGTGTAGATCATAGCAAACTACGGACAACATTGTGAAGAATGGATATTCCAGCACACTTAGTTGCGCTGATCAGAATGCTGTACATCGACTAAGAAACAGTCATTACAATAGAACAAGAAAATACTGAATGGTTTAAAATCAGGAATGGTAGGTACCAGGTTTGCATCCTTTTACCATAGTTTTTCAACCTATCTCCTTTCAACATACTTAATCATTTCTATGGAAAAACAAATAATACAAGAAGCTGGATTACATGAAGGAAAAAGCAACATTAGGATTAGAGGAGGAGGACTCATTTATAACCTGTGATATCCTTGTTAGACGCAAAGGAGACTTTAAATATTGATGAAAATCAAAGACTACAGTCTTCAGAATGGATTGCACCTCAATGTAAAGAAAATTAAAATCCTCAAATACTTTATTTTGCTTAGATCCACAATTAGCAAGCATAGAAGAAGCAGTCATACACACACACACACACACACACACACACAAATCAGTCTTGTAAGAAGCAAAGTCAGAATTTTCCTTAGAAGCAAAGGATGGTGAAACTTTATCTCTTCAATTTTGGACGTGCTATCAGGAAGGATCAAACATCATGCTTGGTAAAGTGGAGGTAGTGAAAAAGAGGAAGAACCTTAACAAGACGGATTGACACAGTGGCAGCAAGAATGGGTTCAAATTTAAAAACTATTGTGAGGATAGCTTAGGACTGGGTAATGATTCATTCTGTTGTGCATAGGGTCCTCTAAGTTGGAACTGACTCTATGGCATCTAACAAATAACACAACAGGGAAAGGACATGGAAATCAGGATATCATTGCAGACATCAGATGAATCCGCACTCCAAGATCACCTGCTACTCCTTGGAAACCCTATACAGGGTAGCTATGAGTCGAACCAAATTGACGGTACTTAACAACAACCAATTGCCTGATACACATATTAAATCATAGAATAGAAAAAGTAAATCTTTTCATTGCCTTTGGAATATGAAGCAAGCTTAGGCTGTCTGCTAGACAAGATCTTAATCTGCTTAATTTATTAATTGAAACTACGTAGAGTATATTTTCTGACAACAATGATATAAGATTACAAACCAAAACCAATAAATGATATGCAAAATTGCCAAACATTAAGCAGATACTTCTAGATAATTTATAAATTAAAGCAATGAGATAATATAGAAAATATTTCAACTTGAAAGACAACTAAAATATAGCATATTAAAACTTGTGCAATGAGGCTCAAGTCTTGCTTACAGGAAAATTTTATATTTTTATGTGCTTGAATAAAGAAAAAGGAAAAGATTGAAAATTATTAATCTTTTCCACTTTAAGACACAAATAAAATCCATGGATATTAAACTCACTGTAAATAAAGAAAAGGAAATAAAAAGACAGTGGAGGTCATTTTGACATTAAAAAAAAAGAGAGAGAGAATTTAAATTTTAAAAAATGGCTTTGCAAAATCCATAAAATTTGTAATTGTCTTGCTGGTTTGTTGAAAGCGAGAAAGCAAATTGCAAATAGTAAATATGAAGTCTGGCATGAAAAAATAATAAAGGAATATTATCCACAATTTTATGCCAATACAAATAACAATTTAGAGGAAATGGACCAAGAACTTGAAAGGTAAAATTCTAAATCTGACAATGAAAAGATAAAAACTTTGAAGAGCCTTATAACTACAAATAATTGAATTTGTAACTAAACACTTAAGGAAATAACACAATCCTAAAAATCTCTTTCAAAAAGTAAAGAACAATTTTCTATTCATTTTTTTAAAATGTTTTATTGTGAATTATGTGATAGTTTACATGGGCAAACATTAGCGTTACATTCATCCTATCATATATCATTTCATTGCCATGGTTACAATCCCCTCCATGCATCATCAACCAACCAAAGGATATACCCTGCAAGCCTCTTCCGCCCCACCCCCACCCCCGTGGTCTCTGCCTCCATCTCTGGCATCAGTGCTTCTCTGGGTAGGGTCCTGCTCTCTGCTCTTCTCCCTTGATGGTCCCAGGGACCTCCACTCCTAGAGTGCAAACTCAATCACTCATCTCCTTTTGCTACAAAACATCTACCTTTACATTTCCAACCCTCACAACCAGTCCTGATAACGATTTATTCACTATTGTATCACAAGAGACCTATCCACATCTCCTTTCATCAGCCTCACCTAGACAGATTGGATACTACTTTGTAGCCCCTCCCTCCCCCCCCATTTTGGGTAGCCAATGTCCAAGTTGTCCATCCCTGTCTATTCTGTGTATGGAGGGGGTGGGAATGATCCTCACTGTAAAGATTTGTTCACTCTTTTGAGCTACTACATCCATAGGTGTAAGTCAAGTTCATCAAACTGTATCAGATTCCTCTTTTTCTTCCTCTTCTTTCTTCTTCTAGTTGAGCTCTGATCATCCAGTCATTGAAGCCAGGTCAAGTGGGTATTATCTGCAAGTGTGGGTGTTCTTATGTATATACCCTCTCTTCTTATCAGCTGGACACTTCACTCTCTATTCTAGTCCTCTGTGGCTATGTCACTGACTCTGGGCCCAAGAGTCCACAAGTCTTGCCGTACTGCTGGCCGACCAGGTCTCCACCTGGGTTCACAAGGGTCTATTGAATGTTGTATGGCTTAGCTCGCAGCTTCATTACTGTTTTTCCCTCACTTTCCCTTATCAGCGACAAACATGGTCACAATCAGAGGGTGCTAGTCTTAGTCTTAGTTGAGTCTTAGTCTTGGATGAGGGTTTGCCCTGAGGGGACCCGACCACTTACTTTGATGTCTCCTGGGCGAGCAACTTGCTTGTTCTTGTAGTAATCAGTTGGACTGTCATTACTGTTTTATATTTTTCCTGTAGGTCTTTCTTTCAAGAAGTATCGTCTGTTCTTCTAGCTGCTCCAGGCTGGTCTGCTTGTCCTTTCAAGTGGAAATTTCACACCTCAGAAAATTCTGGATGCTGTTCAGGATTCTACCTATGGTCTTATGTAATGCAGAGGCTCCGCAGGAAGCCTCCTTTACTTAGCACATTGTAGCCCCATTTTAGGTATTCCAATCAGTTATAGGCAGAAGACAGATTTACAAGCTTTCTTTGGTGATATTTCTGGCTATTCCTTTCTCTCCCCCTCAAGTGTCCATCTTATAATGGTAAGCCAGGGAAACCAAGATTCAAAAGACAGCCAAGCATCTTAACATTATTTCCTCCCTTTTCCCCATTCCAACCATGTCTCAATCCTTGTATCCCAGAGCCCTGTTGTTCCAAGGTTGTGCATACATCATTATTTACTTCTGTCCCACTTAGCCCACGCAAACCTGTCTAATTGTTTCCGGTACATTTTGTTCTTCCATTTCCCTCCCCCTTCTTGTATAATGCCCCCCTCCCTAGCACCCAAACTATCCTGTGTCTATTCCCTGCCCTGTGCTCCACCTTCCCCTCCCACATCCTAGTAACCAGCAAAGAATCCCCCCCTTTAGTATGGGTTCTTTTTCTTAGTCTTTTCAATCCTAATCATTTTATTAGGATTGCCCTGTATACAAAATATTCAAGACAAATATCCTTGATTAAGATAATCTCCAAATTTTTAAGAAAACATTAGCAAATCCATTCCAGCAAAATGTAAAAATGATAATATACCATGATCATATCATGGTAACACATTGTGAGGCTTAGTCCAGAAATAGATTGGTTAACCTTTGAAAAATAATCAGTGTAATTCACCATATTATCAGAATAGAATAGTATAAAACTTATAACCTCACAATTAATATAGAAAAAACATAAGACAGAATTTACCTAAATATTAAAAATAGCACCTAGGATGGTGGTAGTGGTGTGCCATAGAGACGTTGCCCACTCATAGACACCCCGTACAGGGTTTCCATGAATAAATCTTTACACGAGCAGAAAGCCTCATTTTTCTCCTGTGGAACAGATGATAGTTTCAAATTGTTGACCTTGAGGTAAGCAGCCCAACTTGTAATGACTACGTTACCAGAGCCCCTTAGCAGCTACAATAGTCAACATTATATTTAATGGTATAAAATTATATATGTTTGCCCTACTATTGAGTAAAAAATCAAAGATGTCTACTCTCCACTTCTATTTAATGCTTTACTTAAAGTCATAGCCAATGTAATAAGACAAGGAAAACATTAAAAAATAAAGGAAAGTCTTCTGAAGTGGGAAATTTCCACTTGAAAGGACAGGCAGACCAGCCTGGAGCTGCTAGAGGAATAGAAGCTACTTCTTGAAAGAAAGACCAACAGGAAAAATACAAAACAATAACAGCAGTCTGACTGACTACTACAAGAACAAACAAGTTGCTAGCAAAGGAGACATCAGGCAAGTGATTGGTTCCTCTCAGGGCAAATGCTCTTCCAAGACTAAGACTCAATGGGAATACACGAGCAGACATGCGCTGTGACTGGTGACCACGTTGGTCACCGATAAGGGGAAGTGAGGGAAAAACAGCAATGAAGAAGCAAGCTAAGCCTTACCACATTCCATAGACTCCTGTGAACCTGGCTGGAGACCTGGTTGGCCAGCAGTGTGGCAAGACCTGGGGACTCCTGGGCCCAGAGTCGGTGACATAGCCACAGAGGACTAGAATGGAGAGTGAAGCATCCAGAGGATAAGAAGTGAGGGCATATGCACAAGAACACCCACACTTGCAGATATTACCCACTTAGCCTGGCTTCAATGGCTGGATGATCAGAATTCAACTAGAAGAAAAAGAAAAGAGGAAAAAAAGAGTAATCTGATACAATTTGATGAACTTGACCTACACCTATGGATGTAGTAGCTCAAAAGAGGGAACAAATCTTTACAGCAAAGATCATTTCCATCCCCTCCATACACAGGGTAGACAGGGATGGGCAACTTGGACATTGGCTACCCAAAATGGGTGGGGGTGGGGGGGATGTACAAAGGCAAGAAGTGACTGGCTTACAAGCTTTCAAGAGGGAACCTAGATCCAGAGGGCGTTGAGAAAGGTAGAATCTCCACAGAGTAGTATCCAAGCTGTCTGGGCGGAGCTGATGAAAGGAGATAGGGATGGCACTCATGTGGCACAATAGTGAATAATTGTTATCAGGACTGACTGTGAGGGTTGGAAATGTAAAGGTAGACATTTTGTAGCAAAATGAGGGAATTGGTTGACTTTGCAGTCCAGAAGCGGAGGTCTCTGGGACCATCAAGGGAGAAGAATGGAGTGCGGGAACCTACCCAGAGACACAGTGATGCCAGAGATGGAGGCAGAGGCGATGATTTGGAGAGATGGAGCCACTGGGAACTCTAGACCCAGAGAGGGAGAGGGGCTGTGTGCTGACGGCCAGGGGGAAGGCTTACAGGGTATACCCTTTAGTTGGTTGATGATGCATGGAGGAGATTGTAACCATGGCAATGAAATTATATACAACAGGATGAATGTGAAGCTAAGGTTCTCCCATGTAAACTATCACATAATTCACAATAAAACATTGAAAAAAAAAAAAAAAGAAAGGAAAGCAGTGAAAGTATTTTTTACATATAGCACATGTGTGTAAAAATCTATGGAATTCATATTAAAAAAGAAATTGCTGGACTTAATAAGTGAATTTATTAAGGTCACAAGACACAGGGTTAGTGTACAAAAATCAATCTTTTCCCTCTCTACTACTAATAAAAAAATTGAAATATGTAATAAAAAATATTATCATCAGTAGTACTTTGAAAGTCGTAAATAGTTTACGTTAAATTAACAACATACATATATCATAGAAACAGAAATTTATATTTCTGAGATAAATTAAAGAAGATCCATAATAATGAAGGAGTCCTGGTGTTGCACTGCAGGATAAGCACTGGACTGTTAATTGCAAGTCCGGTCATTCAAAACCACCATCCATTCCTAGGAAACACTATGCAGGGTCAGTATGAGTTGGAACCAACTTGATGGTGCTTGACATCACAAATATACACACACGCAATGTTTTTTTTAATGCAACATTAACAAAATTAATAGGGAAGTTACAAAGCAGGACAAATGTGTTCAATACACGGATATGGCAAAGACTTTTTCTCTACCAGTAAATAAAAATATGATCAGCTCCTTTGAAAATGGTAAAAAATTTTCAACAGGTACTTCACAAAGATATAAAAGTGGTCAACTGACATGTAATAAAATGCTCATTATCCTTAGTCAAAAGTCAATAAAAACCAATATAAGATGTGGTTGCATACCCACTCTTGTTAGCTGCTCTTGAGTAGGCTTTGACACATAGCAAACTCACGTAAAACAGAAGAAAATTTTGTCCAGACTTGTGCTGTCTTCAAGATCATTTCTATGCTGAAATTCATTAATACTGCTACTGTATCCGTCCACCTCATTGAAGATTTAGCTATTTTCCCTCGTGCTATCCTTTGGTCATTCCTGATGATATGTTTAAAGTTAGCAAGTTGAAATCTCATTATCCTTGATTCTGAGGAACACTGTAATTGCATTTCTTCTAAGACTGCTTTGGGTGGGGTTTTGTTTGGTTTTTTCTTTAGGTGGGGGTTAGTTTGGCAAACAATTTTCTGACAAAATCACAGTTTGCATGCATCAATTTCTCTATCCTTTTTTTATTGTTCATCTTTCACATGCATATGAGGCTATTGAAAGGATCATGGTTTGGACCAAGCACACTTTAGTCCTCAAAATAATATCTTAGGTTTTTCAAACTTTTCAGAGGTCTTTCACAGCTTTTTTTTTCCAGTGCAATGCATCATTTGATTTTGGGGCTGCTACGTCCATGGACATTGGTTATTGATTCAAGTAGAATGAAATCAGTGAGTACCTTCATTTTCTTCTCCATTTATTCGTTGTTCATTGGTCCATTTGTGAGACTTTTTATTTTCCTCACATGCAAGTGTAGTCCATATTAAAGGCACTCTGACTTTTGTTACAAAGTGTTTCCAGTCATGTTCATTTTTTTTGGAAGCAAAGTTGAGTTATCTGCATCTCACAGGCTGCTAATGAGTCTTCTTCCATTCCTGGTGCCACACTTTTATTCTCTACAATGGCTAAAATAAAAACGATTTATAACACCAAATACTGGGTGGGGAATGTATGGAACAATGAGAACTCTTATACATTGCTGAAGGTAACAAAATAATGCTGCAATCATTTTGGAAAAATATCTGGTAGTTTCTTACATAACTAAACATACACCTACCCTATGACCCAGCAGTTCCATTTCTAAGTATTTATCCAAATGAAATGAAAACACTTGCCCACAAAAAGACTTGTACGAGAATGCCATAGCAGCTTTATTCATAATACCAATTGGAAACAACCCAAATATCCATCAACAGGAGAATATATAAACAAACTGGTATATTCATTCACTGGAATATTACTCAGCAATAAAAACACAAGTAACTAGTACATGCAATAAAATAGCTGAATCTCAAGGCCATTATGATGAAAGAAATAAGTCAAAGAGTACATACTGTAGATTTTTATTTGCACGAAACTATAGAAAACACAAAACTAAAATATGGTGAAAGAACTTAAAACAGTGGCTGCCTCTGGCAAATGTAATTGACAGGGTAGGGCAGGAGGGAACTTATAGGGTTATTGAAATATTCCAACTTTTGATAACAGAGTGGATAACATGGCAATATATATTTGCCAAAATTTAAACTCATCATTTAAGATCTGTGCACTTTATTTGGTGTTAGCTAAACATTAAAAAGAGTCCCGGTGTGGTGCTGTGGGCTAATGCACCAGACTGCAATGCCATTTGAATTGCAAGTTCGGCAGTTCAAGCTCACCAGCTGCTCCTCAGAAATCCTATACAGGGTCACTATGGGTCAGAGCCAACTCTACAGCACTTAACAACAGCAACAACAACAACAAACCTTAAAAAAAAAAAGCAAAAAAGCCCAGTCGCTTGTGAGTTTCACTCTTATATATTTATTTTTCTTATTTGTTCTACATTTCTGAGGTTATAATTTTGGTACATATAGGTTTATGCATATATTTTATAATACATACGGTATTGTTGTTGTTTAGTGCCATAGCAACCCTGTACAGGGTTTTTGAGGAGTAGCTAGTGAGCTAAAGACACCTATCTTGCAGATCAAACCAACCTTGCAGTCCAGTGCATTATCCAGCAGTGCCACATCAAGACTCCAATGTGTATATATATACTTTTACATTACTATTCCTAGTAATGTTATATTTCATATTCTACAAATGTTTTCTTATAAAAATATATACACATGCATACTTTCATGTCCTACAAATAAAATCTACTTGTGTGTTATTACACTAAGTGTACAAGTACATGATCTTTCCTATGGTTGGTGTCTATATGTTTTCATATTTTTGTCCTTTTACAAATTTTGTCTTTTTTACAAATTGAAAGAGTTAGTTCTCCCAATTAATATGTTTTAAGGAAGGTAACAGAGGATAACTTTATGTTTTTGACATAGAAGACCATAACACTAGTTCTGGGTGCTTATTATTATGTTTTTTTTACACTTCTTGCTTGCATCTTGTTACTGAATCTCACTTCTCCCCTTTAATTATTTCCAACCCTCTAGAGCTCAAGACTTATGGTCTTGGAGGAGAATATTGAAAGTACCATGGGCTGCCAAAAGAACCAAGGATCTGTGTTGGAAAAAGTGCAGCCAGAGTGCTCCTTGGAGGCCAGGATGGCCACATTTCATCTCTCATATTTTGGGAATATTGTAAGGGGGGACCAGTCACTGGAGAAGTATGTCATGTTTGGTAAAGTGGAGGGTCAGAGAAAAAGAGGAAAACCCCCAGTGAGATGGATTGGCAAAGTGGCAGTATCAATGGGGTCAAGTGTGGCAACAATTGTGAAGTTGGCCCAGGACCGGGTAGTGTTTTGTGCTGTTGTACATAGGGTCACTATGAGTCAGTACCAACTCAATGGCACCTAACAACAACAGAGCTCAAAAGATACAACTGTTTATCCATTCAAGGGACCTCTTTTAAAAGAAACTTCAATTGTGTATGAACAGTCACAAAAAACGTGGTCCTTTTGTATAGGAATTTTCAATTTCCAAAGTTTCTTCATATGCTGTTGTTGTTAGTACTATCAAGTTGGTTCTGACTCCTAGTGACCCTGTATGCTTTTTCCAAGGAGTGACTGGTGGGTTTGAACCACCAACTTTGCAGTTAATAGTCTATTAACTGCTTATCCTCCAGTGCCACACAGCATGGCTTCCCTTTAAATATATAATCATATAAAAGAGTTGAAGACAATTCTGTGAGGTAGACTGGGTGAATTTTATTCTTCTTATTTTGCAAATGAAAAAAACTGAGAGTTTCATAGAAGTTCTTACTTTAGATCACAGGGTCACTAAATGACGAAACTGTGTCTGAAAGAAAATTGTCTAAAGCTCTTTCCATTGAATTAACTTTAAGAAGTAAACATTTAAGAAGCAGACAAGGTGTGTGTTCCATGCTGTCAACATAGAACTAACTATATACTTCTTCCAGGTTTAAAACCTAGCACTTTCATAGCTCCCACCTTTGCACCATTCTTCAATGTTCTTTTTAGCACCAGCACTCCATAACACAGACTGTTTTTTGTTACTCTCTAGCAATTTCATTCCAGTTTTCTATTCCTTTGGGATTCCCTCTTTCTCTAAGTGATAGAAGCTAACTTTATAAACCTGTTCAGTTAATTTGTAGTTTTGGCCCTTTATGGTACCATCCTATGTCTAAAGCAGTAGAGACACTATCTCTCCCCAAGTCAGTGGCCGTAATTGGAGACAATTCAGTGTTCAAATAACAAATGCACATGAACACAAGTTTACTATTATTGGGTGACCAGAGCCAAATTAAACCCATGTTGTTGAATTGATTTTGATCCTGTATGTTACAGAGTAGAACTGTTCCATAGGATTTTCTTTAACTGTAATCTTTCTGGATTCTGATGATCTGGTGTTTTTTTCTGTAGCACAGATTAGTTTGAACCAATGACCTTGTGGTTCAAGTACCTTACAGACCAGTGCTTTATCGCAGGGAGCCGCACCAAGACTACATGGGTTCAAATCACCAGCCTTTAAATTGTTTGTATCATCCAGGGACCTACTGGGTGACATGCTCATTAAAACGAGTAGTCAAAGAAATACATTAATTTATACTCAGTGGACTTGGAATCCTAAGAAATAAAAATCAAGTTTCTTCTTCCATACATCTTGTATGACTCTCTACACTGTTGTTGTTGTTGTTAAGTGCCATCAAGTTGGTTCCAACTCATAGTGATACTATATTGTATAGGGCTTCCAAGGCTATTTGAAAAGTTGAAATCAAACTGAATGGAAGATGTTTGATAATGCTCACCACTCACTGTCATCAAATACCCTAAAACTTCAACAGAACAACATCTTTGTGATCCTAGGAAAGATATCACATCTTAGTGTTTTTCCAGATCCTATTTCTATAGCAATTCCTAGTTAACTCCCATAAAGGGTTGAGACGCTGATGACTCTTCTACTTCAAACTCATGTCTCTGGAGGTGTCATTTAATCCCAGAACAACAACAACAACAAAAAAAATCTGCTAAAGAGAATAAAAACAAAAACAAAGTGCAAATGAGCCTTTGGTTAGAAACAGAAACACATTCTGAACATCAACTAAGGGCAATAACAATAAATTTTTGTTGTTGTTAAGTGGTATTAAGTCAGTTCTGACTTATAACTAACCTGTATAGGATTTCCAAGGAGCAGTTAGTGGATTTGAATCACCGACTTTATGGTTAGTAATCCAGTATTTATCCTATAACTTTATACCAAGACTCTAAATTAGAAAATTTAGAAAACATAATTATGAACTTTATCTTAGTAACAAATCTGGTTTCTTCTTTGAAAGCTAGCTCTGAATCAGCTATTTTTTGGTGTAAATTTTCCATTTCTTACTGTGACAATAAACTAGAGCTAATTCTGGTGTGGAGCTGTGGGTTAATGCACCAGGCTGCAAAGCTGTTTGAACTGCAAGGTTGGTGGTTCAAGCTCACCAGCTGCTCCTCAGAAACCCTATACAGGGTTGCTGTGGGTCAGAACCAACTCGACAGAACTTAACAACAACAACCTGATATATCTTCTCCCAAAGGGTTTTTTATGCTTTAGCCTCAACCATTACCTTGATTTTTTTTTTTTTTTTTTTTGTCTCACCCTCACTCCCTTCTCCTCCAGTCTTTCTTTTGGTAGGCTGTTTTGTATCAGGTCAGAGATTGCTAAATGCCTAAGAGACTGATGTAACTCTGAACAGTGTTGATGGATTGAATAAAGTCACTAATCATTAACTGAAAGTTATACCAGACAAAAGAGAGAGTTAAGATGGGGCAGGGGCTCTTGAGGAGGGGGTAGTTTTCAGACTCTTGAACTTGGCGGATTTCAGACAAAAACAGCTGTTTGTAAGACATGGGTGCTGATAGAATTCATTAATTGCTGTCATCAGGATTGTAGATGCATGTAAAAATTGCCAGCCCGTTGAATTACTTGAGAAGGCTTTTCTTAAGAAGAAAAGGTCAGCACTAATTAGAATGGTGTATGAAAGTCAGATCTCAGGCTGGTGCAAGAAACCCTGAGATTATAGTACCCATGTATCTTATCTCCTCTACCTGCACCACAGAAAGCCTTCTTCATTATCCTGTACTGAGGAAGCATAGGCCAATGTGCCTGGTTCCTTACCTCCTTCCGGTCTATTTTACCTATTGACTAAGGATCACATCTTTCAGAGTCATGTAAGGAGCTCTGGTAGTGTAGTGGTTACGAATCGGGCTGCGAACCTTAAGGTCAGCGGTTCGAAACTACCAGCCGCTCCGCGGGAGAAAGATGAGGCTTTCTACTCCCGTAAAGATTTACACCCTCGGAAACCCTGTACAGGGTCTCTATGGGTCGGAACCGACTCGATGGCACTTAACACCAACATTGTTGTTGTTATTAAGTGCCATCAAGTTGGTTCTGACTCATAGCAACCTTGTTTAGGGTTTCCAAGGAACAGCTGGTAAATTTGAACCACTGACCTTGTGGTTCAAACCAACCTTGCAGTTCAGTGTTTATTCTACAGCACCACATCAGGACCATGATTTAAAAGTTCATCACTTGGTAGTTTTTGCAAAATGACAAACTGTTGAGTTTTTAAATGATGAGCCCCAACTTGCTATCCATGGAATTCAGGTTAATAGATTAAATACTATTGAATTTTCTACAAAAAATGTAATTGATTTTCCTAACTTTTTTAAAGCACATGTAATATATATATATATGGTTTTTTTTTTTTTTATTAATTTCTTAAGGAAGATCCCAGTAAATTACCAAGAATTAATATGCTATAGACTTCATTCTAAGAGTCATTGTGTGGTGCTAGACCACAAGGTTGATTTAAACTGCAAGGTCAACAGTTCAAAACCACCAGCCACTCTTTGTAAACCCTATACAGGGTCTCTGTTAGTCACAATGGACTCATCAAGACTGAACAGCAGTGGAAAAGGGTAATTTCAGTACATTTTTCTTTCTCTTGGCTGGAATGGAAGTCTACCAGCATTATTTTATCTTCTCATCTGCTAATTTCAACATCTGTCTGTATAGCCCATGAGCCTATTTTTATTGCCATTTTTTTTAAATTATAAACTACATTTTCCCATTTCTTCACATGGATTAATTTTATTATATACCAGTAATTGTGTATCTTATTTTCTAGACTCTGAATTCAGCTCTTTTTGGTTTTCCTAAATAGGTTGGTTCTAGTCTAGAAGTTAATTAAATTACTGGTATGTCACCTTCGTTTTGTGATAACTTGATTTCTGATATTGTTTTTGTCTTGGTCTTAGGGGTAAGCCTTTAGTCTTGAACATTGTCATTACACCTGAAAATGGTTCCTTCATTGCTTCAGTGGAAATCCCAAAGTTCTCTGATTTGGTTTATATTCAAACTCTAAACCCTCAGGCTCCATAGTAGTAAAAGTAAATGAAACCTCTACTCATATATTTCCATCTCCCATCTATTGTTTCCTCCAGGGTTCAGTCTAGGCTTTCGCTGGGCATGCATAGTTCAAAGGTCAACAAGGATTTAAAGAGAGTTTAATGAAGATATGAGGGTGTCCCCACCTCTTGGTGGCACCACCATCATTTTATAGATTTTTTTCTCTGTTTCTTCATGTCATTAAATCTATGGCTTTCTGTTTGAGTCCTTTCCTCTTAACACCACACTGACTTAGTTTGTTCTTACAAGAAAAATCTTACAAATGTTACGCTTACCCAAAGCGATCTTCAACAAAGAGTCAAATCACCTTTAATTTTTGATTGTCTATGGTTACTTTCCAGTGCTTTACAACAGTTGCTTCTTAGATTTTGTGAAGAATTTATCACTATTATTGACAGGGAGATTTCTATTGTCTGGCGCAAATCATACCACCATTAATTGAACCTGGAATCAGTTCTTTTATTTGAATACTCTTAGAAAATTATGTTTCCAATGGACTTTAAAACAAATCCATGATGTAAAGTTGCTATTTTGTTGCAGCATACTTAATATTGAAGTTACTTTCTTTCAAATTTTTATCTTTGTTAAAACTTAAGCCCTAATAACTGAAGCTGTGGGTTTAGTGTTGTGCTGCTAACTCACAAGGTCAACTGTTCAAACACTCCAATGGCTCCCAAAGATAAGACAATCTATTCCCAGAGATACAGTCTTAGAAACCCTATATTGAATCACTACAAGTTGGAATCCTGGTATGGTGCTGTAGAATAAAGCGCCGGAGCATAAAGTTGATTTGAACTGCAAGCTCAGAAGTTCAAACTCACCAGTTACTCCTCAGAAACTCTATACAGGGTCACTATGAGTCGGAACTGACTGAACAGTACTTAACAACAACAACAACGAGTCAGAATAGACTCAACGGTAGTGAGTGGGTTTTGTTGAAACTCTATCATTATCCTACAAAACCCTTTTAATTCACTACCTCATCTGTGAAATCTGATCTGATTTTTTTTTTTTTTCAGTTATATACATTGTGGATTGGTAAATGTTCTATAGACTTTAAAAAAAACCTTCACACTAGTCTATAAAGAACCTCAATCCTCATGTCATGGTCGTGGTGGTGATGGTGTGCCATGGAGTTGATTCTGACTCCTAGTGACCCTGCATAAGGTTTCCGAGGCTGTAAATCTTTACGGGAGCAGAAAGCCTTATCTTTCTCCTGTGGAACCTATAGTAGTTTCTAACTGTTGACCAGGTAATTAGCAGCCCAAGTCATAAGCACTATGCTAACAGAGTTCCTTCTCATGTCATAGATTAAAACAATTTATAGAGAAGAAATAACTTGTCCAGTGTTACATACTTAGAAACTAAAGAAACTCTACACATTCTTGGACCTTATGGTATTGCATCTCTTGGTATAATTCATTGACCAGGGGTAATCTCGCTTTTTAAAAAATTCCATTAGCACACTGAAACATATTTAGCCTTTATTCATATTCTGCTTCATTATCAAAGTGCATTTCTAGTCCTTTATGTGTCTTGAAGTCAGAGGCCATAGCTTATCCATGACCTTCCATGAAAAACAGTACCACAGATTTGGATTCAAAACTCACTCTCTCATATATTGGTTGACCTTGGACAAAATTGTGTAATTTCTCTAATATTATATGGTGAAAATTAAATAAGATCATCTAATAGGCTTATTTGTTGTTAAATGCCTTAGAGTTGGTTCCAACTCTTAGCGAACTTGTATAGGGTTTCTGAGGAGCAGTTGGTGGGTTTGAACCACCAACCTTGCAGTTCAACACGACCTTGAGGTCCATATCCTACAGTGCCACTCCAATATTCCACTAGGCTCATACTAAGCATCAAAAAGTGGTAGCTAGAATTGTTAATTTTCCTTGGAGTGCTTAACTCATTGCTAGGTGTCTTCTCATGTAACTTCTTATATAATCATAAAAACCATGAAGTCATTAATATTTCCATTTTCCAGAAGAGAAAACGGATGCTTGACAGGGGCAGTAGACTTTCAATAACGGTTGCTGACTGAATGACTCTCAGCCAGGCCTTTAAATACCACTCCAGACACACAGATTCCTGCGCTAATGAGGAGCTCTAGTCCCACCTCCCTCTTACATGGGGGCAAGGTGAAAGGTGGAATAGCAGCTCTCAAATCAATCTTTGAAAGCGAAAGCAGTTGACCTCTTGCCAGCATTCTCTGGTCTAATTGACTTCCTGCAGTGAAACCTTTATTTTGAAACAGGACTCCAGAGTCACCATTGACTAAAAAGGCAAAAATCAGGTCATTAACTCTGTTTTGTTTGGGATAAAGTGTCCTGAACTCATAACAAATGTCCTCTTGCTAGCAAATGGAAAAGCATAATTAAGAAGGCTTTTCTACCACGTTTAACGAGCTTTCAGCTTCCTCCCTACCTGGCCCTCTCCTTTTTTAATGAGATACCAATTTCCTCCTGCCCAGCACTCACAGGTAATTTTCAAAAGAAAACAGCTTTGATTTTCAACTTAGTGTGAAGTTTTGGTATTAATTTATTCATCTGCAACCTGTGCCACACTCTTCACATGCTAAATGGCCTGTTAATCTCTAAAACTTAACAAGATGTCTCAGCCAAAAAAATAAAAGAGAGAAAAATAACTAAAAGAGAAGGAGGCTGGGGAAAGAAAAACGGTTTCTACTTTCAGCTTCAGCATCCTCTGGAAACACAGGTCTCCAATGAAGACTTATTCTGGGTTCCCTGCATCCTTTCCAATTAGGAGACAACGTGTAACCCAGTCTGCCCATGTTTGGAAACTGACGCAAATAGACCTCGCACAGTGGAGCCAGCAGCAACAGGCAACTCTGAGAAGATGTGTAGGTGATGAAGGGCAGAGAGAAGAGCCTTTCTCAAAACTACAGAACCAGTCCAGCCCAGCCTGATGCCTGCCATCTGGAGAGAAGCAGAAGCCTTGGCAGGTTTGGGTAGCTGACTGCTTATTTTATGAAAAGCTACTATCTTTTAAAACTTTAATAGCTCTTTAAGACCTTCAGAGGTCCTGGGGCTGAGAATAAAGATCATATCGATTAACACAATTCTAAAGACCATACCTTGTTCTATGTGTTTTGCCTTTCTTTACCAAAGAAAATGTGCATCCCTGGATTGTACAATTGGCTAGGTGCTCAGCGATCAACTGAAAAGTTTGTTATTCAAAACTACCAAGAAGTTTCCCTGAAGAAAGACCTGGTAATGTGCTTCTAAAAGTCTTGAAAATCACTATAGAGCATTTCAACTCTACACACATGGTGTCCTCACGAGTTGGAATCCACTTGATGGTAGCTGTTTTTGTTTGTTTGTTTTACCAAGGATGCTACTTTTGTACTAGCAATTGGAAACTCCGTGATTAAATTCAGAGAGTTACGTTGCTTCAAACAAAACACGATTGGAAGAGATCCATATTTGTGACCATTTCAAAGACAACCCATCAGAATGCAAAAATCATAGGAAAGTATCATTGATATTATACGCAAGTAAAATTTTCCTAAAGTTAACTTAAAAATGACTATAATAGTACATTGACAGGGGTTCAAGCTGGGTTCACATGAAGACATAGAATGAGAGATATTGCTGCTAACATCAGATGGGTCTTAGCTGAAAGCACAGAAGACCAGAAAGATGTTGACCTATACTTTATTGACGATGCAAAGGCTTTAGACCTGTGTATGGATCATGAAAAGCTATGGTGTTCATGAGGAACTTGTACAGCAACCAATAAACAGTGGTTCAAACAGATCAAGGGGACACTGGATGGTTTAAAATCAGGAAAGGTGTATACCAGGGTTGTATTCTTTCACTTTATTCAATCTGTACGCTGAGCAAATAATCTTAAGAGCTGGATGATATTAAGAAGAACATGGCATTAGGATTGGAGGAAGACTTATTAACAACCTGCGTATACAGATGATACAACATTGCTTGCGGAAAGTGAAGAGGACTTAAAATACTTACTGATGAAGATCAAAGACCACAGCCTTCGGTATGGTTTGCATCTCAATTTAAAGAAAACAAAAATCCTCATCATTGGTCTAATAAATATCATCAAGATAAATAGAGAAAAGATTGAAGTCAAAGACTTTATTTTGCTTATCTACTATTAACACTCATAGAAGAAGCAGTCAAGAAATCAGATGATGTATTGCATTAGGTAAACTTGCTGCACCAGACCTCTTTAAAGTGTTCAAGAGCAAACATGTCAGTTTAAGGACTAAAATGTGCCTAACCCATAGCCTCATATGCATGTGAAAGTTGGTGTCTAAGGAAGACTGTAGAAGCATTGAAGCATTTGAGTTATGATATTGGAGAATATTAATGGCACCACGGACTGCCAGAAGAGCAAACAAATCTGTTTGCTACAACCAGAATGTTCCTTAAAAGCTAAGATGGCCAACCATTGTCTCTCACACTTAGGACATATTATCAGATATCTGTGGAGAAAAGCATCGTTTTTGGTAAAGTTGAGGGACAGTGAAAAAGAGGTTGACCCCCCAATGAGGTGGACTGGAACAGTGGCAGCAAAAATGAGCTCAAGTGTGGCAGCGGCTGTGAAGGTGGTGTGGGACTGGACACTGTTTTGTTCTGTTGTACATAGGATCCTTTGAGTCAGAGTCAACCTGACAGACCCCTAACAAAATTGTATTTTCCTTGGAGATCTATCTATTAAGATACTTTTGTCTAGTTTTTAATTAGGTTGTCTTTTTATTGTTGATTTGTAAGAGATCTTTATATATTCTAGATTTATTCTTGTTATTGTTGAGTGCTTTTAAGTTGATTTTGATCAATAATGACCCCATAAAGATTTACACCCTCAGAAACCCTGTACAGGGTCACTATGGGTCGGAACCGACTCAATGGCACTTAACAATAACAAACAACAATAGGGTTTCTGAGAAAGTGTCTGGTAGGTTTGAACCACAAACTTTGAGGTTAGCAGTTCAGTGTTTATCCTTCAGATATGTGATTTGTAAATACAAGATCCTTGTCAAATACATGATTTGCAAATACTTTCTCCTAGTCTATTAGTTACCTTTTCCACTCTAATAATGGTGTGCTTTGAAGTGCACAATGTTAATTACAATGAAATTCAACTTACCTATTTTCTCCTTTTGTTGCACATGCTTTTGTTATCATATCAAAGGATAGTTTGGCAAATTCAAGGTCATGAAAATCCACACCTATATTTCATCTAAAGGAGCTCTGGTAGCATAGTGGTTATGAATCGGGCTGTGAGCCGCAAGGTCAGCAGTTCGAAACTACCAGCGGTTCCATGGGAGAAAGATGAGGCGGTCTGCTCCTGTAAAGATTTACAGCCTCAGAAACCCTGTGTAGGGTCCTTTTGAGTCGAAACCAACTCCACGACACATAACAACAACAACAACAACATATTTCATCTAAGAATTTGATAGATTTTGTTCTTACATTTAACTATTTGATCCATTCTGAGTGACTGGATGAAACTTAATCGTTTTGTGTGTGAATGGATATCCAGTTGTCCCAGCACCAGTTGTTGAAAAGCCTGTTCTTTCCCTGTTTGATTGTTGGGATACCCTTATTGTAAATAAACTGATCATGAATGAAAGGGTTTATTTCTAATTCAAAATTATATTCCACTTATTTCACTATCTGTACTTATGCCAATTGAAAATACCATGGCTTGGGCCAGGCGCACCTTAGTCCTCAAGCTGACATCTCTGCTCTTCAACACTTTAAAAAGTTCTTGTGCAGCAGATTTGCCCAATGCAATACGTCATCTGATCTCTTGACTGTTGCTTCCACCAGTGTTGATAGTTGATCCAAGAAGAATGAAGTTCTTGACAACTTCAATCTTTTCTCCATTGATAAGAATGTTGTTTATTGGTCCAGTGGTGAGGATTTTTGTTTTTCTAACACTGAGATGCAACCCATACCG
>NW_006408560.1:1365966-1379729 GCF_000296735.1 Chrysochloris asiatica
TAAAAGTGCCATGGACTGCCAAAAGAACCAATAGAACTATTTTGGAAGAAGTGCAGCCAGAGTGCTCCTTGGAGGCCAGGATGGCTAAGCTTCATCTCTCATACTTTGGACATATTGTCAAGAGAGAACAGTTGCTGGAGAAGGATGTCTTGCTGGGTAAGATGGAGGTTCAGAGAAAAAGAAGAAGACCCCCAACGAGATGAATCAGCCAAGTGGCATCATTGATGGCGTCAAGTGTGGCAGCGGTGGTGGAGTTGGCCCAGGATCGGACACTGTTTCGTTCTGCTGTGCATGGGGTCGCTATGAGTCGGTTCTGACTCGATGGCACCTGACAACAACAACTTATGCTAATTCCACACTGTCTTGCTTATTGCAACTGTGTAACAGTTTTAAATTTTAAAGAGCTGCCAGACCCAAGCCATGGTATTTTCAATTGTCTAATATGCATGTGAAAGTTGGACAATGAATAAGGAATATCAGAGAAGAATTGCTGCATTTGAGTTATGGGGTTGGAGCAGAATATCAAGAATACCATGGACTGCTTGAAGAACAAACAAATCTGTTCTAGAATAAGTACAGCCAGAATGCTGTACAAGCCAGAATGGTGAGATTTGTCTCTCATACGTTGGACATATTATCAAGAAGGACCAGTCCCTGCAGAAGGACACCATTCTAAGTAAAATGGAGGGTTGGCCAAAAAGAGGAAGACCCCAAGAAGATTGATTTACACAGTGGTAACAACAATGGGCTCAAATATAACAGCAATTGTGAGGATGGCACAGGACTGGGCAGTGTTTTGTTTTGTTGTGCAAAAGGTTGCTATGATGGGGACTTCTGGTTTGGGCTATAGCAGCGAAACCAGGTAGGGTACACACCGGTGAGAAGGGAGGGTGAATCTCACAAAGGAAGGACTCATAGAACAACTCCATGGCTCTGGATCTACCATAAGATCCAGGATGTCAGTTTCCTGAACTCACAAGTGAAAACAATCGTGATATTAAGGAAACTACTGCCAGTTAGGAATCTGGAGACAGGACTCCCTTGGCAACTACCCCACCCTAGCAGAGTTTAGAGGGCGAGGCTAAAGCCAGCCTGGCTCATAAAACTGCTCTAAAAGTGGTGCGGAGGCATCTGCAAAAAAAAAAAAAAAGATAAATGGGAGACTACACATTTCTCCCTCTTTTTCCCTGTCCCACCTTCATTACTCAGCCCAGACAGTTTTCCTATGGTACAGAGAGAGGGAGCTTGGTGGCGACCTATGACGTCACCTGCGGAGCCACATACCTAAAAGTTTCCCCAGTGGGACCCTTTGTGGAGGTGTACCGTGGAGTAGGTTACAACACCAGACAACCCTGCACTGGATTTCCGGGGCTTTGGGTCTGTGAGGAAGCAGAGCACCTCACCTTTCTCCTTCAGTGTGGCTGGTGGTTTTGAGCTGCTGACCTTGCAGTTCGTGGCCCCATTCACAGCCACTGCACTGTCCATGCTCCCTGTGCAGGACCAATTCAAAGATATCTGTAAAACCCCAGCGTAAAAGGACTCAACCATCCTGAGAACTGTGCTGTGCACACGCAGATACCTAACTGACCTTCAGAGACAAAAATAGTGGACAATCTTTCCCCCATTAACTCCCCAATATCTACCTGTTCATCTCTACTGTAGTGATTAGAGGAGGGGTCTGAGAGAGTAGACATCCCCACCCCCTGCTGGAGGCTTCTAATTGCACACACACTCACACACTGACAGTGTAGTTTGGGACAATCAACCACAGCTTCATTTCTGTTCCAAAGTGGTGATTTTTGTCTATGCATTTATATTACTTCTGCTTTTTGTCCTTTTGATCACACATCTTTCCTGGAGGTGAGAGCTTTTTCTCCCTATTTTACCCAAGAACAGACTGAAGTTGTGGCCATATAGCCAAGCTATAAGCATACCCAATAATATTCCACCACTGAGACAATAGCCAACAACACCCACTAAGCATTACAAGTGAAAAGGGAAGCCTATCTCCTGATCACAGTCACCAAGAGACACCCAGTAAGCTTAACAACAAACAACAAACATTCACTTAAGCTTTAAAAAAAAAAAAGAAAAAGAAAAAACCTATATAGCTATCAAGATGAACAAAAAGCAACAAATGATATTGAAACACGTCCAAAACCAGAAGAGAGTATCTGATGCAAATGAGCTGGAGACAGACAAAGGCTTCATAGAGGAGGAAGAACAAGTTTTGGATATGCCTGAGAAAGAATTCAGAAGAATGATATGGAAACAAATTCAAATGCTCTGAAAAAGGGTGGAGGAAAATAAGAAAGAAGTCAGGAAAGTACTACAGGAGCAATCAAATAAGATTGATACAGCATTGAAAACAATTCAAAACCTGCAAAAAGATGTCCAGATGATCAATAATAAGATATCAGAAATGGACAATACGCTGAAAGGAGAAAGGAGCAGAATAGAAGAGATGGAAGCCAAAACTAGCAAGCTGGAAGAAAAATCTCTCAATACTGCTTAGATAGAAGAGCAAGCAGAAAAAAGGATAAAAAAATCTGAAGAGAGTCTAAGATTCACGCTGGATAACATGAAGAGGAACAACTTAAGAATTATTGGCATTCCAGAATAGGAAGAATCAGAGAAGTCCACAGAGGAGATAGTTGAAGAGATTCTGAAAGAAAATTTTCCTAATATCTTGAAAGATGAGAAGATAAACATTCAAGAAGCTGAATGTACCCCAAGAAGGATAGACCCCAAAAGCAAGTCACCAAGACATATAATAATCAAGCTCTCCAAAATCAAAGAAAAACAAAGCATACTAAAAGTGGCCAGGCAGAAGCGAAATGTCACTTACAAAGGCAAGCAAATCAGATTAAGCTCTGACTATTCAGAACAAACCATGCAAGCAAGAAGGCAATGGGGGAGACATATACCAAGCCCTACAAGAAAAAAACGGTCAACCAAGAATTGTCTATCCAGAAAAGCTATCAGTCAAATATGATGGTGCGATCCAGACATTCCACAATAAATAAAATCTGAGAGATTTTATCAAAACCAACCCAGCACTTCAAAATGTCCTAAAGGGAGTTCTGTGGACAGAAAACCAACAAGAACAGACAACAAACAGAGATTGACAGGCATGGCAACACCACCTGGAACTCATTCAACTGATAGCAGAGTCCAGAACAGAACAAGACTACAACAGCAAACTCAAAGGAGCTGGAAGGTCAACCAAAGATCAAAATTATATCAATGTCAAAGAAGGGACAAATGCAGCCACAGAGACCCAGGTGGTGAGGATGTCAGGTAAATTACAGGATACAATGGATTATCTTAAGTGGAGAAAAAAGTTAGTAGACTATAAGGTAACCCCAAAGAAAGTTAATACTTCACAGTTTACCATAAAAATGAATTTCCAAGCAGAACAAGCAAACATGAAAACTAAAAAGACAATGACAAGAAATAGCACAAAAAACACAAACCCAACACAAGAAGGAATACAGAACAAAAGAACGAACAGCTCCACCAAAAAGTAACATAAATAATAAGCAGCAATTAATTCATATCTATTGATAATTACACTGAATGTCAATGGATTGAATGAACCAGTGAAGAGACAGAGAGTGGAAGAATGGATTAAAAAAAACAAGACCCTTCAATATACTGCCTGTAAGAGACACACCTTACACACAAAGACAAAAACAGATTAAAAGTTAAAGGATGGAAAAAATATACCAAGTTAACTGCAACAATAAACAAGCAGGAGTGGCAATACTAATCTCCGACAAAGTAAACTTTAAGATAAAAACCAGCATAGGAGACAAAGAAGGGCACTATCTCGTGATCAAAGGGTCAATTGAGCAAGACGACATAACCATAATAAATATATACACTCCCAATGAAAGAGAACCAAAATACATGAAGCAAACCTTACTGAAACTGAAGAAAGAAATAGATAAATCTACAACTATAGTGGGAGATTTTAACACAGCACTCTCAAAAAGTGATAGAACAACCAGAAAGAAACACAACAATAGAGGAACTAAACAACACAATCAACCAACTTGACCTCATAGATGTATACAGAGCATTCAACCCAACAATAATAGCACAATATACATTCTTCTCCAGTGCACATGGAACATTTTCCAGAATTGACCATATGATAGGTCCCAAAGCAAGCCTCCATAAATTTACAAGCATCAGATTTCTACAGAGCATCTTCTCAGACCACAATGCTATAAAACTAGAAATCAACAATAAGAAGACCAAAGCAATAAAGTCAAATACATGGAAACTGAACAACACCCTGCTGAAAAGTGACTGGATAAAAGAAGAAATTAAACGTGAATTCACAAACTTCCAAGAAACAAACAAGAATGAAAACACAACATACCAAAACCTTTGGAACATGGCGAAAGCAGTGATGAGAGGACAATTTATTGCAATAAATGCACACATCCAAAAAGAGGAAAGAACCAAAATCAACACATTAACATAGCATCTTCAACAATTAGAAGCAGAATAGCAGAAGGAACTTACAGTCACCAAAAGAAAGGAACTAATAAAGATAAGAGCAGAAATAAACGAGATGGAAAACCAAAAAACTATAGAAAGAATCAACAGGGCAAGAAGCTAGTTCTTTGAAAAGATTAATAAAATTGACAAACCATTGCAAAACTAATAAAAGAAAAGAGGGAGAGGACACAAATAACTTGCTTTAGAAACCACAAGGGTGAAGTCACAACAGAACAAAATGAAATCAAAAGGATAATAACAGAATACTATGAAGAATTGTACTCCAACAAATTTGAAAACTTAGATGAGATGGATATATTTCTAGAAAAACATGGCTGACCTAAACTTACTCAGAATGAAGTAGAAAACTTAAATAAACCCATAACAAAAGAAGAAATTGATCAGGTCATCAAAAGACTCCCAACCAACAAAAGTCCAGGTCCAGATGGTGTCACGGGTGAGTTCTACCAAGCATTCAGGGAAGAACTGTCACCAATTCTACTCAAATTATTCGAGAATATAGAAGAGGATGGAAAACTCCTTAATTCTTTTTATGAAGCAAGCATGACTCTCATACCAACCAGGGAAGGACATCAATAAAAAAGAAAACTATAGACCAGTATCCCTCATGAACATAGATGCAAAAATTCTCAATAAAATCCTAGCCAACAGAACCCAACAGCACATCAAAAAAATAATACATCATGACCAAATGGATTTCATAAAAGGGATGCAAGGATGGTTCAACATCAGAAAAACAATCAACGTAATCTACCATATAAATAAGAAAAAGGAAAAGAACCACATGATCATATCAATTGATGCAGAAAAGCATTTGACAAAATCCAACATCCATTACTGATAAAAACACTCAACGAAGTAGGAATTTAAGGGAAATTCCTCAACATAATCAAGAGCATATATACAAAACCAACAGCCTATATCATTCTCAATGGAGAGAAACTGAAAGCTTTCCCTCTGTGAACAGGAACCAGACAAGAATGCCCTTTATCACCACTCCTATTCAACATTGTGCTGGAACTTTTAGCCAGAGCTATACGGCAAGACAGGGAATTAAAGGCTTCAAAATTGGCAAAGAGGAAGTAAAACTCTCCTTATTTGCAGACGATATGATCCTATACATAAAAAATCCCAAAGACTCAGTCAAAAAGCTACTAGACCTCATTGGAAGATTCAGCAAAGTGCCAGGATATAAGATCAACATACAAAAATCAGTTGGATTCCTCTATACCAACAACGACAGTGCTGAAAAGGATATTAGGAGGGCAATATCATTTACAGTGGCCCCCCAAAGGACAAAATATCAGGGAATAAATGTAACCAGAGAAACAAAGGGGACTACAAAACAGTACCACAAGAAAAGAAAAGAGACCTACAAAAATGGAAGAATGTACATGCTCTTGGATAGGAAGACTTAACATTGTGAAAATGTCAATACTACCCAAAGCAGTTTACACATATAATGCAATCCTAATCCAGATTTCAATGACATTCTTCAAAGAGATGGAAAAAACAATTACAAACTTTATATGGAAAGGAAAGAGACCCAGGAAAAGCAAAGCACTGCATAAGAAGAATAAGGTTGGAAAGTTCTCACTTCATGATTTTAAATTTATTACATGGCTACAGTGGTCAAAACACCTTGGTACTGGTACAATGAAAGTTATGTTGACCAATAGAACATAATTGACAATCCAGAAATGAAGCCATCCGCATCCAGCCAAATGATTTTCGACAAAGTGCCTAGGCATATTTCATGGGGAGGAGACAGTCTCTTTAATAAATTGTACTGACAGAACTGGAAAGTGATTTGTAAAAGACTGAAACAAGATTTTTGCCTCATGCCCTATACAAAAATGAACTCAGAATGGAATAAAGACCTAAATGTGAATCCCAAAATTATGAAGGCCATCAATGAAAACATAGGGACAAATGTGAGGATACTAATTCAGGGCATATATAGACTACCAAACATTTTGAACTACACAAACAAAAATATACAAAATAGATGAGTGGGACATACTAAAAATTAAAAACTTATGTGCATCAAAAGATTTCACCAAAAGAGTAAAAAGGGAACCACAGAAGGGGAAAAAACCTTTGCAACGACACATCAGATAAGGGATTCATTTCTAAAATATATAGGAAACTATAATACCTTTACAAGAAAAAGACAAATAACCCAATTAAAAAGTGGACACAGGACACGAACAGACACTTCACCAAAGAGGAAATCTGAGCAGCCAACAAACATATGAAGAAATATTCATGATCTCTAGCCATCAGAGAAATGCAAATCAAAACAACAATGAAATATCATCTCACACCAGCAATAATAGCAAAGATTAAAAAAAAAAAAGCAGAGGACAACAAATGTTGGTGAAGATGTAGAAAGACTGGGACCCTCCTACATTGGTGGAAATGTAAAATGGTCCAACCACTCTGGAAAGCAATATGGCGCTTCCTCAGAAGGTTGGAAATAGAAATACCATATGACCCAGCAATTCCTCTATTTGGTATTTACCCCCAAGAAATACGAGCCATAACATGAGTAGATGTATGCACACCAATTTACATAGCAGCACTATTTACAATAGCAAAGAAATGCCCATCAACTGAAGAATGAATAAACAAACTGTGGTGCATATAAACAATGGAATACTATTCTACCTTGAATAACAACAAGGAAGCTGAAAGCCATCGCATAACATGGATGAACCTTGAGGACATTATGCTGAGTGAAATTAGTCAGTCACAAAAGGAGAAATACTTCATAAGACCATTATTGTAAAAGACTAAGAAAAAGAACCCACCCAAAATGGGGGGAGACATCCATATATATATATATTAAAGTGCTGATCACCGGTATGTATGGGATGAGAGGTGGGGAGGGAGGGAGGGAAAGAAAGAGCACAGGATAGGGAATAGACACAGGAGAGCCTAGGAGCAGGGGGATGGGGGGAAGGCTGGCAATAGACAAGAAGGGGAGGGAGGAAAAGAAGAACAAGGCAGACTGGAGAATGGTTGGGCAGGTTCACATGAGCTAGGTGGGATAGAAGTAAATGACGAGGTATGCACAGCCCTGGAATAACAGGGCTTCAGGATACAGGAATTGAGGCATGGCTTGAAAAGGGGAAAAGAGGGGAATAATGTTGGGATGCTTGGCTGTCTTTTGAATCTTGGTCTCCCTTGCCTACCATTGTGAAATATACACTTTGGGGGGGGGGCGCAGAAACATCACAATAGAAAGCATGTGGACCCGTATCCATCCTATAAATAACTGGAATACCTTGCGGGGGGTGGGGTGGGGTGGGGATGGAAACTGCCCAGACCCAACATGGTGGGGGGACTATGACTGTGATGGCATGGACAGATGGAGTGGCTGGGGACACAGGACTAAGGGAGGGAGAGGAGCTGTTTGCTGACAGCTGGGGGTGGAGGGAGCGGACCTGTGGGGTGTATCCTTTGGTTATTTGATGATGCATGGAGGGGATTTTAATCATTGCAATGAAATGAAATATGATAAGATGAATGTGAAGTTGAAGTGGGACAGAGGCAAATAATGATGTATGCAAAACCTTGGAACAACAGGGCTCTGGGATACAGATATTGAGACATGGTTTGAATGGGGTAAAGGGGGGAAATAATGTTAAGATGCTTGGCTGTGTATTGAATCTTGGTTCCCCTGGCATACTGCTATAAAATAGACACTGGATGGGAAGAGAAAGGAATAGCCAGAAATACCACCATAGAAAGCTTGTAAGTCTGTCTTCTGACTATAACTGTTTGGAATACCTAAAATGGGGATACAATGTGCCCAGTGAAGGAGGCTTCCTGCGGAGCCTCTGCATTACACAAGATCATAGGCGGAATCCTGAACAGTCTTTCTTTCAGTAAGTATATTCTGTTCTTCTGGCCACTCCAGGCTGGTCTCGTTGTCCTTTCAAGTGGAAATTTCCTCTCAGAAGATTCTGGATGCTTGGCTGTCTTTTGAATCTTGGTTTCCGTGGCATACCATTATAAAATAGACACTTGAGGGGGAGAGAAAAAATTAGCCAGAAATAGCAACCTTATATGACAGAGTAAAACCAGTCCCCAGGGTTTCCAAGACTATAAATCTTTATGTAAGCAGAATGACTATTCTCCTATGGGGGTGGCTATTGGGTTTGAACTGCTGGCCTTTTGGTTAGTAGCCCAAGGTTTAACCCATGGCATGACAAACACTCATTTAGTATACCATAATGCAATAACGGAGTCTTGGTATGGCACCGTGGGTTAATGTTCCAGACTGCAAAGCCCTTTGAACTGCAAGGTTAGTGGTTCAAGTTCACCAGCTACTCCTTGGAAACTCTATAGAGGGTTGCTATGGGTCAGAACCGATTGGATGGCACTAAACGACAACAACAAATTAATTAATATGTTTTTATTAGTTGTCTTACTTATCTCCACTAGTAGAATGTGAATGTATCTAGTTTGGGATCAGATCTCTATTTCTCTTACTCTGTCTTGTATTTAGACCAGTGTTGGAAACATACCAGAAAACTATTTGGTATCATAATTTGTTATTGCTGTCCTGTACCTCAATATCCAAGTCGATGGTGGGATGGAGCATGTTGTTGTTGTTGTTAAGTGCCTTCCAGTCAGTTCCGACCCATAGCGGCCCTGTACAGGGTTTCCGAGGCTGTAAATCTTTACGGGAGCAGAAAGCCTCATCTTTCTCCCACGGAGCGGCTGATATTTATGAACTGCTGACCTTGCGGTTCACAGCCCAATTCATAACCACTACACTGTATTTGTCTTCTATTCACAGGCTACAATAATCCTTGAAAATTTTGTAATTTATTCCAACCCAGGTTTATTTTACAGTGCCCTACTCACATTCTCTTTATTGCTTATGATACCTTGATTCTGCCTCTGCTGCCAGACTTTAACAAATTGTGGGATAGGACTCTCTGGCAGCTTGAATTGAACAGACTGACTTGGAATACATAAAAGAAAGAAATTAATTGGCATAACATATGTTTAGAAATTGTACCAGTTACATACTGTTCAGCTATAAAACAGGAAACTTAAAGAAAAATTATCTTAAAAAGAACTTTAATAATAATAATAGAAAAAAAAACTTTAAGAATTATTTAAAGAATAATACCATTCATAAGAGTGGTTCTCCATCTTTTGGACTGATGTCTCAATGTCTAAGAGGGCTTGGAAGAGTGAAATGCTCTTGAACATTGAGTGTACAGGATGTCCCAGGAGCAGCAGGTGAGTTTGAACTGTGAGGTTAATATAAGCGGATCTAAGTTTAGACTGAGATCAGAGAGGGCAATTGAAACACATAATATCAATGGAATTATACTCTTGCTTTTGTTATCAGGTGCCATCAAGTCAGAACCGACTCATAGGGACCCCATGCACAGCAGAACGAAACAATGTCCGATCTTGGGCCAACCTCACTACCACTGCCACACTTGACGCCATCAATGATGCCACCTGGCCAATCCATCTTGTTAGAGGTCTTCCTCTTTTTCTCTGACCCTCCACCTTACCCAGCATGACATCCTTCTCCAGTGACTGTTTCCTCTGGACAATATGTCCAAAGTATGAGAGACGAAGCTTAGCCATCCTGGCCTCCAAGGAGCACTCTGGCTGCACTTCCTCCAAAACAGATCTATTGATTCTTTTGGCAGTCCATGGCACTTTTAGTATTCTCCTCCAACACCACAACTCAAAGGCATCAATTCTTCTACGATCTTCCTTATTCACTGTCCAGCTTTCACATCCATATGAGGCGATTGAAAACACAATGGCCTGGGTCAGGCGCACCTTAGTCCTCAAGCTGACATCTCTGTTCTTCAATACTTTAAAAAGTTCCTGTGCAGCAGATTTGCCCAGTGCAATACGTCGTCTGATCTCTTGACTGCTGCTTCCGTGAGTGTTGATAGTTGATCAAAGAAGAATGAAGTCCTTGACAACTTGTAGTGACAAATAACTCTCAAACCTCAGTGAGTTATATAATAAGTTTTAATTTCTTGCTCTAGCTCTATCCATCTCAGACCAGCTATGGCTCTGTTCTATCTAATCTTTATAGGATCCAGGCTGAAGAAGCAACATGTTTCAGGGCTGTTCCTTAAAATTTTTGCTCATAAATGACACACATCACTTCTGCTCATATTTCATTGACCAGAGCAAGCAAAACAATCAAACCTGATATCAACAGGTCATGGATGTATCATTCTCTTACATGGAAGAAACCTGAATATTTAAAATCACAATCTTGCATATCAGTTGTAAGAAGACAAAAAATGTGACCTCCCTTCCTCCATCATTTTATAATCAGATCAAGAAATAAATCACACTCCATATTCTTCTATTCACAATTGAAACTCTAGTATTTTGGGTTTGAATACTGAGGATGGAAGCAAAAACTGGATGCTACTTTAACAGGAACCATCTTTACAGTATTCTACCATTGACCTTTTCAGAGCCATGCCTCCCACACCTCCATAATACGCAAAGATGGAGACAGGTGTTATTCTCAAAGCATCTCACTGATGGCAGTGGGGAGCAGGGTCTGGAATGTGCTCAAAGATGTACCTGGATCCATTTATGGAGCTATCTTCATCAAGCACAGGTATGCAGTCTGACGAATAAGAATGATAATAAAAGACAGACTCTTGACAGGCCCATCTGAGACTCTGTTCTTGAAGTTATTGAGGAGATTGGGTGCTCCATAATCCTAGGATCTAAGGGACCAGTGACAAGCTAGGCTTTGCAAGTGGTTCCTGTAGAAGTTTTGTCATCAGCAATCATGGAGTAACTAATTCCAGGTCCCTTCTCAACATGAGAAGAATGAATGAGATAAAAGCTACTTTTCTAATATGACTGAAGGTAAGATAAGCACTGGCCTGCAAGGTTGCTTTAAATTACAAGGTCAGTGGTTCAAATCACCAGCCGTTCCTTGGAAACCCTGTACGTGTCACTATGAATTGAAACCATCTCCAAGGTACTTAACAACAACAGCAAAATTTTTTATAGGATAAAGATATTAAAATGTTTTGCTAAGCCTTAAAAAACTTACACAGTAGTGCTGTCTGAAAATATGCTCCCTAACTCAGAAGGTAACTTTTCCTACAAGACAGGAGTGCCATTGCCTGTTGTTGGAACAGTATCTCATCCTCCAGGGAGTACCTAGGGAATGTAGATCATTGGGAAGATAAGCATAGCTCAGAACACAGAACTCCCAGTCAGTCTGACGAAATGAATTGAGTTACTATTGTCCTAACTAAACACATCATGTTCTACCCCAAAGCTGTAGAAACAACCAGGTGTCTAGGCTGAAAGGTGCTGAGTGAGTCAGTTAGAATTCATTTCTCCTTTGATTCCAAGAACAGGAAAGGTCTGTCACTGCTGGTCACTGTGGAAGAGAAATAAAGTTGGAGTTGAAGAAGGGAAAAGGGAGCAACACAGCGCAAAGCCCATCTTTAAATTCCTCTGAAAGGAGGGTGGCGAATGAAGAGATGAGGAGGAGGGGAGAAATTACAAAAACAAATGTGTGCCCAAGATCCATCTGGAAGCCAGATACTCAGTGTGTGGGCAAAAAACTCTTCTCTTCCAGGTGCTGTCTCTGGTGGTGGAGTGGCTCAGTCAGCCCCTCCCATTTACCAAAACACAAACCAGTCCTCCGCAACTCCCTGCAGACATTGCTTAAGGCCTGGAGAACATAACAAAGCAAAACAAAACAAAAAACAGTGCCATGAAAACCAACTAATATAATTATTCCCCCATTTTTAATCTATTGATAAGATTATAAATAATCTATAATCATGGACTGTTGGAGCTGGAAGGGACTTTGTAGAGTAGAGGTTGAAGAAAAGCACTCAGGTTTGGATTTTAATTCTGATTCCTACTTGAGGTATAAATAAATTTAATTTCTCCAAAACTCAGCTTTCTTAAATTTGTAAAATGTTGATTAAAGCAATTTAACCCTTAGGTTGTCAACATTCATTGATTTATTTTTCTCCTCCGTTGAGTTCTTCATTTCAACAAATATATAACGTTTACTACATACTAGACATCATATTAAAAGGTGGACATATGAGAGCTAATCAAACAGACATGTCCTTGGTTTTATAGAATGGACATTCTCTGATTGGAGGATAGACATGAATAATTACACAAATTAGAAAGAAAACTGCATTTGTGAGAAGTGATATAAAGTAAAAAGTATTCCTGAGGCAACAGCATTTGAATTAAGATATGATGGCTGAGTAGAAATGAGAGGAATGAGGAGAAGGTTAGTGGCAAGGGGTAGAGCTATCTTTCAGGTAGAGGGGCCAATTTTGACAGTATTGAGAAAGAACTGGGTTTCTAGGAACCAAACAAGATCGATATGAAGAGGATGGAGTCCTTGGGTGGTACAGACAATGCACTTGACTGCTAACCAAGAGGTGGGAGGTTATAGTCCCCTCAGATGTGGCTAAGAAGAAACCCTATGGAGCACAATTCTACCAAGACACACATGACGCCACCATGAATTGGAATCGACCTGGTAAAAACTGATACAAAAAAGATGAGCAAAGTGAGAATTGTGTTTCCTTGTAAGACTGACAAAAGGGCCAGATTATGCATCGCCTTGTGAACCTCTTCAAAGACTCTTTACTTTATCTGAAGTAAAATCAGAAGCTAGAGAAAAGTTTTAGGCAGGGGTGTTGTTGGTGGTGGTTAGTGCCATTGAATTAATTCTGACTCATAGACACCAAGGAACAATTGGTGGGTTTGAACTGTCAACCTTGCGGTTAACAGTCCAGCACTTATCCTATAATGTCACATACGATGTTCATAAAACTGAAATGTCTTAACAGGGGTTTAATAAAAAAATATGTTGTGAAGAAAATATCTTATAGTTTTACTCCTTCATTTTAAAACCAAATATTCATAAAATCTATCACCTTTCAGAAAGATTTAGGCCTGGGTAGAAAATAAGAACGCTATAATGCTGAGTTCTGAAATAGCTATTTATTTAGTTGGATTGATTTTAAATAAGAAATCTACTAGGATTTAAAAAATTGATCGTTCTTGAGAAAGCACTGCCTATTTGACCTTGAGTCTAAGAAGGTTTACTTTAGAATGGCCCAGGAATCATGACATTATAATATGTAAAAAATACATTTCTTGCAGAGGACTTCAGTTTGAAGGTGGATCACCAGATAAAATACAGGACATCAGTTAAA
>NW_006408560.1:1379922-1386257 GCF_000296735.1 Chrysochloris asiatica
ATGCTACCAGAGCTCCTTGTTTTAGCATATATAACTCCTAAATATTGCATAGAACATACTCATATTGAAAACTTATTTATTACTTATCTGAAAATCAAATTTATCTGGGGCACCTTATAACAAATGTGACAAACCTATGGTTAAGTATCATTACGTTAGTTCTGAATCATAGCAATCTCACATAACAGAACACTGCCTGGACCTGTGCCATTCTCACAACCATTCCCATGTGTGACCCCATCATGGCAGCTACTGCGTCAATCCATATCATTGAGAATTGTCTGTCTGTTTGTTGTACTGTGGTGGCTTGTATGTTACTGTGATGTTGGAAGCTATGCCACCTTTAGGGTTTTTCAAATTCCTACAGGGACACCTATAATTTGACAGGTTTCCATGGAGCTTCCAGCCTAAGACAGATTGTTGCTGTTATTGTTGTTAAGAGCCATTGAGTCGGTTCTGACTCATAGCAACACTGTATAGGATTTATGGGGAGCAGCTGGTGGATTTGAATAGCCAGCCTTGTGGTTCACAGTCCAGTGCTGATCCTACAGCGTCACACCAGGAGTCCTAGGCAGATTGAGAAGAAGGAAAAGGCAGTCAACTACAGAAAAACCAATCACTGAATATTTTATGAACAGGAAACAGTCGTCACATGTTAATTACATTATCATTTGTTAGTTGTCAGTTTTAGAATCACTTTGTAGGTGAAAGCCAAGTCCTTAATATTTACAAATTAAACTATAGATTTCAAGGTATGAGTGACAGGAGTTTGAAAATGAAGGGAAGCAAAGGAAGGTGGTAAGAGAAATGAGAATGTCACCGATGTCAGTATGCTAAGTAGAGAAGAATGAAGATACATTGATAAATATTGAAGGGTGTTACATGATCACAACGCTAAGTGCTCATGCTGAATTGGTACATAGACCAAGAGGAAGTCCTTCCAACAGAACCAGTGGATACTGCATGGTTTAAGATCAGATAAAGGTGTGCATCAGGGTTGTATCCTTTTAGCATACTTGTTCAATCTTTATGCTTAACTACAGGCTCATTAACAACCTGCAATATTCACACAACCTTGTTTTCAGAAAGCAAACAGGATCTGACATAGTTACTAATGAGAAAAAAAATTTATAGCCTTCAGTATGGATTACACCTCAACATAATGAAAAAAGAATCCTCACAACTGGACAAATAACCAACATCATGATAAATAGAAAAAAACTGAAGTTGCAGAAAATTTCATTTCATTTAGACCCATAATCAATATCGATGGAAACAGCAGTCAAGAAATCAAAGGACTTATTGCACTGGACAAATCTATTGCAAATGATCTCTTTAAAGTGTTATAAAGCAAAGATGGCAGTTTGAGGACTGCTTGATCCAAGCCATGGTAATTTCAGTTGCCTCATATACATATGACGAGTCCTAGTGTGGCATTGTAGGATAAGTACTGGACAGCTAACTGCAAGACCAGCAGTTCAAACACACCAGTTTCTCTTTGGAAACCCTATTATTATTGTTATTAAGTGTCATCAAGTCAGTTTCAACTCATAGCGACCCTATATAGGGTTTCCAAGGAGTGACTGGTGGGTTTGAACCACCAACCTTGCAATTAGCAGTCCAGTGCTTATCCGGGTGCCACATCAGGAAACCCTACAAAGAGTAGCTATAAATTGAAACCAACTTGAAGACACTTAACAAGAAATAAGATATGCATGTGAAAGCTAGACAATGAATAAAGAAGGCCAAAGAAGGATCGATGCCTTTGATTTACAGTGTTGGTGAGGAATATTAAATATACCGTGGACTACCAGAAGAATAAGGAGCTCTGGTAGCATAGTTGTTGTGAATTGGGCTGAGAATTGCAAGGTCAGCAGTTCAAAACTACCAGCTGTTCCTCAGGAGAAAGTCCTGTAAAGATTTACAGTCTCAGAAACCCTGTACAGGGTTGCTATGAGTCAGAACCGACTCCACGGCATATAACCACCACCACCACCACCAGAAGAATGAACAAATCAGCGCTGGATAAACCTTAGAAGCTGGGTATGTTACCAGAAAAGATGAATTCCTGGAGAAGGACATCATGGTGGATAAAGTAGAGGGTCCTCAAAAAAGAACCTCGGTGAGATGAATTAACAAGAATAGGCTCAAACATAGTGTGTAGGAATGGCAGGAGGACCGAGCACTGTTTTGTTCTGTGGTGTGTTATGAGTCTGAACTATTCTTTGAGTCTGGATCACTGAGTATGTTTTATGTGTCATCATAAGCAACATCTATAATTTCCAGCTATACTTTATATAAGATGTAGTGTGGATTGTTCTAAAATCATCTGAGTATAATCTTTATTGGTTGTGTAAAAATTTCCTTCCACTATCATACTGTCTTGGTCACTGATATTATTTAATGACTTGCTATACTATTACTGGATCTTTCCAAATCATTCAATGAAGGTCTTCTAAACAAACAAATAAACACACACACATACCCCTTTCTTTTTGTCTTCATAATACACTGATTATAAGTTCTAAGTATGTGCCTCTTAACATCTGTAATACATTCTGTAAAATAGGATGTTATGTGATTTGGACGTTGTGTGCGCACCATATTAAAACCTTTGGGAACTCATTCCTGGTTGCCCTTCCTGGTGCTGCTAGTGCTGCAGACAGAGGCTGAAGGAATGGCTGGCAGCTGCAGCAGTAGCAATGGTGACTGTAGAGAGAGCAGCTGGTGTGGGGGTGAGAGGAAGTGAGCAAAGAGGGAACAACACGCACCCAGCTCCTCCAGCTGTTCTGTCTGCTAGCCTGCTGGCCAAAGACCGAGAGCCATGTCTACTGCCTCACCTGCCTGCCTCCTATCCATGGTCCAGGGCTGTAAGAGTCTAGGCTTGGGGTGTTTAAAACCATTAGGGAAAAATAATTTACAAAAAGAAAACTGCCTTCCCTTAACAAAACATAAAACCTTATGGGACCACTGACATATATGCCTATATGGACATCAACCTACAACTATATGTGTTGTTATATAACATATAACTAGTAATACTATACTGGGCCAACTGTTAGTGTAGTAGAGAAAATATACTTCATATTTCTATCCCAAAAATAGGTGTTATGAAATAAGTATGTCAAAATATTTTTTCAATGAAGTGTTCTTAGATCTGTACCACTAGGAAGCAACACAACAGAGCAAACAATTTATTAATGCTAATTTCATCCAAAACACACATCATGATATGTTGTATACTGATATTTTAGAAAACCATTTATTTTCCTAAAATATGAAATTTTTGAGTTTCCTAAAATTGAGGTAATTAGATACCTCCAATGAAGGCTTTTATATTTTTCTTAATATTTGATTATTTCTTCTTTTGTTTGTCTCCTTGAGGATGGGCATAGGGGGAAGGGATAATCTATTTAAGTGCCTGAGAAGCTTCCTAGTAAAATAGTTAGCAGGTTATGTTAGGGCTAAATTCTCAGATAGAAAATAAGTCTCTTCCAGGGATTTTCTCAATCCCTGGAAGAGACTTATTTTTGTAAATGTGCAGTCATTCTTCATAGGATATATGTTACAAACAAGATGCTGCAGTGAAACCCTAAACACATTGATGAAAAATTATTTCTGTTTAGTTTTTTTTCACAAAATTGCAGGAATTCCTCCCTTCTCCCAAATCTTCAACCCAGAAGGTCCATGCTTTAAAGCATGAACATCCTTTTTACTTCTAGTATTAAATTCCTTCTCACAGACCAGGTTACAGCTTCAAATTTGCTTATCTAAAAAAAATATAAAGTCTTTCATTAATTTCTAGAATTCAAAGTAAAATAGGGCAATTTGTTTTACTTATGACCAATTTTCAATAAAGCCAAACTTTTTCAAGTAATTTTTTTTTTTTTAAGCTGCTTATATGGATTTTCTGTTTTTAAGTGTTCCTTTACAAGGAGAAAAGAGATTCATTGTTGGAATGATGGATTTTACTTTTTGTTAAAAAAGACAGAATCCTCAAGGTGGGGCCTGGCCATTTCCTGCCCCAAAACACAACTGTAAAGATCAGTCATGTTAAAGGCCTAAACAACCTGACAAGATTGCTTTAAGGGCCATAGCAAATAAAGGTGATTCCCAACAGGGGACTTGGGGAAAGGTGGCTGGGTTTAATTCACCCTTAATGAAGAGGCAGTTTCTCCTGGTAACATTGCCTCTGTAGAGGCACCATCAGAGCAGGCCAGGACATTCCTCAGGAAAACACGTTTCTTTGGCTAAAATAAATGGATCTTGATACAGGTTCCAAGGGCTCCATGTTTGTTGAAATTCTACCCTTCCTTAAAAACCCAGATTAAAGGTTATCTTCTTTCTTACCTGAAAAAATCAGAGTTGATTGTCCTTTCTCTGCTGGTTAGTGATGGCTATGTGTCGTGGAGTTAGTTTCAATTCAAAGTGACCTTGCATAGGCTTTCCAAGGCTGTAAATCTTTACAGAAACAGAAAGCCTCATCTTTCCCCTGAGGAACCACTGGTAGGTTTGAACTTCTGACCTTGTTAGCAGCTCGATTCATAACCACGAAGCTATCAGTGCTCTTTTCCTTTTTCTAGGACTTCATTTTATTTGTTTCTATAGTGATGCCATAGGCTAAGTACTGGACTAAAAGATTGCTTTTTACCGCAAGGAATGAGGTTCAAACTCACCAGCCACTACTCAGAAACTCTATATGAAGTCATTATGAGTCAGAATCAACTCTATGGCATTTAAAAACAACAGCAACATACCTTAAATTGTGGTTAATTTTTACCAATCTGGCTTCCACTAGATTATAAGCAATTTAAGGAAATGGTCCTGTCTCTTTTGTTATTGCATCTCCAAGTCATTCTGCTAGGAACAATGGACACAAGATAATATATACATGAATTCGTTCTTGAGGTCACAAACTAATGGGGAAGACTGTAATCTTTAAATGACTGTAATACAATATGCTGATGGTTATAGTAAAGAGGACATAGGGCAATAAAGAACCAAAGAGAAGAAAGTTCATTTGCTTGGAGATTTAGGAAAGCATTCAAAAGTTATTACAGATCCCACATTCTTTATCCCTGTCTTTATCTCTCTCTCTGTGTCTCTGTCTCTTTCTCTCTCTCACACACACACACATACAAACACACAAATCATTTCTCAGCTAAGCAAACTTCTTGAAACTCCAGGCCTAGGACCCATCTATATATGCATAATATAATTGGGAGATGGAGTCTGTGAATGACATATTTTTGACATAGCTGCAGGGTTTTCTGCCACTCTTCTTTGAAAAGACCCCCTAGCTCTGAAAAACATGAAGTCTTGGAGGCCATGTTTTTAACTATCTGATCCTATCCTCTGTTCATACCTGATTAGACTAGGAATGGAATTTGCTTCAAACTGGGCCAATCTAATTTTGAGTATTGAAAATGTTGGTATCTATTCACTTTGAGAAAAGCACTGTACTGTAAGTAAGGTCAATTTGAACTACAAGGTCAGCATTTCAAATTCACCAGCCACTCCTCAGAAACCCTTTACATGGTTGCTATGAGCTGGAACCAACTCAATGGCACTTACCAACAACAATATTCGCTATAAGATAAGCACTGGACTGCTAACCACAAGGCCATCGGTTCAAACCCATTAGCAGCTCTGCAGGAAAAAGATGACGCTGTCTGCCCTATATATATAGGGTCATTATGACTTAGAATCAGCTCATGGGCAATGGGTTTGTGGAGTATCCATTATAACTACCAACTCTTGGTGCAATTATAACAAGCATGTTGTTGTTAGGTGCAATTGAGTTGGTACCGACCCATAGCAACTTTATGCACAGCAGAACGAAACACTGCCTGATCCTGGGCCAACCTCACTACTGTTGCCACACTTGAGTCCATCGATGCTGCCACTTTGCCAATCCATCTCATTGAGAATCTTCCTCTTTTCCTCTGACACTCCACCTTACCAAACATGATATCCTTCTCCAGAGATTGGTCCCTCCTGATGATATGTCCAAAGTATGAGACATGAAGTTTGGCCATATTGGCCTCTAAGGAGCACTCTGGCTGTACTTCTTCCTAAATGGATTTATGGGTTCTTTTGGCAGCCCATGGCACTTTCAATATTCTCCTCCAACACTGTAACTCAAAGGCATCAATTCGTCTTCGGTCTTCCTTATTCACTGTCCAGCTTTCACATACATATGAGATTATTGAAAATAACATGGCTTGGGTCAGGCGCACCTTAGTCCTCATCTTTGCTCTTCAACACATTAAAAAGGTCTTGTGCAGCAGATTTGCCTAATGCAACACGTTTGATCTCTTGACTGCTGCTTCTGT
>NW_006408560.1:1390827-1417208 GCF_000296735.1 Chrysochloris asiatica
TGAGGTCAAATTGGTTGATTGTGCTGTTTAGTTCCTCTGTATCTTTGTCGAGTTTCTTTCTGGTTATTCTATCCCTTTTCTAAAGTGGTGTATTAAAATCTCCCTCTATAATTATAGATTTGTCTATTTCTTTTTTCAATGCTAGTAGGGTTTGCTTTATATATCTTGGTGTTCTTTCATTGAAAGGATAGATATTTCTTATGATTATGCCATCTTGCTCAATTGACACTTTAATCATGAAATAGTGCCTTTCTTTATCTCTTATGCTGGTTTTTGCCTTAAAGTTTATTTTATCAGAGATTAGTACTGCCACTCCTGCTTGTTGTTTATTGTAATTAGCTTAGTACATATTTTCCCATCTTTTACCTTTTAGTCTGTTTTTTTCTTTGTGTATAAGGTGTGACTCTTGCAGGTAGCATATTGAAGGGTCTTGTTTTTTATCCATTCCCACACTCTGTGTCTCTTCACTGGTGCATTTAATCCATTGACATTCAGTGTAATTATTGATAGATATGAACTAATTGCTATCATTATGTTAAATTTTTGTTGTGATGTTCGTTCCTTTGTTTTGCATGCCTTCTGATGCTGAGATCATGTTTGTTGTGCTATTTCTTGTAAGTCTCTTCTTAGTTTTAATGTTTCCTTGTTCTACTTGGATCTCTTTTTCCATGGTAAGTTGTGAAATATTAACTTTCTTTGAGGTTACCCTGTAGTCTATTAACTTTTCTCTCCATTTAAAACAGTCTATTGCATCCTGCAATCTACCTGACCTCCTCACCGCCTGGATCCATGTTCCTATATTTATCCATTCTTTGACATTGTTGATATTTTGATCTTTGATTGGCCTCACAGGTCTGCTGAATTCATTATAATTTTGTTCTTTTCTTAACTCTGTTATCTTTCAACTGAGTTACGGGTGGTGTTGCTATGTCTGTCAATCTCTGGTTGGTATCTGTTCTTGTTGATTTTCATTCCAAAGAACCCCCTTTAGGATGTTTTCAAGTGCTGGATTGGCTTTGACAAAATCTCTTAGCTTCTGTTTATCCTGGAATGTTTTAATTGCAACCATCATATTTGATTGACAGTTTTGCTGGGTAGACAATTCTTGGTTGGAAGTTTTTTTTCTTTTAGGGTTTTCTAGATATCTCCCCATTGCCTTCTTACCTGAATGGTTTCTGCTGAGAAGTCAGAGCTTAATCTGATTTGTTTGCCTTTGTAAGTAACACTTCACTTTTCCCTGGCTGATTTTAGGATTCTCTCCTTGTCTTTGATTTTCGAGAGCTTGATTTTGGTATATCTTGGTAATTCTCTTTTGGGGTCTGTACTTCCTGGCATTCATGCAGCTTCTTGAATGCTTATTTCCTCATCTTTCAAGATGTTAAGGAATTTTTTTTTTCCAGCAGCTCTTCAACTATCTCCTCTGTGGACTTCTCTGATTCTTCCTGTTCTGAATACCAATAATTCTTAAGTTATTCCTCTTCATGTTATGAAGCATGAATCTTAGACTCTCTTCAGATTTTTTTTATCCCTTTTCTGCTCGATCTTCTATCTTAGCAGTATTGAGATATTTGTCTTCCAGCTCACTGGTTCCAGTTTCCATTTCTTCAATTCTACTCCTTTGTTCTTTCAGTGTATTGTCCATTTCTGGTATTTTATTATTAATCATCTGGACCTCTTTTTACAGGCTTTGAATTGTTTCCAATGTATGATTGCTCCTGAAACATTGTCCTGATTTCTTCCTTATTTTCCTCCACCCCTCTGTGGAGCATTTGGACTTGTCTCCACGACATTCTTCTGAATTCTTTCTCAGGCAGATCCAAAGCCTGTTTTGGATTCTAATGGGCAGTCGATGTCTACCTCCAGCTCATTTGTCTCATTTACTCATTTCTGGTTTGGGACATGTTCTGAGATCTTTTGTTGTTTTTTTATTGGATATTTTTAATAGTTAGATGTATTTTCAATGATTAAATTAATGTATATTGCCATGTTGTTAAGCTTACTGAGTGTCTCCTGGTGGATGCGTCCTGGAGATAGGCTTCCCTTTTCACATGTAATGCCTAGAAGCTGGTATTGACTCCTGTCTAGATGGTGGGATATTATAGAGTATGCTTGTAGCTTGGCCATATGGCCACAATTTCTGTCTCTTCCTGGGTAATGTAAGGAGAGAAAGCTCCCACCCTCAGGAAAAAGAGTGAGACCAAAAGTACAAAAAACAGACACAATGTAAAAGCAGAGACAAAAACCACCTTTGCTGCTCAGGTCAATGTGCGTGCACAGTAGAAACCGCCACTGGTAGGTGGGAGTGTCCACTTACTCAGGCCCCTCCTCTAGTCACCATCCTGGAGGTGTGCAGATATATATGAGAAATGAATGGAAGAAAGATTGTCCACTATTTTTATCTCTGAAAGTCAGTTAAGTATCTGCATATGCTCAGCATAATTCTCAAAATAGCTGTGTCCTTGTATGTAGTAGTTGGTGTTGGCTCTTGCCTTTTATGTTGGGGTTTTACAAAGTGCACATGTGGTTTGGCTGTGTGGCCAGACCTGCTATCTCTTGTTCAGTAAGGCAGGAATGGAAGGTCCCGTCCAGGTCTACTTTAAGGCTGAGTCCCAGAGTCAGACATCATAAGAAGCAGCCAAAGGATTAGCTTGTGGGACCATTGGGGCTCCCAGTGATTTCTTCCTTGTTCTATGGGGAAGCTGGAAGTAACACTGGACCCTTTTGTGGGTCTACTCCCACTCACCTGAAGGTGGTCAGGCTGGGCAGAGAGGGTGTGACAGGGGAGAAGAGGAAAGAAAAGTGTAAAGTCAGTCATACTGCTTTTCCAGCTGCTGCTCCATGGTTTTTATCACTGTATCAATGTATCAGCCTGGCTGTGGCCCCACCCTCTGATATCAGCCCAGTCCGAGGGGGCCACAGGCAGTGACATGATAAATTTAGAAATTGCCGTGCTTTCCCTCCACAGATTTCTCCACTGGTGGGAGAGGGAAACTGATGTCCCCCACCTTATATTAGAACCAAAATTCTGGAGCTGCTCTGGGAAAATACCTTCTCTGGTTTTTTGGCGCCTTCACGGAGGAGCCTCCCCTACCTGTCTCTGCTTCTCTTGCCCTCAAACCAGAAGTCTCAATTCATTATCTTTTTTGTTTTATTATGAATTATGTGATAGTTTACATGGGAGAACATTACCTTTACATTCATCCTATCGTATATCATTACATTATCATAGTTACAATCCTCTGCATGCATCATCAACCAACCAAAGGGTATACCCTGCAAGCCTGCCCCCTGGTCGCCAGCAAACAGCCCCTCTCCCTCTCTGGGTCTAGAGTTTCCAGCCACTCCATCTTTCCATGTCATCGTCTCTGCCTCCATCTCTGGCATCGCTGCTTCTCTGGGTAGGGTCCTACACTCCACTCTTCTCCCTTAATGGTCCCAAGGGTCTCCGCTCCTGGCCTACAAAGTCAACTACTTCTTTTTGTTACCAAATGTCTACCTTTACATTTCCAACCCTCACAGTCAGTCCTGATATTAACTATTCACTACTATACCAAATGAGTACTATCCCCATCTCCTTTCATCACTCTGCCCAGACAGATTGGATATTACTCAGTGGAGATTCTACCTCCTCTGCACCCTCTGGTTCTAGGCTCCCTTCTTGAAAGCTTGTTAGCCAGTCACTTCTTGCCTTTGTAGCTCCCCTATTTTGGATAGCCAATGTCCAAGTTGCCCATCCCTGTCTACTCTGTGTATGGAGGGGGTGGGAATGATCCTAGCTGTAAAGATTTGTTCCCTCTTTTGAGCTACTGCATCCATAGGTGTAGGTCAAGTCCATCAAATTGTATCAGATTACTCTTTTTTTCCTCTTCTTTCTACTTCTAGTTGAGCTCTGATCATCCAACCATTAAAGCCAGGGCAGGTGGCTATTATCAGCAACTGTGGGTTTTCTTGTGCTTATGCCCTCTCTTCTCATCAGCAGGATGCTTCATTCTCCACTCTAGTCCTCAGTGGTTATGTCACTGACTTTAGGCCCAGGAATCCCCAGGTCTTTCCAATGTGCTGGCCTACCAGGTCTCCACATGGGTTCACAGGAGTCTATTGAATGTGGTAAAGCTTAGCTTGTGGCTTCATTGCTATTTTTCCCTCACTTCCCCTTATCGGTGACCAACACGGTCACCAGTCAGAGCACATGTCTGCTCGTGTATTTCCATTGAAAGTAGGGTTAGCCCTGAGGGGACCTGACTGCTTGCCTTGATGTCTCCTGGGTGAACTACTTGATTGTTCTTTTAGTAGTCAGTCTGACTGCCATTATTATTTTGTATTTTTCATGCCAGTCTTTCTTTTAAGAAGTGTCTTCTGTTCTTCCAGCCACTCCAGGCAGGTCTGCTTGTCCTATTCAGTGGAAATTTCCCACCTCAGAAGATTCTGAATGGGGTTCAGGATTCCAGCTATGGTCTTATGTAATGCAGAGGCTTCACAGGAAGCCTCCTTCACTGGGCACGTTGTAGCCCCATTTTAGGTATTAGAATCAGTTATAGGCAGAAGATGGATTTACAAGCTTTCTATGATATTATTTTTGGCTATTCCTTTCTCTCCTCCTCAAGAGTATTGTCTTCTTCCCCAGCACCCAAACTATCCTTTGTCTATTCCCTATCTTGTGCTCCACTTTCCTCTCCCTCCCCTCATCCCACCCCCCACATCTTGGTAACCAGCAAAGAATCCCTCCTCTGCTTTTAGTATGGGTTCTTATTCTTAGTCTTTTACAGTAGTCTTTTTCCTATGCAGTATTTCTCCTTTTGTGACTAATTTCATTCAACATAATGTCCTCAAGGTTCATCCATGTTATGTGATAGCTTACAGCTTCCTTGTTGTTCTTCAAGATAGCATAATATTACATTGTGTGTATGTACCACAGTTTGTTTATCCATTCTCTCATTGATAGGCACTTAGGCTATCTCCATCTTTTTGCTATTGTAAATAGTGCTGCTATGAACATTGGTGTGCATATATCTACTTGTGTTATGGCTCGTATTTCTTGAGGGTAAATACCAAGAAGAGGAATTGCTGGATCATAAGATATTTCTATTCCCAACCTTCTGAGGAGGCACCAAATTGTTTTCCAGAGAGGTTGGACCATTCTGCAATCCCACCAGCAATGCAGGAGTCTCTCTACATTCTCTCCAACATTTATGTCCTCTACTTTTTGGATCTTTGCTGTTATTGCTCATGTGAGATGATATTTCATTGTTGTTTTGATTTGTATCTCTCTGATGGCTAGTGATCATGAACATTTCTTCATATGTTTGTTGGCTGCCAGGATCTTCTCCTTGGTGAAGTGTCTGTTCATGTCCTGTGCTTTTTTTTTTTTTTTTTTAAATCAAATTGTTATCTTTTAATTCCACTTTTTTCACAAACTTTTTGAAGCCTATTCACATGCTAGTGGATGAGAAAATACCATTCTTTCCATCTGGGATAGGCATGTAGAGAAATAATTAAAATACACGAATAATTGCTAATATGGGTGGTGGTTATGTGCTGTGGAGTTGGTTCTGACCCATAGCGACCCTGTACAGGGTTCCAAGGCTGTAAATTTTCATGGGAGCAGAAAGCCTCATCTTTCTCCCACGGAACAGCTGGTGGTTTCGAACTGCTGACCTTCTGGTTCGCAGCCTGATTCATAACCACGATTCTACCAGAGCTCCTTAGGACGATGAAATACATGTTACAAGCAGGAAGAAGGTTGAATTCGGCTTAGATTGTGACCCTGTCTGCCTCTACACTACTCATAATTGTAGATGTCCTCCTGGACACAGTTACAAACAAAGGAAATATTTTAAACAGAGATTTTGGTGTTTTCTCCCACCACTACTATGAAAGTGTAGTTAAAATATGTGAGGGTGAGTCAAAAATCATCCACACTCTAGCTGTAGAACTTATTTTAATTACCTTTTAGAAAAGACAAATACATCCGTTTTTAACACAATCTTCTTTTTTTTCAATACACTTTGTCCATCTGTCAACAAGCTTTCATATTTCCTTATTAAAAAATATTTTAGACTGAGCTGTGTATGTATATATATATATATGTGTGTGTGTGTGTGTATGTGTGTATGTATATGTAGCTCTGCTGGTGCAGTGTTTTAAGCATTGGGCTGCTAACAGCAAGGTCGATGCTTTCCAGGATAAAAGATGAGGCATATTTGCACAGTACTATACACCATTTGATTTTCAACTATTACTTCTATGGATGGAGTCCTGGTATGGCGCTGTCGGTTAATGCACTTGTTCATGTTTCAAGCTCCCCAGTCATTCCTCAGAAACCCCATACAGGGTCATTAAGAGTTAGAACCAACTCAATAGCACTTAGTAACAACATTTATATACTCAATGAGACTTCAGTTTAGATTTCACAGGCAAGTTTACTGCAACTTCTATTTGAAGGTTTGTTTTTTTCCCTTCTCCATTTTGAATTATTGAGCTGTTATTCTTATTGCTAATTGTTTTGGAGATGAATCTGATTTATAGTGACCCTGAGTATCCAGAATAGAATTGTGCTGCATAGAGTTTTCAAGGTTGTGACCTTTTGGAAGCAGATCACCAGATTTTCCTTCTGAGGCACTTCTGGGTGCATTAGAATTGCTAATCTTTTTACTAGTGTATTCTTTCTGCCTGGAGTCCACATGCTTGTGGGCTAGATGACATGAAAATCCTTGAAAGGAGTGGCATCACCAATGAGGCGGCTCCAAAGTGGAAAGCGCGAGGATGACAGAAAGCTCTTTCTGGTCTCTATTTCTCATTTGTCCTGTTTCATTAGAATATGAGCCTATCTCACTGAGGCAGCTGGGGCATGTGTAGTTAGCATCTAACAGGGGCAAAAACTGGCACTGAAACAAACTACTTCCAGAGAGGAGATCCTGTTTCCACCATTACCACTTTCTTAAGATCTGCTCAGCACCCCAGCTCAAGGAAGATTTATGAGCTGCTTAAAACCTTTATGTGTGTAGATTGCTGATCATTGAAATTCAAGGGTGAGAACTAAATGTTTAGCAGTCGGGAACTCACTGTTCTAAGCCAATGAACTTTGGACACTCCCTCAATTTTAACTTTCAGGTATAGATAGTCTCCCTCACAGCTTCCCCTGAGGCACATGTCAGATTTCTTCCCGTGGTTCTCTTCAATTGGCCAAAATACAGTGAGTGTATATGGTTTCATGAATAAGACAGTCATGCAAAGTATCTTTTGTGAACTCATCTTTGGGGAATAGTAGATTCAGAAAGCTAGAAAATAACCATGTAATCTGTACTAGAACTCACATTTATGAATGACTTTATAACTTAAAAGGTACTTCTATTTATGTTATCATCAGATTCATTTATTCATTCATCTAACTATGCATGTGAGAGACACAAAGGATCTTGCCTTTATAATTTACAAACGGAATATTGCTTAATTTCTGTGGACCTCTTTAATTCTATAAAATGCATTTGCTTAGCAATTTTGGACCGCCTAGACTGTGAAATGCATTATGAGCAGAATGTGTGGGAAATATCAAAATCAATAACTCAAGTTTTCTATACAATACCCAGGCCGGTCACCACACTAAAGAGAAACAAGAGACAGGCTTTATTTGTCCAATAAATTCTCATATTCTAGGCTAATAAGGAAGGAGAAACTCTTTCTTTCCCTTTATTCAAGGAAAATATTTACCCTGGCTCCAAGTTCCCAGGGAAAAAAACAGATTGTACAAATACTTTATATTAAAAAGGAAAAACCAGTTCCATGGAGTCAATACTAACTCATCGAGACCCCATGTGTGTCAGAGTAGAGCTGTGTTTCATAGGATTGACTTTTTGAAATTAGAACCCCAGTCCTTTCTTCTGAGGGAGGTTCCTCTGGATGGACCTGAACTTGAAATTTTTGGTTAGCAGATGAACACATGAAATTATTGGCATCATCCAAGAACCCCACAAAAACTGTACAAGGAGGCAAAATGGGGTGAGGTGATGGGTATAACTAAGTAAGGATTTCCAGACCCTAGACTGAAAATTGGAACAAAAGCTTGATGTTGAGGTGCAGTGGGACCTCTTTTCAGTTCTGATTAGGAAGTGAAGTCATCATTACGCCTACTGAAATCTAGTGGGAAGATGATTATGCAAAAAAAGCCTCTTAAAATGGAAGTGTTGGACTAGAACCGTGGTTTGAAAACTGCATGAAAGTCATAGGTATTTTTGCCTTAATGATTTTATAAACTAGAACAGCTTTAGTTTTTCATTTTTTTGACATTGACATTTGGTAGTAGTTTTTTACTTAAATAAAGGATCTGAAGGTTTAGAAAGGGAAGAAAGAAAGAAGAGAAAAATAAATCAAATAAGCACTGGGCTAGTTTACCTCTAAGAGTTCTTTAACTCCATCAGCCTGTAACTCTATTATTTAAGTAGTGCAATTATTGTTGTTGGCTGCTATGACGTCAGTCCCCAACTCCTGGTGTCACACACAAATCCCATGATGGGGTGGAGATCAGATTGTTGTGATCCTTAGGTTGCAGTCACCATGCTATTCTACACTTGGGATATTTGAATTTGAATAAGAAAAAAACAATGTAATGAAATTTCAAACATCAGGGACTATATAATATAACTGGGTAAAGGCAGTAGAAATTGCTGAAAGCTTTAAATTGCCCCCTCTAAAATACTCAGCTCACCCAAAGCCACACTTAATCCAGGCCCAAATTATGTGCTTCAGAGATTATATTATTATGCGGCAGGACTAGATAGTGTTTCGTTCTGTTGTATACAGGGTTACTATGAGTTGGAGACTCTGGTATGGCACTATAGGATAAGCACCGGACTTATAACTACAAAGTCAGAGATTCAAACTTACCAGCTGCTCCCTGGGAACTCTCTACAGGATTACTATGAGTCACAGCTGACTCCAAGGCACTTAATAGTAGCAACAACAAAAGCAATTGCAGCTAACAACAAAAACATTAAGATAAATTTTAGCTTTAGTTTATCTCAGTATGCAATCTTCACTTTTCATGATTTTCACTGTTGTTATGGGCTACACAAAAAAGCCCAGACTCCTTAATTATCACTTCTACCTGCCATTCCAGAGTGTTGGTGGGGAGCTGTGGGTTAACACATCAGACTGCAAAGTCGTTTGAATGGCAAAAAGATTTCTCCTACTTAGTATTTCATTTTGAAAAGGTTACTTGTTTAAAGACTGATTTTTGTGTGTATGCGTGTGCACGCATGCCAGAGATAAGAAGAAGTGTGAATGGATGTGTGATTTTTACATGTTTCAGATATTTTGTGTGAATAAATTTCTTTGTATGTGTCTGACTGCATATTGTTTCCATGTGTTTATGTGGGTGTGTTTGTTTATGAGGGAGTAAATTGTATAAAAATGTGTGGTTTTCCTGTGTGCAATTGTTCAATAGAGTTATGTATATAAGTGCATGTAGGCAGTGCATTGGTGTACTGGTTACGTAAATGGGATGCAAAGAATTTTGAAAGCATCCTTATAAACATATATAGACTTCCAAATTTTGTTAATTTCATTATGCAGTAATTGTTTCAATAAGAATTTAAACATCAACAACTCTTTAGAAGTAACAGATATTAAACTCACATAATACAAAAAAAAAAAAAAAAAAATCGGTTGCCGTCCAGTTGATATTTACTCATCGAGAACTGCCCCATAGGGTTTCCAAGGTCATATTGTTTATGGAAGCAGTCTGCCACGTCTTTCTCCTGCAGAGCAGTGGGTGGGTTTCAACCATCCACCATTGTGCTATGTAAGAATTCATATAAATATTTTCAGTTTCGTCTTTCAAAATAGTAAATATTAAAGACATGTGTTGTCATGCAAAGGAGTAAAGACTGGAGAAGGTGGCAAAAGAAGACAGTTTCCCATTGCATCTCATGATATTGGGTGGGGTTGGACAAGATGGGCTCTAGGAGCTCATGCCTACTGTCCTAGACAAGCAGTAGTGATCCCAGTCCAGCACTTTGTTCACATTTGGAGAATCCAGTGACAGAGAAGGACTGGAGCCAATGACTATCTAGGACTGAAGGTTGATGTGAGTGAGTTTCAATGCCTAAAAGAAAGAGGCCCGGGGTGTGCTGGCTTTGGAAACTTTTGGAGCTGGGTCTGAATCACAGCTCCACCACTTAGCACCGTGTGGTTTTGAGCACATTACTCCACCTGCACACATTTTAGTTTCTACATCTGTTCAGTGAGGCTAATATTTACCTTACCTTAAAGGATGGTTGTAAGAATCAAGTAAACGTACATAAGTAAAATGCCTAGTAGGGAGTCTGGCAAAGAAGTAGCAGCTCAGCAAAGAGAGACAAAAATATAAAATGTTGCTGCTGAAAGAGAAAAGTCAACTGTACTTATTTCAGAAGACAAGTGTGAAGGTGCCAAGCTAGAATGGCTGAAGATAACTGAGAAGTTCATAGCCAGGCTGACTAAGAATAATCGTTTTAACAGATTTTTATCTCCATGAAAGATGAAGAATGGAGACGTACTTTAGGAAGACTGTGGTCTCCTCCCCAGAGTTTCCCAGAACCCAGACTTCTGCTTCTTCCATGCCTCCCTGCAAAAACTAATGCCATTCAGGCGTCAAAGCAGAGTCAGTGTTTCCTCTCCTTTGCAGAACTCAGTCAAAGGAAAATGGGTTTGAGCACAGGAACTACACTGTGAATGGGCTGCTGGCTATTCTTGTTTTGTTTTTTTTTTAAGTTTTTATTGTGAACTGAGTGATGGTTTACATAGGAGAACATCGGCTTTACACCAGCGTTTCATTTCAATGATTACAATCTCCTCCATGCATCATCATTCAACAGTATTTGCTTCTAGTCCCTCTGTGGGTTTTTTTTTGTTTTTTCGTGGGGTGGGATGTACACAAAAACACTCAGGAATATAAAATAACTAAAACCTCCAAAGGGCATATTCTGCAAGCTTGCCTCCTGGCCACCAGCACACAGTCCCTGTCTTTCCATGAGTCCAGAGTTCTCAGCATCTCCCTCTCTCCATGTCCTCAACTCTCCTACCATCACTGGTGTCGCTGCTTCTCTGGATAGGGTCCCACATTCTACATGTGATTTTCTCCCTTAATGGTCCTAGGGTCCTCTGTTTCTGGACTGTAAGATTAACTACTCCCCAAGTTTTGCTACAAAACTTCTATTTACAGTTGTGACAGTCACAGAAGGTCATGATAACAATTCTCACTATTGAATCATAAGAATCTTATCCCCATCTCTTTTCATGCTGGTCATTCTTAACAGGTTTTATGTGATGAGTACAAAAGAAAACTGACCTAAGATATAAACAAGAAGGTGTGTGAGCTTCCTGAGTTAGAGATTCAGCTAACATGCTGCTTCCTAAACCTGGTTTGTGCTCATTCCACACTGTTATCTGCAAAATGGAGCCAGTGAGAGCCTAGTATTGTGACTAACACCAGTATCGTATTTAATCATTTAACATAATGTTTTCAAGGTTGTTCATCTGTGTTGTAGAATGTATCCGAACTTCATTTCTCTTTATGACTGAGTCATACTTCATTGTATCACATTTTGTTTATTCATTCACCTGTTCATGGGTACTTTGAACATTTCCATTTGGGGGCACTTATAAATAAGGAGCTCTGGTAGCGTAGTGGTTACGAATCGGGCTGTGAGCCACAAGGTCAGCAGTTCGAAACTACCAGCTGTTCTGTGGTACAGCTTTCTGCTCCCATAAAGATTTACAGCCTTAGAAACCCTGTACAGGGTCGCTGTGAGTCAGAACCGACTCCACTCCACGTCACATAACAACAACAATAACAACAACAACATAAATAATGTTACAATGAACATCAGTGTACAAATATCTGAGTCCGTGCTTTCTAATTTGAGGGATTTATACCTAGGAGTCTTGTGTGGTGTCAGTACTATACTGCTAACCACAAGGTTGGTGGTTCAAACCCACTAGCTTCTCCTCAGAAATCTTATACAGGGTTGCTATGAGTCAGAACTGACTTGATGGCACTTAACAACAATGTAACAACAAATACCTAGGAGTGGAATGATTCAAACCCACCAGCTACTCTTTGGAAACCCTATATGTGGTTGCTATGAGTCGGAACCAACTAAAAAGCACTTAACAAAACCAACATGGTAATTCTGGAGCAAACAGTTAAGCACTTTACTATTGAAAAGTTGACAATTTGAACTCACCCAGAGGTACCTTGAAAGGAAAGCCTAGCTATTTGCTTCCAAATGCAGAGAATGCGTATTCCAGAACACTTAATTGTGCTCATGAGGAACTTGTACACAGACCAAGAGGCAGCTGTTTGAACACTGAATTGTTTAAAATTAGGAAAGATGTACACCAGGTTTGTATTATTTCACTCTACTATCCAGTCTGTATGTTGGACACATCATCTGAGCACAGCAGCTGGGTTTTATGAAGCAGAATGTGGAATGATTTATGAGGATTTGGTATACCTAAGGCTGAAGTCCATGTTAATGCCTCTTTAAGTGTCATAAAGGCATTCCTTTGTTCTTTATCCCAGAAGAGGTGCTCCAGCTCTTCTCCTTTAAGAAAGTTACATAAAGACTTTGCTATCTCTCTGAAACAGAGTATCCATGTTCGGCAATATCTGGCCATACCCAGGGATTCCATCAGCTATTTCTTTGTGGTTGAGACTGGGAGATTGCAAATAGAACTTTTTCTTCCCGCATAGGTAGGTGACCTCCTTTAGGCACTATTGGGCCTTCTTCTTGGACACTTTAAACCCTTGTGCACCGAGGAAGTCTAAGACTTGTATTATATCTCTAACTGAGTTCTCATAGGAGGTGGTGCAAATTAGCAAATCATCTACATATTGAACAAGGACACTGGGGAACTCTAGATGAAGGCCTGCTAATATTTTTTGTAAGCCCTGCCCAAAGTGATGAGGGCTGGATAAGAAACCCTGAGTTAGAACTTGCCAGACCAACTGGCATTTTATACCTGTTTCAGACCACTGCTAATTAAAGTCAAACAAGAACTGAAAGTCTGGTTGTAAAGGAAGAGTAAACAAGGCGTACTTTAAATCAAGGATGGGAAAGCATGTGGCCGCCACTGGAATTTAGGTAACCAAAGTATAAGTGTTGGATACTATGAGGTGCATTGGAACCACTACTTGGTTAATAGCCCTAAGGTCTTGGTTTGGTTTCTTCACTACTAGGATTAGGGCATTGCAAGGGGAGGACCAGTATTCTGCCATCTAAGAGGTGTTTTAAAATAAGACCCAGGCCTTGTCTGTTTTCTACTAACAAAGGGTATTGAGGCCTCTAGGGGTGGAAGTCACAGATTTTATCATCATTTTTAGAGGCTCAATTCTTGAAGCCACTTAAGGAAACTCCCCTGCTCACACAGATAGATATGGATGCCTTAACTCTGGAAGCATACTGGGTTGGTTGGGCAACTCCAAGCCAAAGTTCTAGTCTGTGCTGGAACTATAGTTGAAGGTTTATTTTTCTCAGACAGTCACAACCCAGTAATGGGACTGGAGTTTCAGAAACTACTGAAAACTGATGTGAAATGAATAGGACTTTCCAGCTGCAGGCAAGTGGGGGCACTGTGAGGGTCTCCCATCAATATCAGCAAAAAGACAAGAGGAGGGTGAGAGGAGACCACCAAAGGATTGAAGAACCAGTAAGTCACTTCCATATCAATTAGAAATTCAGTTGACTTACTGGAGATATCCATGACAACCCAGGGCTCACTGGGAGAAATCTCAATTGGTTGAATGGAAGCCTAAGTTGACCCCAGGCCCCTTCATGCCTCTGCCACTAAGACTTTGGGACCTCTACTTCCACCCCCTGTGGAGGAAGGGCAATCCCTGGCCCAGTGGCTCATTCTTCCACATTGAGGGCAAGCTGTTCTAGGGGCAGACCTTTGGTCACTAATCGGGGATCTACAATTTTTAAAAAAATGTCCTGTCACACTACACCTGAAGTATTCTCTCTGATCCCTAAGGTTATCTGGAGAGTTCAGTTGGGAGTTGGCTGAATCCGCATCCACTATTATCTTGATTGCAGTACACTTTGGTGCTTCCTCAAGAAGGTGGAAAGCTTCTGTGCTGGGTCCAAATCCCAACTTCTATAATTTGCTGCAAATATCAGGGGTGAATTGGCTTTAAAAAAATGGGTGTTTAGGACTACCCATGCCACATCTGAAGTGAAAGATATATTAGTATGTTTCCTAATGGCTTCCTCTAGGCAGCTTCTAAAAGTCATTAGGTTTCATCTTTGCACTGCTCAATTTCAGCCAGTTTAGAAATGTTTAATGGTTTCATTTGATTGGCCTTCATCCCCTCAATTAAACAAAAGGCCATATGGCCTCTACTTCTTGTATCTGCTGCTGTCTGGCAAACACAGACAGGATCAACAGGGGGAATGACAGTTGTACCTGTAGGGAGGTCTTCTTGGTGTGTATATAGCTTCTACTCAATCCTGGGCAGCTGCCTGGATGCCGGCCTTTTTGTCTGGGATGCAGCAATGGGAATAAATGACAAAAAAATCTCTCCAAGTGAGCTCAAATAACTTGGTAAGTTTTCCAAACTGTTTAATCAACTTCCATGGGTCTTGGGAAAAATTGCTCAGTGTTTCCTTAGTTGACCCCAAGTCTGGTAGACCAAACAGGAAGGGCATGTACTCTTACAAACCCTGCTCCTGCTGCTGCTGGATGGGGTACCTCCCACAGGGTAATACAGTTGGAAAGGGTGGGGCTAGAGGTGAGGTATAGGCAGGAGGGAGAGGTGGCACAAGTCCTGGATGAGCAGTAGGTACGTTACTTGGCTCTTTCTCTTGTTTAGAGTGCTTGTCCTTATTTCCTCCAATGACAGGATCCAAGTTTCATTTAGGAGTCCTTCTCTCTACATGAGGGAGGCTCCCAGACATCTTTGCTCAACTGGGGATGGTCTCTTAAATACATGAAAGCCTGTATGCACGGCATCTCTGACCATTTACCCACCTTTATACAGAACAGGCCTAGTTGTAGGATGATGGTATAGTTTAAGCTTTCTTTTAGGGGCCAGTTTTCCTGATCACCCAGAATATATTCAGGCCATGCAGTGTTACACAAGAAGATCAATTTCTTTTTCATTAGTCTATCGAAACCTAGAGTGTTCCAGTTCCACAGCAGACATCCCAGGATAGTTTGAGCCAGAATGAATATACTTTGTCACATGTTTCTATGGGAAGAAGATAAAGGCATTCAGTGCCACTGCTTCCAGCATCCTGGATTTGAATGGCAGCCCCTATGGAAAGTGACTTGGACATCACCACAGTCACCTCCAACTTCCCGTGAGGTAGTCGTGTCCTATCCCATGGAGGAGACTGTTGACAACCCAAGGGTCTGGTGATTGTCATAGGGTGTTCCCGTCCCCGGTTGTTAAGACATGAACTGGTACCATTGGTCCCACCTGTTCTGCACCTAATGTCTTGTGTATCTGGGATGAGAGCTACTCTTCCTTTGATCTCTAACTTTATCTTTTTTCTAGGCTGTGTTCGGTGGCTGGGATTTCTGTACTTTTGTTTCTCCCTTTTCCATAGCTCCTGTCTGACCATTATGTTCTGAGTTGCAGACAGGTGGAGCCCCCTAGGGCTATCATGAAATATGAGAGTGACCCTGAACTCATGCCATCTACCCTTTTCCAAGAGGGTCGGGAGAACCAACTGGGTAGCCTGACCCTGTAATGTGTTAGGGTTGGGGTCAAGATTCTGATGAACTTGCTCTATGAGAGAGTTTTGACGATGTCTAGCAATTGCCCACTGGTAAACCACAGGGTAAAGTAGCTACCTGAAAGAAGGTGAAGAGGTGGTGACAGAGCTCAGCAAGGCCCCTCCAAGAGATTATTTGGGTGAGAATCACGAGTGCCCTTCAGACATAGATGAATGATTTACAGAAGACACATCCTGCCCACTCCCTGGAACCTTCAATACAGTTGAAAGTTCCCCAAACAGTTTTATGGCTGGAGGTTTAAGGAGGCAGTGGCTCAGAGTAGTGGAAGCAGGTTCAGGGTGGGCCATGGTATATCAGGTCTGGAGTGTGTTGGTTGTGGGTCAGGCTCCTCTGGGATGTTAGACCCAGAGTCATCCTTTCCTCTTTTATGTGTCTTGGCAGTCCCAAGAGGCCCTATGTGGGACCACCTGGGGGATTCAGAGACACGCTTGTGGACCAAGCCTCATGTGAATGTCTTCCAGATGAATTTGGAATTTTATAAATGCTCCTTCACTAGGAGATCCCCAATAACAGTTTCTTGGGCCAGAGAAAGGAACTGTCTCTTCATCTTTGGACTCTGGAATAGAACTAGCGATTCATAAAACTTAAGCCAAAAAGTGGACTTCAAGAGAAAGGAGAAGGTGATTTAAAGACTGTCCACTTTAGGCAGAGAAATCACATACACAAAGCACGCGAGACTGTTCTATCAACCTCATTCATGCCATTCCATCCAGTACCTTGACTGTTGGGTCAAGCCTTAGGTTTATCTGACAGGCTCAGAAGTTTCTGGTGGCATGTTCATCTCACTCACCATGGCCAAAGAGCTGGGGGTGTCGACCATGATCAGACAAGACATTTATGCTAGCTGACTCCAAAGCACAAACATTTCAAGCTATTCTCTGCCTGAGTCTCCTTCCAGCAAAGCAAAAGTAAGTTCTCAAGGTAATACACACTCATATCTTACCTCACAGAAAGAGAACACAATGACAAGAGGTTTCTTGTCATGGATGCAAGAGGATATTTCTTCTGGCTCTCAGCACCATAGATGTCACAGTCCCCTGGTCCCTCTCACTCTCAGGAGTATAAGCCATTAGTTTCACTGAATCACTGCTTCTCAATCACATATGTACAATTAACCTTCTCTCAGAAATGGTTTTATAGCAAACTGATAGTACACTTCAAAGAGAGAAGTGGTCCTGTCTCCATGAGTGGAGAAGACCCTGTGGGATCTGGGTGCACAAACTTATAAAGTATGGAGTCTTCTCATCCAAAGGTGAGCTAATACATATTGATTAGGGGGAATAGCATGTTGATGTTTCTATTAAATATTCATCTCTTCTGTTATTCTTGGAAATATGTTTGAATATTCACTTGTTATTCTTGGGAAAGTGTTTCCAAGAATCTGGTAATCTAGAGGCACAGCTCTTCTAAGAATCTGGTAACCTAGTTCTCTAGTGCTTCAGCTATTTTTGTTGGTCTGAAGATGTCATCCCACTTCTGGATATGAAGTTAGTGTCAGAGAGGACCAGGGATACTAATCTGTCATGTGCAAGAGATTCAAACCCACCAACAGCCAATCCAAGGGAGAAAGATGAGATTGTCTACACCAGAAAAAAATGTATAGTCTCAGAAACCATAAGAAGCAGTTCTACTTGATCTAAAGGGTAGCTATGAGTTGGAATCAACTTGATGCGAGTGAGTGGGTATTCCATCTCCTGTATTTTGTCAATCTCTTTCATATCCTTCACCTAAATTTTCTGTTGCATCTTTGAGTGCTTTGCTTCACTTGAACTGCATGCTAGAAATATGGCTGTATTTCCTAGCTGCATAAACCTCTGGCAAGTGATCTTTCTGTAACATGTACAGTTGTAGGTTAGGCTTCATCCTCCGAGAGACTGACCCCAAACATGGGTTGTACACAGAGAAGCCATTTATGCTTGTGTAATGAGATCTTTTTGGGTGGAGGGTGCATATTGCAGAGAGCTGTGGCTCTGAAGACTGCAAGTGCCTACAAAATGTCTCTAAGCTCTGTAGGAGACTTTCTTAACTACACACTTGGACCAGTTCCCTGTTCACCTGCAGCACTCTGTCAACAAGCAAGAAGAGCTTTAAGGCAGAAACCCAGGACACAGCCAGACTTTTGAAACCTTTCACTGAGTCTTGGGGTGAACCCACACTTGCAGAATGGTTAGTTGCCAAGCATTAAGTAAAATGCTCACATTTGTTTTTGACGACATTGCCCAGGCTATATTTCACCAATAGCTATTTTAGGTAAGGAAGCTATGGAAGAAATGTCTCTAGATTCCAGGCCGCTGTAATGCCTCTGCAAAGCCGCCTTTCAGCAGACTATCAGGGTGAGAATAAGAGAATGTCATCTGTTCCATTTGCTGTACTTTCAAGGACTCAGTTATGTTGGTACTTTTACAAGATTCAACCCCAAAAGGCAAATTGGGAGACCTTGAAAGGGACTTCTGAGGAGAAGAGAGAAGGACCCCCTGGGACAGGCTACCCTACGAGTCTCAGTGCCTGAGTTGACTCATTCTTTGATATGTGGAAGCAACACAAGGGGTGACTTCCAAGTACCTGTCTGTGATGATGGATGAGTTTGGGTCTGCAGCCTAGGGAACAGATAGGAGTCAGCAGAATACAGATGCTGCAAGGCAGCCAAATCAATCTTTAATAGGAATGTACAAGCTGGGTCCTCATTAGACTATGTAATGGCCTAAATTCATTGCAAAGCAAGAGTTAACCTTATGGGAATGGCTCTGGCTTAAAATCTTGCTAAAGTTAAGGCAGCAACTGAATCTTATGTAGCATGTATTCTTTAAAATACTTCAACCATGGAGGAAGATTTCAAAGCCAAGGAGAGTACAATATGGAAAGTAGACTTTCTGCAACCTTCCTTCTAAGGAATTGGGGAGCTGGAAAAAATCTCCTGTAGACATTTTAGCTTTTTATAACCAGATTTAATCAGGTACATATATTCAGAGAAAAAGACAAAACACGGATCTAATCCTATGGGAATTCCTGGAGTGAGAGGTACCCTCTTTTGTAGAAATATTCCCAGGAAAGCATGCATTTTTGTGTGTGTGTGTGGGTCAGGAAACTGATTAATGCATGGGAAAATATTATAGTGAATTCACCTCACAGTATGGAAGCATTTTACACTATTAACGAAAGTTGGAAACTGAGCTTATTTTTTTTCTATTAAAGAAAGACTTTTATATGACAACTGACCTAGATTAAAGTGACCACTTGGCTGTGTAGAAATATGTGGAAAGTGTTGTTGACACCAGAGATCAAATACATCTTGGGTAGTTTGTATTTTCTCTGAGTCAGAAAGGAGGTTGTATCTTTACCTCTAATTTATTCCTAGAATTATGAAAATGTTAAGGAATTTATTTCTGATCCCAAAGGGACCATGATGAAGTAGAAAGAAAGGTGAATCAAGTTCTTCTTTTCATAAAATTCTTGAATAAAAAAGAAAAGGGAATCAAGGGGAAAGTTCATGACCATAAAACAGCTTTTAAAAAATATGAACAAAAATAAAGTGAACTACATCAGACGGTTGGCAAACTTGACAGAAATTAAGGTTGTACATCTAATCCAGGAAGATCTAAATTTAAGAAAAGTACTGATCATATCCAGTGTGTGTCTTTTGTCATCATTCATGAATAAATAATTCAAAAATAATATCAAATATATGACCTTTAGAGAGAGAGAGAGAGATGCCTGTTTGGGAGCTTCTGTTAATATAAAATAGTTTTCTATGAAGTAAGGATAGTGATACCTATCTTTCAAGGCCATTTGAAGATTTCAGGCCGAATTTTTAAGGTACTTGACAAGAATGGTGGTGGTGATGATGTGCCCTCAAGTTCATTCTGACTCATAATGACCATGTATAGGGTCCTGAGACTGTTTACTTGACAAGAATAGAATCATAATAAATGGTGGATAATAGTACTAGCAGCTGCTTCAATGGCTCATTATTATGGGAAAATGTTTAGGTCTGAAGAGTTCTCTGAGTGATTATCAAGGTCTCTAGAGTAATGCAGACATGGTTTCTCTTTCCCCAGAAATAATGGGAGGCAGAAGTATCAGCCATACCAGAAAATTTGGTAGAGAATTTGGCCCATGTTCAGTAAGATAAGCTCTTCCTGTCCAGTGAGTGAAGCCATTTCTTTTTAAAGTTTTTATTGTGAATTGAGTGATAGTTTATATGGGAGAACACTGGTTTTACACTCATTCTTTCATTGCAATGATTACAATCTCCTCCATGCATCATCATTCAACAGCGTTTGCTTCTATTCCTTCCGGTTTTTTTTTTTTGTTGTTGTTGTTGTTTTGTTTTGTTTTTTTGATGTACACAAAAACACTCAGGAATATATAATCATTTAAACAACCAAAGGGCATATTCTGCAAGTCTGCATCCTGGCCGCCAGTACTCAATCTCTATCTTTCCATGAGTCTAGAGTCCTCAACTGCTCTATTTCTCCATGTTCTCATCTCTGGCTCCATCTCTGGTGTTGCTCCTTCTCTGGATAGGGTCCCACATTCCACTCATGTTCTTCTCCCTTGATGGTCCTAGAGTCCACTGTGCCTAGATTGTAAGATAAATTACTAGCCACTTTTTATTACAGAACATCTACCTTTACTGTTATGACAGTTGCAATTAGTCATGACAGCAATTACTCACTATTGAATCATAAGAATCTTAATCCCGTATCTTTTTACCAGATGCATCTAGACAAGATAAGAACTTTTCAGTGGGGATTCTATCTTCCCCTGCACACTATGAAACTAATCTCTCTCTTGGAAACTTGCAAGCCAGTCATTTTATGCCTTTACAGTACCCCCATTTTAGGTAGCCAGTGTCTAAGTTGCACATCCCTGTCAATCATGCATACAGAGGGGATAGAAATGATACTTGATGTGAAGACTCTTTCCCTCTCAGTTGGTATAAGGAACTCTGGTAGTGTAGTGGTTATGAATTGGGCTGCAAACCTAAAGGTCAGCAGTTCAAAACTACCAGCTGTTCCGTGGAAGAAAGATGAGGCTTTCTGCTCCTGTAAAGATTTACAGCTTCAGAAATCCTGTACAGGGTCACTGTGAGTTGGAACTGATTCCACAGCACAGAAACAACACCACCACAACATCCATAAGTATAGATCAAATTCATCAAATTGTAACAATTTATACTTGTTTCCTTTATCAAAAACCTTTTTTGAAAAAAATCTTTCTCTAGTAAAGTTCTGATCATCAAGCCATCAAAGCTAGGTTGAATGGGTATTATCTACAAGTTTGAGTATTCTTGTGCATCTCCTCTCACTTCATATAACCTGACAGAGAAGCCATTTCTTGAACCTCCACAAGAAAAGTAAAATCTAGCAACCAAGAATTAGCAGTGACTAGGAATCCAGGTGATTCTTGGCAACAAAAGAGAAGGAGGAAATGTAGTAAATAAGATCAATTCCTGCTCCTTTACAAAACAGTGAGCCCTGTACCATTGAGAACCATTTCCAGAAGAGAAGTCTTTTGACTAGTCTGTCTCAGAGAAAGGATGCTATAAAGAATTCAGAAGTGCCTATAGGAGGATTATGAAGATACAGTTTCTAAGACTGCTACGCGTATTTAAGTATGACTGAAATGGAACCACAAATAAGTATTCTTAATCTTTTTATTCTTTTAGGTACTTTTCTATTGTTTAGGATACAAAGTATTACCTATGGTCCATTGTTTGTTGTTTTGAATCAATTAGCCTGGAGCCGTGTTATCCAATATATTAGCCACTATCTACTAGCTGCTCCTTTGAAACACCATACAAGGTTTGCTATGAGTTGGAATCAACTTGACAGCACTTAACAATATCCATATTTGGTTATTTAAGTTTCAATGTAAATTAATTAAAATAAAATAAATAAGAAATGAATTTTCTTATTGGCAAGATAATTCAATTTCTCAGTAGTTATATATGGAAGGTGGCTACCATGTTGGATAACACAAATATTGAACATTTCTCTCATTTCAGAAAAGTTCTATTGTGCATCATTGGTCTAGAGTGCTGTTTCAGTATAATCTGAAAATTACCTGCATCAGAACCATCTCTACTTGTTTACTAAATAAAGATTTTTAGCCTATGTCCTCAACCTTCTATATTAGGAAACTCTAGGGCTGTTAGATAACTAGGTATTTACATTTTCAACAGTGTTTCTAGTGATTCTTAAGCACAAAAAAGTTTGAGAACCATTGTTTGAGACAGATAGACACATTTTCTTAATAGGCATTTTTATCAGATTTCAACTTTTAGTCATAAGAGTATAACTGGAACCTCTGTTACACACAGTTCTAAAACTTGCAAAAATATATAAACCAACTGTTCTCAGAAGTTAGACAAAAGCAGTGTGGGGATTTTATTTCTGAGGAAGAAAACTCAAGACAAGTCCCATGATCGTTCAGTTCTGGTTGTGGAGCTCAAGCTATATTTCTCAGTCTTGCTGACTGAGAAGGCAGGATGAAGTACAAGGATGATGAATTTGTGGTAGAGAGTGCAAGGGAGGGGAACACTACAGAAAAGTTGCACCAGAAACCTGCTTATGAATCCCCATAAATCTTGAGGTGAAGGCTAGTAATCTATGCACAAGTAGTACAAGACTCCATAGAACCTGGCAGAGAACATACTGCAAAGCTATAAACTGAATGGAAATTCCAGAGCATGCATAACACCGGGGAGACATAGGAGATCCAGCCAAAGTGGTAAAAAACCTTGTGGAATACCCTAAGCTTTCATTTGAGAGCACAGAGAGGTCATGCCTTAAGAGTACAGCTACTCTAGACACACATAATAGAGGTTTAAAATAAGTTTCAAGTTACTACTTATTACCATAATAGATTAACTGCTACTAGACTAAAGCTACAGGCACAAACATCTATGAAACTGGGGGGAAAACCCCATGAAATAACTATTTTCAGAATAACTGTGAACAGCAGGGTAGTACAAGACTGTGATCTCTAAGAAGAGGAGAGAAAAGCAGATGGAGGAGAGAAAAGCAGATGAACTCCAGAGAGTTTTGCTTGGAGGAACTTTCCAGAATGTGGCACAGGCATGGGGAGCTCAAACAATGCACGTAATCTCTAGCTGAAATGATAAAGATCAGAGTTTGGGGATACTGGGACAATTGGAATTTGTAGTGCAGCCTACTAAAGAGAAAAGACCCCGGAAAAAAGCTCCATATTGCGAGATGAGAGCCTCCTTGAGTTTTGACTGAATGCTAAGCTAAATGCACAGAAAGAGAAGTCATGGAACTGAAGAAAGAACAACTACTAGAGATTGTATATATATATATATATCGGACAGCCATGACGAAACAATCAGCAGAGCTCACACAGGACTTAGAGACATGAAAATTCTGAGATGCCAGAATGAACTTTATTCAACACTCTGAGCATCTGGTACAGAAACCAAAAATGTCATGTCTTAGGAGACAGTTTAATGGGACCTCAGAGTAAAGGCTATCCTGGCCAGGCCTAACAAGTTTAAAAAGAACACTTCAAAGTATCAAGCTAATCCAAAAATGGTTCCAGTTTTGCTAGAATAAAACTCAACACACTATTAAGGAAAGTAGCATAATCTATTATAGATACTAAGCAACAAAGTTGTATTTGTCATTTCCTAACATTAAAAAAAAATAAATAAATAGCTATGCAAAGAGTGGTAAAGTGTGCCCGCAAACTAAGAGAATCAGCTAACAGAAAAAGAAAAAGAAGGAATCGAATTATTGACGGAATTAGACAAGGATTTTTAATAGTTATCACAAATATAAGGCTTATTGGTGCTGCAATGGTTAAAGCACTTGGTTGCCAACTGAAAGGTTGGCTGTTTCAACTCACCAGCTGTTCCTCGGAAGAAAGATGTGGCAGTCTGCTCTAGTGAAGATTCACAACCTTGGGAACCATCTGTAGAGTCTTTATGAGTCTTTATGAGTCTTTATGAGTCTACTCAATGGCAGTGGATTTGGGGATCATAAATATGCTCATGAATTTAAATAAAAATCATAATCATAAATAGGAAACAAATAGGAATCTCAACCCCCTGAGTGACCCTTAGTCACTCTTCAGGTCTGGGAATAAATTTACGCCACGACTCCAATTTCAGCTAAATAATACACTAGTCTGGAGTCCTGGTGTGGTGCTGTGGGTTAATGTGCTGGACTGAAAAGTCAGTTTGAACTGCAAAATCAGTGGTTCAAGCTTACCAGCCACTCCTTGAAAACCCTATATAGGGTCACTATGGGTCAGAAGTGACTCAACAGCATTTGACAACAACAATAGACTGGCCTATAAGACAACAATAACACTAGGGAGGTCAACGCACCTTAGAATAATCAACTATTTGAGATTAAAATGGCAGCACTTACCTAAGGACAAAGTTCAAAAGGGTTAGGAAAGTAGGAGGAATAGAAACAGAAAATATAAGGTGGAAGTGTGATAAGTGATGTCATATTAAGATGATTGCAATCAATGAGAGGAAACAAAATGTGCACAAATTTTTCAATGTACAACTGATGATCTGTTCTGTAAGTCTTCACCCAATTCAAACTAAAAAAAAAAAAAAATTTTAAAGAAAGAAAAAGAAATCCCTTTCAAAAACTTCCAGCAAAATAGTGGACTAGGTATACACTCTACACAGAACCTCTACAACAAAAATAATAAGAATTTGAATAAAACAGACACAAATGATAACTGTGGAACCTTGAGTTTCAGAAGGAACTATAGAGATGTGGATTGAATACTTAATGGGAGGAGAAACTGAGCAGGAGAGGTGAAGAAGTAAACTGATTGGTGAACAGACTGACGACCAGATGTGGCATGGTCATATTGAATTTTTGTGAGCAGCTTTGGAGACAAAGAGAAGGTGACCTGGCTGTGCAGATTCACACAAGCAATGGAAATGGTATGATTTCTTCTTGTTTCTCACACTTCCCTGGAGATCAGAGGTGTGGCCAATCCCTACTCTCATCTACCCCCAAGTTAGACCCTGTTCTCTATGAGTTTGGACCTGTGTGATTGTGACACCATGCCAATGTGATGTAGATGCTAGGTGTGCCATGCTCGCAGCTGAATTCAAGCTGATTCTGATCTAGACCTACAGAACCCACAGAGCCTCCAGGTCAGCATTAGACTAGTATGAACCTTCATAATCGTTTACTCTGCTCCCAGCTGCCCTTGAAACCAATAACATTAAGGGCCTCCACAAACTACTTCCAGATTGGGTGCTGTGAACACAGAACACCTAAACCTATAGGAACTCCATGTAGGGCTGGGAACTCAGTCATCATATCCCCTCCCTTACCAGTCCTTGGCTGGCAGGAGCTCCCCCAGAGCTTTCGCATCCTGGGTTTAACAACTGCACTTTTGTTTTGTTTTGTTTTTCCTTTCATTTTTTCTTCCTTGCTTCTGTTTCTTATTCCTCTCCCCTAGACTTTTTCTCCTCTTAGTTTTCTTTACTATTCTCTAGTTTGATTTTTTTTTCTTCTTTTATGTCTTCCTTCTCTATGTTTTTTTTTAGAGTTATTCTTTTTCTCTTCCTTTTATTTTCTCTTTTCCTTATCTCTTATCTTCTTATCCCTCTTTTCTCGTTTTAGTTATTGTATTCTTTTTGTTGTTGCTTCCTGTTTTTGTTTCTCTTTTATCCTTCATTATATCCTATTATTTCTGTTATTTTCTTATTAGACTGGTTCTGTTTTGTTTTCTTGTGTGTGTGTGTATGTGTGTATTCTCTTGTTGCCTCATCTGACTGGAGACCATAACTGTGTCCATACAGCCCAGTCACAATCATATTCTATGAAGCTCCAACCACTAGGCAAGGTCACTACTAGCTCCTATACCACCTGATCAACAATAGATAGCAGACACCAGATAAACCCACCATAAGCTCAGCTGCTTGAGTGTCAAATGGAGTGCATGCTTTCATACCCTACTCACACACACCAGGAGATGGTTGATGAGACCTGAAGAACACACCAACATATAAGCATCAATTAAATGCAAGTACAATGACAGCGAATGTCTTGGAAACAACAAACTATTTTAGTTCACACAAAGGAACAAGAGAGCGTGGTCCAAACAAAGGGTCAGACTGCAAAGCCGTTTGAACTGCAAGGTCAGTGGCTCAAGCTCACCAGCTGCTCTTCGGAAACCCTCTACAGGGTTGCTATGGGTCAGAACCAACTCAATGGCACTTAACAACAACAACAACTATAAAGTAAAAATAAGCACTAGTGTACACACAGATAGCAAATAAGTCATGTAGATTTTGAGACAAAACAATGTTTTAAATGGGGAAAAATTAATATATGATAGGGCAACTTCAAAGAAAATAGATACATCTTCATATCAAATTTAAAAAGAGAATAATAAGAAAAATGTAGTAAACATTAACACACCAGAAATGAAGAAAATGAAGGGAGCCCACAAACAAAATGAACTCTCACTGAACATTATGTGGAACAAAGAAGCAAGCACCATCACACACATACAGAAAACAAAGCAAACAGAAAAATGACTGCAGTCATTTCATACCTATCATTAATTATACTGAATGTTAATGTATTAAATATATCATTAAA
>NW_006408560.1:1430664-1435497 GCF_000296735.1 Chrysochloris asiatica
AGAAGAATATTAAAAGTAATGTGGACTGCTAGAATAACAAACAAATCTGTGTTGCAAGAAGTACAGCGAGAGTGCTGCTTGGAAGTCAGGAGGGCCAAACTTTGTCTCTCATACTTCGACATACTATTAGGAGGGATCAGTCCCTGGAGAGGATATCATATTTGATAAAGTGGAGCATCAGAGAAAAAGAGGAAGTCTCCCAATGAAATAGATTGGTACAGAAACCTAGATTAAGTCATTCCTGGTAAAAATTGTAAAAGAAGGAAAATAGTAATAAGAAGAGGAGAGTAATATAGACTTTCAAACAAGAGACATGAGTTATAATGCCAAGAATTTCCTTTTGGAAAAAATCAGAGATTACCAGAAAGAACTGTAAGAAATTAAAAAGCAAGCAAACAAACAAACAAAACATATCTGAAGGGACTTAAAATAGACTAAACCCAGGAAGTGACTGGAGGATATGCTACACTTGGAAGAAGAAGTGTGTTTCTTCTTGTGCTTACAATTCATAAGATCTTTATACTTTTATGAAGACAAATCTGAGGTTAAGCTGTTAAAACTCTGACAGAAAATCAGCATCCTCATTGGCTTACATAGCAAGGGAAAAGAATGTAGAGTAACCATAATTGCTGGAAAATAGGAAGGGTATAAATACGGGAAAGGATCTATCCAAAGAGGAAGTCAATTATTCTTAATTTGGTGGATAATCTCTATTCAAATCTCTGGTTTATTCCTGACCTACATGTATGAGGGTGCTTCAAAAAGGTTTGGGGAAACATGAAATTAAAAGATAACAAAATTTTTCCATGAACTTTTTGAAGCCCCTTTGTATACATAGGGCAGATTCAAATGATCACAACTGGGCTGGTAAACACCATCATTATAAACAGAGGAAAGATTGAAGTTGTCAAGGATTTAATTTTACTTGGGTTCGTAATCAATACCCATGGAAACAACAGTGAAAAAATCAAATGGCCTATTATATTGGGCAAATCTGCTGCAAAAGACATCTGTAAAGTGTTGAAAAGCAAAGATGTCATTTTGAAGACTAAGATGTGCCTGACCTAATCCTTAGTGTTTTCGATCACCTCATATGCTTAGGAAAGCTAGACAATGAATAAAAAAACCCAAAGAAGAATTGGTGCACTTGAATTATGGTGTTGGCAAAGAAAATTACTGCTAGGAGTCCAAACAAATCTGTGGTGGAAGAAGAAACCAGAATTCTCCTTAGAATGGAGGATGGCTTTGTCGCATGTATCATGGACATATTACCAGGAGGGTCCAGTCTCTTTGTAAATAGAGGGTCAATAAAGAAAAGGCAGATCCTCCATGAGATGAATTGATTGACACAGTGGTTGCAACATTGGATTCAAACATATCAATGGCTTGTGAAGGTGGCAAGTCAGTTATGACTCATAGTGACACTCTGTTATACATAGGGTCACTATTATACATAGGGTCACTATGAGTCATGACTAACCTGACGCCACTTAACAACAACAAACCACACAGGCAAACACACATCACTCTTCGGAGCAATATAATGCAATCTAAGGTGGCTATTATTCACATTTATTCACAATGTCTATGAAGTAATCCAAAATTGTTTGACATGAAAAGAAAAAGAAAAACCTAACCAGTTTTCAAGGGGAAAGACAATTAGTAGAGACCAGTCCTGAGATGACCTAGGTGTTGGAATTAGTACACAGAGATTTTATAGTAAACATTATGAAGTCCTGGTATGGTGTTATTGGATAAACATTGTACAGCTAACCTCAGGGTTTGCAGCTAAAAATTGTTAGCTGCTCCTTGGAAACCCTATATAAAAACACTTTGAGTCAGAACCAACTCAATGGCACTTAACAACAACATTATAACTATATTTAGGAATATAATTGAAAATATTTTCATAATCAATGAAATTGCAAAAAAGAAAAAAAAAAAAAAGCAGAGAAAGGGACCAAATGAAAAATTCTACAACAGAAAATTTAAATATTTGAAATGTAGAAAATTTATCAAATTGATTTAATAGCAGAGTAGAGAAGATAGAGAGTCCTTGTGTGGCGCTGTAGGTTAATGTACCAGACTGCAAAGTCGTTTGAACTGCAAGGTCGGTGGTTCGAGCTCACCAGCAGCTCCTTGGAAACCCCACACAGGGTCGCTATGGGTTGGAATAGACTCGATGGCATTTAACAACAACAACAAGAGAACATAGACGGGTCAGCAAACTGAAAGATACATTATCCAATCTGAATAACAGAGAAAACGTGTTTTTGAGTAAAAAAAAAAAAAGAGAGAGAGAGAGAGAGAGAGAGAGAGAGATACTTTTAGGACCCTATTAAAGACTATCAAGGAGCTCTGGTAGCGTAGTGGTTACGAATTGGGCTGTGAACCTCAAGGTCAGCAATTCGAAACTACCAGCTGTTCCGCGGGAGAAAGATGAAGCGTTCTGCTCCCGTAAAGATTTACAGCCTTGGAAACCCTGTTCAGGGTCGCTATGAGTCAGAACAGATTCCACATAATTACCACCATTAAAGACTACCAAGAAGTTTTTTGAGTCCCAGATGGAGAGTAGAGAATAAAGCAATTCCGAAAAAAGAAAACTAGAAAACTAGGAGAAATAGAGATATTAATATATTAAGAGATTCAAATATTATCCATTAAGTATGACATACCTCAGATGTGGCATTAGGATCAAAAACAATCAAGATATGTTTTTAGAAGATAACTTATAAGCAAAATAAAATGGACTCAAATTTCATCTTTTTAAATTATTATCATATGCTGGCAATTTTGAAAACTATAAATGATAAAATATCTCTCAAAAAATTTGTTGTTCTAAACAGTTGTTATGGTTATTGTTTATTTTAAATAATAAATAATCAAGTACTGGATGGCAGTTAACAATAATAGCAACAAGTTTTAAATTAGCTGATTTAAAATAAAGTATCCTTTAATATACATTGTATTCTATTAAAAGTTACTTTGGAGTATTTCTGGTCATATACTTGGCCACTGACACATGCATACTCAGGTATATGTATTCATTCCAGAAGTGAGTTCATTAGGTCTAGAATCATCAGAGCACACTTTGTATGCAATTCCTGTGTATAGTCCCTGTGTTGATATATAGAGAACTTCAAAAAGTTAGTGAGGAAAATTACATTATCTTTTAACTTCATTTATCCATGTAATTTTGAAGCCTCCCTTATATATTCCCACGCTTAAATTGTAGACTTAAAATGAGCAATGATTTGTTGTAGTTGTTAAGTGCCATTGAATTGGTTCCAGGACATTATCCTGCAGTGTCACACCAGGACTCCAATCCATAATAACATGGTGTTATAAATAGGAAGAAAAAATAACTTGAGTTAGTTCAAGTTCATTATATTATATGACTATATGAAGTTATTATTTATGTTTAGAATCAAATAATGAAGCAGATGCAGACTGTGTGCTGTAATGTTTTCTTGGTACATACACAATTCAGCCTATTTAAAAAATTTTTTACTGATCGTGTAAAGTATAATTAAAATAGAAATTTATACCTCTTTCAGTTTTTAACCATTTGTATTTAAACTAAAGGACCAATCAAGAAAATACATCACTATTACTATGTTGTTACTATTGTTGTTAAGTGCTTTAAAATTGATTCAGAATCATAGCGACCCTGTATAGGGTTCCCAAGGAGTGGCTGAACTGTGGAGTTTGTGATTTGAAGTCCAGTGCTTATCCTACAGTGCCACACAAGAGTCCAGTATTATTACAATAATGGAACAGTTTAGACATTTTATAAGTTGAACAGTTTGCAGACATTTTATTTTTATTAAAATTTATGAATTAGTTATTAGAGAACTATTTAAATAAAATATTTTACATAAGATTTGGGTAAAAGCATAAAAGATACAACTGTTAGATTAATATAAAGTTAGATAAGATCCTGACTGCAAAACACAAGGTTGTCAGTTCGAGTCCACCAGCTGCTCCATGGGCTAAAGATAAGATTTTCTGCTAATGAGACTCATAGGGTACCTATGATTCTGAGCCAATTCAATGGCACTTAACAACAACAACAATTGAATAAATACAATTGATTCAGAGATTTAGAGGAATTTAATATTTTTTCTGACATTTTAAAAGAAATTTGAAGTGAGACACTCATACTTTTAAAGGACAACAGTTCAGTGAAGCTCAAAAAGACAATTTAAAAATTAGAAGGGGAGGCAATTGAAGTAATGTCTGGATCTATTTTGAAATATATGATGCCTTCAATATTGCATAGAGTTTATGAAAGTTCTGAAGAGTTCAAACTGGCACATTCAAAGCATGGGTACTGAAAATAACACAAGATTCAGATGCCACAGGGATGAAAGACAGCAATGAATCATCTTCTGTAAGCATTGACAACAAGGAATAGAAAGGAAACATTAGCAAGTGTTAACACTAACGGGATGAACAAATAATGGAGAAGAAAATGCGCTAGCAAAGTAAAGACTTCAATGAAAAAGAGACAGCGAATGATATTTTAATCATACTTGATATGACTGCTCAACCAATTCTATTTTCAGATGACAAGAGTTAATCTTGTTAAGAAGGGAAGTGAACCTTTTCAGAATAAATATGAACTGTTTTCTGCAGTTCAAAGAAAAGGAAAAAAAGAATAAAGGAAGCAATTGACACTTGACAACTTCATGATTTTATAAATCTTTACCAAACAATGAATAAACTTGGAAGTTTTTCAAAATTAAAATAATTATATTGTTTTGTCTGTAGACTACAGCTATTGGCACACACAAAATGATAATCTAAATTTTATAAATGCTTTTAAGCCTG
>NW_006408560.1:1436557-1438672 GCF_000296735.1 Chrysochloris asiatica
GTTTTTTTAAAAAAGAAAAAAAGACTCCCAACAAAGTGAAGAGATAATTTACAAACTGAGAAATTTTAGAAGCCTCAAAATGTTTGTGGAAAAATTCCATCATCTTTTAATTCCATTTTTAATGAACTTTTAAAGCCCCCTTGTATAAGAATTTAAAATCCAGAATATGCAAAGGTATTTTACAACCTAACAACAAAAAGACAAATAAACAATAGAAACATGAGCCAAAGTCTTGAATAGAAATTGCATTAAAAAATAAATTCAAAAAGCCAAAAAAGTACATGTTAGTCATTTGCTGTTGCTTTGTTAAATATCATTGAGTCAGTACCCTGTATAGGGTTTCCAAGGTGTGTCTGGTGGATTTGAACCACCAACCTTGTTGCTAACAGTCCAGTTCATCTTTTGATGAGCAAAATTTTCAGTAATGCAAAATAAGATGAATAATCATAATTAGAAAAGCAATAGTAGTATTGTTTGGAGATCTCAGAAATTTTAGGATTTAATTTCTACCAGGTTAAACACCAGTTATAAGCTTGGATTATCAATTTGTGTGTACCAAAAGCTGCAAACAGTTTATAGGTAAAACAAAGAATTTGAAAAAGTACTTCACAAAAAGTATGTACAAATGGCCAGTAAATATATGAAAAGGAGCTCATATTTACTAATAGAGAATTATAAATTAAACCCATAATAAAATACCAATATGTATTACATTGGGTAAATCTGCTTTTACAAAAGACTTTTTTAGAGTGTTCAAAAACAAAGATATTACTGTGAAGACTAATGTGCCCCTGAAACAAGCCATGGGATTCTCAATCACCTCATCTGCAAGTGAAAATTGAACAATGAATAAGGAAGAGCAAAGAAGAATCAATGTGTTTGAATTATGGTGTTGGAGAAGAATATTGAAAACACCAAGGACTTCCAGAAGAGCAAACAAACCTGTTTTGGAAAAAGTACAGACAGAAAACTCCTTAGGAACCAGGATAATCAGACTTAGCTCCTCATACTTTGGACATGTTCTCCAGTCTGGAGAAGGACATCATGCTTGGTAAAGTGGAGGGTCAGCAAAAGTGAGGAAGATCCCCAATGAGTTGGATTGACACAGTGGTAACAACAATGGGTTCAAATGTAACAATTGTAAGGATAGGGCAGGACCAGTGCCTAACAACAACACTAACCTCCTCATCAGAATGGAGAAAAAAGAAAAGTTCAAAAAGATGTAGGTGTTTTGAGTTGCTTTAGGCTCTTAACAGTCATACGTACAGCAGAATAAAACATTGTCCAGTCCTGTACCATCCTCACAATCTTTGCTTTACTTGAACCCATTGCTGTTAGCTTCTGTGTCAAGCTATCTCATTATTTATCTTCCTCTGTGACACTTCCAAGTGAAATGAAATCCTTGACAACTTCGATCTTATCCTTTTGTCATAATGCTGGTCATCAGTCCAGTTGTGAGGATGTTTATTTTCTTTATATTGAGATGCAATACATACTAAAGACTGTGGTCTTTGATCCTCATCAATAATGGCTGCAAGTCCTCTTTGCTTTCAGCAAGCAAGCCTGTGTTATCTGCATATTACAGTCAATGAATCTTCCTTCAATCTTAATGCTTCATTCTTCTCATTGTCCAGCTTCTCAGGTTAACTGATATGCATACAGATTAAATAAGTAGTTTGTTATCTAGAAATTCCACTCCTAGATATATAATCAAACGGAAATCTGGCACATAAATTTCAAAAGACATGTATAAGGATGCCTATATTGGCAATTATCATTGTATCTTTGGAAAATATACACATGTCCAAAAATATTGGAAAAAAACACAAACCCATTGCCATTGAGAAGATTCCAACTCACAGCGACCCTATAAATCTTTACAGGAACAGACCAGCCTCATCATTCTCCTGAAGAGTGGCTGATAGATTTCAACCACTGACCTTGTGGTCCAATACTGATTCTCTACAGCACCATCAGGGCTAATCTGCAGTATAATTAATGCAATAGCTTTTGTATATCAATACATTCCATTGAATAAATTGAAGGAAGTTGAGATTAAATAGCTATTATTTGTGGATATATATAAAGAAAATTCAGGGCAACTACATATATGCA
>NW_006408560.1:1442492-1454515 GCF_000296735.1 Chrysochloris asiatica
AACCTTAAGGTCAGCAGTTCAAAACTACCAGCTGTTCTATGGGAGAAAGATGAGGCTTTCTGCTCCTGTAAAGATTTACAGCCTCGGAAACCCTGTGAGTCGGAACCGACTCCACAGTACTTAACAACAGCAACAAAAGCAACCATGTGTAGGGCTACTGAGGAGCAGCTGAGGAGTTTGAACTGCCGACCTTATGGTTCACAGTCAGTTGTTGATCCAATGGTGCCACAGAAAGTGTATATATATATATAGTATGGAAGGTATATGTATACCTTTATATACATATATATGCATATAGATAGATAGATAGATAGATAGATAGATAGATAGATAGATAGATAGATAGATCGATCCCTGGTAGCATAGTAGATTATGAGTTGGGCTGCTAACTGTGAGATCGAATCTACTAGTTGCTCCTCTGGTAGATTCAGATCAGAAATGAGGCTCTCTGCTCCCATAAAGATTTACAGCATCTGAAACCCTATATAGGGCCATTATGAGTCATCTCTATATGTATATATTGTTGTTGTTAAGTGCTGTCCAGTCAGTTCTGACTCATAGCAACCCTGTATAGGGTTTCTGAAGAGTGGCTGGTGAGTTTGAACCACTGACCTTGCAGTCCAGTGCATTATCCTGCAGCACCACACCTGGACTGTGCTGTGATTGAGTACTGTAGAGTCAGCTCCGAGTCATAGTGATCCTGTGTAGTGTTCAACTGGTGAGTTTGAACTGCTGACCTTGTGGTTAGCAGTCCTGTGGTAATCCTACAATACCACACCAAATTCCTGTATAGATAGCAGAAGAAAGATGAAGCTTTCTGTTTCAGCAGAAACTTAAAGTCTCAGATATACCTATATAGGATGGCTGTGAGTTGGAACTGAATTGACAACACTTAACAACAACAGCGAATGTATTTGCTTGCTTGTTTGCTTATATACGGATAATGCATTCTGAGAGGCAAAGAGCAGAATGCAGAATATTGGTTAGGTTGCTGTTGTGTGTATTCAGTCAGTAGCTGAAATTGAGCTAGAATATTGATGAAATGGAGAGAACGAGCTAACTGCCAATTCTAGTTTTCAGTGTTTTTATTCAACTTTCATTTGGTCTGTATTTTCTTAGGCTCTTTGTAGGAACTGAAAGTAGAATACATTGAGTTGATGATCAGATGTCATTCAATACTGAATTCTGATTTTCTCAATAATTGTTCTATTGGAGTGGGAACAGATATTGTCAATTTTACTCGATAGATCAAGAAACTGAGTTGAGCAAGATTAAAGCCAATTGTCTCAGGACAAACAATTAAGGTGAAAGACACTCTTGGCTTGCCTTTACCTCCTACCAACTTTCTCCATCTTGCAGTGGTTAACAGTGCTGGTCTGCTAAGTGAAAAATCAGTCGTTCAAGCCTAACAGCCACTGAATGGGATAAAGAGGTGGCACTCAATTTCAGTAAAGATTACAGCTTTGGAAACCCTATGGTACAGTTCTACTTTGGCCTATGAAATCGCTATGAGACTGAGTCAGCTTGAGGGTAATAGGATATCAAGAACGTTCTTGCCTTCCATGTGGGAGACTGAGTTTGATTCCTGGCCAATGCACATCATGCACAACCATCTGTCCGTGGAGACTTGTGTCTTGCAGAGATTCCACACTGTGTATTACAAGAAAGGCCTCTACTTCCAAAAATCAGTCAGTGAAAACCCTGTGTATCATAGTGGTCTGATCCACAACCATTCATGGAGACAGCATACGGCCAGCCAACATTTCATTCTGGCGTGCATGGGGTCATCCTGAGTTGGCGTCCGACTTGTTCTTGTTGTTGTTAGTGCCACCTAGTTGATTCTGATTCTGAGAGGTCCTGTATAAGGTTTCCGAGAAGCAGCTAGTGAGTTTGAACCACCAACCTTGCTGTTCCAACCGACCTTGTGGTCCAGTGCTTTATCCTGCAGTGCTACATCAGGAAGGCAGCTAGCAACAGCTTTCTTCAGCATGTCTGTACTGGAACTGTCAGCAGAAGGCAGCATTGCCAGAACCAAGGCTCAGAAGCTGTCAGTCTGCCTCACTCCCTCTTTGGGAACTCTTTTGGACAATGAAGAAGGTGTGATATATTGGGTACAGTGAAGGTTAAGTACCTATTTCTACTGACTTTCTACTTGTTAGCAGTTGCTGTACCTGAGCTGCCTTTTGACTTAAGCCCTCTGTTCCTTATATGGCTGAGGCATTGTGCTACAGATAATCTAGATCTATAAAGGTACAGTTTCCAAGAGGAGACTTTGCTGATTTAAGGAACAGCTTGTGAAAGCAGGAGATGGGTGAGGGCTCCAAACCTGGAGTATATGAGTGATAGCTTCATCAACGGATCATTCCCTCATGATCCACCACCTACAGAGGACTTCTTTCCTGGCTATTCCCCAACCAGATGTAAAACTTATTAAGAATATTTGGCTAGAGTTTCTTAGGATTCTTCATTCCCAGTTTTTGTTTTGTTTTGCTTTGCTTTTTTCCCCCTCTTTAACTTCTTTCTCTCTGTCCCTAGTGTTTCTGCTCTCAAACAAGCTACAGGCAAATGGTGCTGGATTTTCTCAAGTATTAAGGTACAGGGAAGGAGTCCTATAAACACTCAGTTCCAGCACTGGGCACTGAGGCGTTGCCCCTGAAGCCTTGCAATATTTTAGAGTAAGCCAGACCTAGTAAGAGGAATGTTGCTTTCTCCATCTGGCTTAGAAAATTCTCTATCGTTTAAATGCATTCCATCAGCATACAGATTTACACAACACAGTGGAAAAGCTGTCAGAGGACTCTTTTCATTGGATTGTGGTCACTAAAGTTTTAAGAAACTTTTTTTTTTTTTTCTTTTAAGGAGAAAATTATGGGATTGTGAGTAAGTCAATGTTACTGATGCAAATGAGACCATGAACTAGTGGGCCCACAGATGCAGGCTGAGTTAACATCCTATAACTGAGATTTGTGGACCCTAGGTAGCCCCTTACTTACCAATAGCTCTTACATTTCTACTATTGATTTCTGCTATTCAAAAGTAGTTTTTTCTATGGCTTAATTCTTAGAGGAGTCGTTGGGTAGTGAAATGGTTAACACACTAGATTTTGGAGAATAGACCTGGTGATCTCCTTCCAAAAATTAGCCACCGAAATTCCAATGGAGCACAATTTCTTTTCTGACACACATGTGCTCACCATGAGTCATCGTCAGTTGAATGTTAGCTGGTTAAAGCTCAGAGTTTTTAGGACCCAATTAACAATGACTGTTGGTGTGGTGCTAAAGTATAAGCATGGGACTGCTAAACAAAAGTTACCAGTTAAAACACACCTGTCACTCCTGGGAAACCCTATACAGGGTGACTATGAATGAGTATCCACACAACAGCATTTACCAACAACAACTGTTAAAACTGCATTGGGTTCTTAGAGGGAGGTCCTGTTGTTATTGTTAAGTGCCATCTAGTAGGTTGCTACTCATAGCCGCTCTGTAAAGAGTTTCCAAGGAGTTGCTGGTTAGTTTGCTCCGCCAACCTTATGAGTCAAACTGACCTTGTGATCCAGTACTTTATCCCACAGCACCACAACAGGACTCCATAGAGGAAAGTGTCATGTACCACAAAAAAAAACTAATATTTATTGAGCATTTTACAATTCAAAAAAACAAATTTCATTCATTGCCCCATTTACTCATCATAAAAACCTAGGAATTTTTTCACAAGTACTAGAGAGAAACAGGGGCCTTACAGTATTATGTTTTTCTGCCCTTAAGGATAGGAACTAATGTTTGAACTTGGCATTTGGCTGGTAATTATTTGTTAGTTCTGATGTTGTTGTTGTTTAGTGCTATCGCTATCCAGTCTGTTCTGACTCATAGCAACCCTGTATAGGGTTTCCAAGGAATGGCTGGTGAGTTTGAATCACTGACTTTGTGGTCCAGTGCTTTCTCCATAACACCACCTCAGGACTCTTTGGTTCTGATACTATTAATCATTTAATATATTTTAATAGCTTTGTTTATCATGTATAAGTTGGAAAGTCTATCTCACCTAAAGCTGAGGATTTGTTTGTTGTTGTTATGTGCTGTCGAGTTGGCTTTGACTCATAACAACCCTGTATAGGGTTTCCGAGGAGTGGCTGGTGAGGTTTGAACTGCCAATCTTGCGGCTCAAGCTAACCTTGCAGTTTAGTGCATTATTCTGCAGTACCACACCAGGACTGCTGAGTAGCAGTTCACCACCAAGTCATTCAGGGAAGTGTTTTTCTCAAGCTTTGAACTTCAGATCTCCTGAGATAGAATTAAACTGAGCGAATAGGAGTTACTTGTTAAAAACTCAGATTCCTGAGCTCTATTCCAGGTTTGGAGTTCTGGTGTAGTAGTGCTGTAGAATAAGCCCTGGACCATAAGGTCAATTTGAACCACAAGGTGGCCATTCAAACCCACCAGTCACTCTTTGGAAACTCTATATAGGGTTTCTATGAGTTGGAACCGACTTGGTGGCACTTAAAAATAACAGTCCAGATTTATGGACTCAGCTTCTCAAAAATAGGATCCAGGAATTTTAACTTTCTAAAACAAGCCTCCAGATGAATCTATGTGCTCTAGATTGAAAAGCAGGCTGTGGTGGCTCCGGGGTAGAATTCCCACATTCCATACAGGAGACCTGGGTTCAATTCTTGGTCAATGCCCCTCAAGCATGGTCACCACCATTCTGTGATGCTGAGCAAGTTTCAGAGAAATTTTCAGACTAAGAAAGACTAGGAACAGAGACTTGGAGATGGATCTGGTTACAAAATCAGCCTATGAAAACCTTATTGCCTGATCCCTTGGTGCATGGGGTCCCCGTGAGTTGGAGACTGACTTACCAGCAAATAACAGCAATAACAGGCTGTGAGAAGCAGCAGTTTAGCAGCTAGATCTCCCTTGTGAGAGCCACTGGTACACACCTTGTCTACTGAGTTTCTGGAGCTCTGACTGCTTGGGTGGAACGGGTCACAGTCAATACACACCCCTGAAGATTTCTGACTGGAATTTGCTGAATTAGCCAAAAATGCCTCCACCATCCCACCCAACAATGCAGGATATTTTCCAGACTGGCCCAGAGGAAGAGCCAATCATTGTTCTCATTCTGACTAATTGGAGACAGTCTGGCCACAGACACCTCCCTTTGTGCCTTGCCTCTTCTGCAGTGCTTGGGCAGGGTTTGCCTGAGAGTTGCTGGAGGGCCACTGGCTGGGACCCAGAGTAGAGTAATTGCAACTACAACGCCTTCTGTCATTAAGTCCTGAGAGGAATGCTGAGTGCAACAATAGAAAACGTCTCTGTTGACCTTGGGAACATTTTTGTTATTGGCCCAAGTCAAGGACTTGAGTGTCAAATGAGATTCTTTTGTCTGTATTTTTCCATAAGTTTTTGGAATTTCCTGTGGTCTGTGCAGTAACAGCAAATTGCTTACAACCTTGCAGTGGGCTGCCCTCAATTTGTTTCAGCTGCTCTGGGGATTCTTTGAGTAACCTAAGTCTTAGACTACAATTAAGACAGATTCTTGATTTCTTTTGTTTTCTTAGAGAAGGAAAGAGTGTAAATCATTGTGTTCAATAAGCAGAAATTCCAAAACGCATCATCGTCGAGTTGATTCAGACTTAGCGATCCTACAGGAAAGAGTAGAACTGTTTCATAAGGTTTCCAAGGCTGTAAATAACTTGAGGAAGAAGATGGCCACATCTTTCTTCCATGGAACAACTGGTGGGTTCACACTGTTGACCTTTTGGTTAAAGCATTGTTTTAATCACTGCATCATCAAGTTTCCTTTGTTAATGACAAGGGCCCCCACATTTTCTATCACTACTGCAATTTCTCTTTGTGGTGGTACAATATTTCTTTGAAACCTTTTCCCAAATAAGAATTTCCGACACAAATTGTAGTCATAGTTATAGCAATGTTGGTGTTATTGAGTGCTGTCAAGTTGGATCCAACTTACAGACCCCATATAGGATTTCCAAGGAGTGGCTGATGGGTTTGAACTGCTGACCTTGTGGTTAGCAGTCCAATGCTTATCCTACAGTGCCACACCAGAACTCCAGTTATAATAATGGTAATAGTCAAAAACTTTAAACCTTCTACCATGGAGCCAGTTCCAACTCATCGCACCCCTGTATCTGGTTTCTGAAGCTGTAAATTTTTACAGGAGCAGAAAACCTCCTTTCTGTCCCACTGAGTCGTTGGTGGGTTTGAACAGCTGACCTTAAAGTTCGTAGTCCAGTACTTATTCTATAGCATCATAGCGGTATAAAAGTATTTGTTGTTAAGTGCGGTGGAATAGGTTCTGCCTCATAGCGACCCTGCATCAGGTTTCCTAGGATATGTGGGAGCAAAAAGGTTCATCTTTCTCTCATGAACAACTGGGGAGCTAGAATCACTGACCTTTTGGTTCTCAGTCCAATGCTTATCCTACAGAGTTACTGCATACTTACTGAGCATTTATTTCATTACAGTCACTGTGAGAAATATTTTATGTGCCTTTTTTTTTTCATTTAAGCCCCCCAAAAGCCTAATAAATTAGGTATTGTTTTTATTCCTACTTTGCAGTTGAAATAATTTTTGAAGGTCAAACAGGCAAGCATTAGAGTGGAAATTTGCACCAGAGAAATCCATCCCCAAATTCATACTTCTTTTTGCTACAGGCTGTGTCTCTTCCTGTCATATCACCTCTCCTATAACACAAAATGGACTTCTGGTGTGGGATTGTGGGTTAATATACTGGACTGCAAAGTTGGTTTGAATCACAAGGTTGGTAGTTAAAGCTCACCATTTGATCCCTGGAAACCCTTATTCAGGGTTGCTATGGGTCGGAATCGACTCGATGGCACTTAACAACAACAACAACAAACATAGGAGCCCCTGGATTGTGCAAGTAGTTAAGTACTTGAGCAAAAGTTTGGCAGTTTAAACACACTCAAAGACACCTTGAAAGACAGGCCTAATAATCTGCTATGTCAAACCACAAGAAAAAAATCATTTAATTAATTAACATCAGAGGCCTAGGAACCCCTAAAGAGATTTAATGAGATCCAGCAGTTGATTTTGTCCTGAAAAAGGTAGGGATTAACTGGGGTCACTGACGCATTTGACTTGATGCATTTCTTTATCTTTCTTCCTCCTTTCTCTGTGCTCTTGAATTGCTCAGAGGGGAAAAATAAGTTATAGTAGCTTCTGTTGTTAAGTAAGACATAGTTAATAGCTTCTGTGTTGTTTTTAAGTGCCGTTTAGACGGTTCCGATTCATAGTGACCCTGTATAGGATTTCCAAAGAGTGGCTGGTGAGTTTGAACTGCCGACTTTGCAGTCCAGCACTTATCCTACAATGCCACACCAGGACTCCTAGTAGCTTCTGGAAGATAACAAAGAATTATCTACAAGGCAAAAATGGGTACTACTTGAAACAGCAGAAATTGGGATAACAGAATGAGACCCTATGTTATGTTCTAGTAGGTGGTCCAAATGTGAATTAATTATAATGAATTGTTAAGATTGTTTATAATCCATCCCATGATGATGAGAAATACTTTACTTTGGCCATATGTACTTGCAGCTAGAATGTTACTACTTTTTATAACTAAGGATCTCATTGGACCTCACCTCATTTAAGCATTAAATAAAAGTCATCAAATATTAGGTGGCAAAAAGAAAGCAGGTAAGTTATCCAGAAGTACTTAAAGACGACATTTACAACTTAAACACAACTGATGTTTATAAAGGATTGACTCGATTTTATATTTGGTAAAAAAATAAATGGTAGCCTAGCCATTTGAAAACATCTGGATGATTGAATGTTCATCCAGATGTTTAGTCTTGAGTAGATGGCTGGCAACTGCAAAACATAAGTTTCCAGTTGCTTGGTCTGCATTTTGCTGAATTTTTAACAAAGTAAATTGAATAGTGGTTTTGCATCTTTGCCATGGGCCTGGCTCAGGACTAAGAATCGACCTTGAAAAGGATTCCTAAGTCAGTGTTCTAACTATTCCACCTTTCCCAACAATAACATATTGCTTCCCCTTTTTAGTTTACTTAGTGGTGCTGAGTAAGTAAATTCTTTGTAAGTGAGTGTAAGAAAAGACAGTGTGTTGTGATAGATGAGACCCTGTGACTGAGGATAAAAGGACCCTATGGGGCAGTTCTACTCTGTTCTATAGGGTCCCTGTGAATTTGAATTGACTGATGGTAATGGGTTTTATCAGATCATAAATTTCCAAGCTCTGAGTGTTCCCTCCGGTAGCATACTCTTCAAGTCCTGACTGTGCCTCATGTCAAAGTTAGTTGCTGTGGAGTAGATTCTAACTCATACAGACCTCATGTGTGCAAATTAGAACTGCTCCATAGGGTTTTTAAGACGGAGACTTTGAGGGAGCAGATTGCCAGACCTGCCTCTCCAGATGCTGCTGCATGGATTCCAACTGCCAAACTTTCAGCTAGTAGCTGAGCCTCTCACCAATTGTACAACTTTGAGTAATATATGACCGTCTCACTAGCAGTTTGTCTTCTGTGAAATAAGTATAGTAATAACTAATCTCCCCCCAGTATCCAGTACCATTTCCACTGGCAACCTCTTTCAACTCTTGATCTATCTGCCTCCAGATTTCAAATTACCATTTTTTCCCCTAACATTTTATTACAAATTGGGTGAAGGTTTGAAGAACAGATCAGTGTTCTATTCAGCAAACCATACACATTTTGTTTCAAGTCATTGATTGCAATCCCCAAATTGTAACATCACCTACCATGCATCCTTCTTGTTTTGTCTGTTTCCATTCCTCCTTCTTACCTAACACTTCTGAACTTTGTCTTTGGGTAAACGCTGCCCTTTTTATCTCAAATGGTGGATTAGATTAAGATGTGAGTACCTCAATCGTGTTTTTGCTTCTCTTGTGGTTTAGCTGAAAATTGAATCATGGGGATGAGTTTATCACCAGACCTAAAGGGTAGCTGTTGCCAACAGTCTCTATTCAACCAAAAAGTTTGATCTTTTATAGCATTTGTTCCACATTTTTCTCCCATTTAGATGTAATGCAATTTATGTAATCTTCTAATGCAATTCCTTTCAGAGCAGTTGATGGTGGTAACTGGGCACCATTTAATTCTTCTGTTCTCAGGGTCATGGAGATGGATGCTCACATGGTCCATTCGTCCATTGGACTAATTTTCATTTTTCTTCTTTCCTCTGGACAGGAAGAGGCCAATAGGTGTACCATAGATAGCTGCTCATGAACTTTTAAGGCCCAAGTCAATACTCACCAAACAAAGTAGGAGGTAGAACATTGTCATAGCAGGCTATGTTATGCCAGTTGAATTAGGTGTCCCTTGAGACTATGGTCTTGAGCCCCTAAGTCCAGTGACTCATTACTTCAAGGTTATGTCTAAGAAATTTTCATAACTTTGTCCCCTGTTTATTCCATCACATTCATGGATACGTTTTCAGCAAAGGTAAATGCCCATATACAGATATGCTCTATTAAACATAAGTACGTATATATATTCTCCTAGATCATCATGATTGCAGGATTGTGTATATAACAGTATTTACCTCTGTTGCCTTTAACTTTTGCACTCTAGTTACCATCTTCATACTGCCATTTCTTTAATTTCTTTTCAGTTTTAAATATCTTCTGCTGACTTTTCACAATGTAAAATTTCTTTTACATCTATATATATATATACATTTGCCTCCCAATATCTCAATATTGTTCATTGTGTTGTTGTTAAGTGCCATCAAGTTAATTCCAACCCATGGTGACCCTGCATAAGGTTTCCAAGGAGCCAATGGTGAGCTTGAACCACCGACCTTGTGGCTCAAACTGACCTTGCAGTCCAGTGCATTAACCCGCAGTGCCATACCAGGACTCCACTGTGTTGTTAGGACTCATGAACTATTATTTACATATAAGCTAATAAGACGACAATGATTTCATTTCCTTTTTCCTCCCAGTCTTTATTTTCCTTGAAGTTAATCATTATTTTATTCATTAATAGCATAGTTTACTGTGTTATTTACTGTATCTGTTTCATTTTTAAATAAATTTAAAAAAATTCTTCAACTTTTAGGACAGTCTTCCTTTCTTTCATGTGGTGTAAATCATGATTTTCATGAACATCATTGGACAGGGAAAACAACAGTATAGTGACTATAGAGGTGACTAAACCATGCTGTATCAATTTAACACAAAAAGTAGTATTAATTTTAGCTCTTAGCTTTTGAACCACCATACTGGTTTCATATTTTTCCCTAATCTTCTGTATTCATTAAAAAAAAAAAAAATAGGGCTTTTTGAACCCTGAGAAAGATATCCCTGGGCACATGACTTGCATGGATAAAACTTGAGATTTTGTTGTTATTAAGTGCCATCGAGTCAGTTCTGACCCATAGCAACCTTGCATAGGATTTTCAAAGAGTGCCTGGTGAGTTTGAACCCGTGACCTTGCAGACCCAACCGACTTTTCTGTCCGGTTTCCAAGGAGCAGCTGGTGAGCTTGAACTACCGACCTTACAGTTCAAATGACTTTGCAGTCTGACACATTAGCCCACAGTGCCACACCAGGACTCCAAAACTAATATAGTGTTGGACAAACCAGGTTGTTGGTTATTCAACTTTGTACTATTTTATGAAGTTTTTTTTGTTATTGTTGTTCTTTTAATCTCCTGCCATAAGGTATCAAGTTGGTGCAGGGGTTATGTGCTCAACTACTAACTGAAAGTTTGGTGGTTAGAATATACCATGCACTCCGAGAAAGAAAGATGTGGCACTGTGCTTCCATAAAAGATTCACAGCCTTGTAAACCCTAAGGGACCGTTCTACTCTATTCTACAGGGTTAATGTCAATCAGAATTGATTTGATGCTAATGGGTTTTATCAGATTATAATTTACCAAGCTCTGAGTGTCCCCTTTTGTAGGCATATCAACATCTCCTGTCACTATTATCTTGTCTCTTTCTCAGTTGTAGTTTTTGTGTGGGGATAAGTTTTGTTTACTTTGTTTATTCTCTTTGGGATGGCTCTCTTTTGTTTGCATTCTTTATGTGGGGGTGGACATGTTTTAGATTTGTTGTTTCATCTCTCTTCAGACATTTTTCCATACTTGATGATGTATGTGTATTTATAAACTTATTAGCTTCAGGAATCATATCTGATTAATCTTTGTGTCTATCAGAGAACCCTACTATGCACTATTGACAGCTCTGACTAATTAAATGAGATAATAAAAGATAATATTGAAAAGAAATTGGCCCAGAAACTAAATTGAATTATCAAGTTGGAAAAATATAGGAGACAAGGTAGCCCTGTGGAGCAAAACTGATGGTCAATTCTTTCTAGGCACAGCAGGAACAGGGAAGAGCTAGCTCATGCTGTTTTTCAGTTATTTTATCACAGTGCAAATTCTGAATTTCAGGCAGACAGTGTTTAATTGACCTCACCTGACCTCCTTGATTGATGGTTCCATCAAAGTCTACTCAATGGGAAAGAATAGCTTTCCCAAAGGAAAATCAGAAGGCTATCCCCACAGAAGAGATAATGGAGCCTGGGCAGCATTCATGTATGAATAGATAAATAAAAGAACTTCCTCTTACCTGGAAATAAGGATTGGAAGCAGGCTAAGAGGTGACTAAAACATGCCAATTCCCAACCCTTATTTGACTTCTTGTCTTTAGGTGGGAAATAAGAAAAACAAACTGTGACTGATTCCCTTTCCAATAAACTTTCTCTTCTTTGAACCTTTCAGGGGCCTAATTCTTCTTTTCTTCTCCCTGATTAGGAACAATAGTCTTTATTGTTCCAATCTTACTGATGATATTAGCAATAGTGGGGGTCTATTTTTCTAGTTGCCCAATTTGTGAAGGTTTATCCTACTATGGGGAGTACGGTGGCTACATATAATAACCATTGGACTGCAAACCACAAGGTCCGTGGTTCCAGCCACCAGTTGTTCCACAGGAGAAAGATGAGACTTTCTGCTCCCACAAAGATTTAACCCTCAG
>NW_006408560.1:1458490-1463777 GCF_000296735.1 Chrysochloris asiatica
GAGGAGATCTGTTTGCATCATAGTCAAACCCTCCAGGGGAGGGCATCCCCTCTAGTCACCAGAATGGAGGTACACAGACAGTGAGAGACCAATGAACAGATACAAAAAAAAGCGAATGACCACACCTGTATCTCCTCGGTTCTGTCAGGCATTCATGGCTGTTCTGATCCTTCCCCCGGTTGGCCTCTCTCAAGATGGTGGCTCCAGGATCAGCTGAGCATCTTTCATTATAAAGCAATGGATTTCTTGATTCTGCTACAAATCCCCCTAGCAGTAAGCCTTCCAAGCTTCTAGATATTCCTTTATATATGGTTCAGAGTTCTGGGACCATCCCCTGAGCCTGCTTGGTCTGGTATTCCGTGTTGTTGCTGATGGAACTCCTTACTGCATGTCTACCTGATCTGCCATCTTGTTAAGACCACACAGAATAGGGGAATACAAATAAACATAGCCATAAAAATAGATTGGCCTATGTAGTGTATGTTAGGACGCTACAGGACTGGTAAGTGTTTGGCTCTGTTGTTTGTATAGTTATGATTAGTCGGAATCAACTCAAAGGTACCTAACAAAATGTGATGTTTAATAGAAATCAAATTAACAGTTTGAAAATCACCTTGGTCCTTGGCAAACAAGTATATGTCAAACAAGAGGTTAGTGACAACTATTTTCAAGCTATGGTAGTGGTAGTGTGCCTTGTAGTCAGTTCCAACTCATAGCAACCCTGTATAGGGTTTTGGAGGCTATAAATCTTTACAGGGGAAGAACAGCTGGTAATTTCAAATTACTGACCTTGAGGTTAGCAGCCTGACTTGTAACTACTATGTTATCAGAAATCCTTTGTCAAGCTGTAAAAGTACTATTTTATAGTAAATAGATGTTTGAATCAGTGTGGCACTTAGGATAGACACTGGACGGCTAAACACAGAGTTGGTGGTTCAAACCCAACAGTTGCTCTTTAGAGATCCTATACAAGGATGCTATGAGTAGGAATAAACTCCATGACATTTAACAACGGTGAATTCTGGTGGAGTCCTGGTGTGAACAGAAAGGTTGGTTTGAAATGAAAGGTCAATTGTTCAAACTCACTAGCCACTCCTGGGAAACCGTATAAAGGGTGGCTATGAGTCAGAACTGACTTGACTGCACTTAACAAGAACATATTTAAAGTCTCTGAAACCCTATACAAGGTCATTATGAGTCAGAACCAATTAGACAGCACTTAACAACAATAACAACGTATGTAAACTTTAGAGATCTAAACTTAAATTTTTCATATATTCTTTATTTTTATATTGTGTTTTGAGTTTTATCAACATTTTTCCCTTTCAAAATTTACATTGTTTCTTAATTCCAAATACAACTCTTTGGTCATACTTTGCTCAGCACTGTATAGTTTAGAGGCAGGGGTGGGATCTTAGCAAAGATTATGGAAATCAAGAGGGTCCACTCTAATTATGTGCTACTGGGATGGCCATTTGAGAAAATAATTTGGGTGGGAATTTTGCTGAAACATCTTCAATATATACCAACGTACAGATATCATTTAGCCTCTCTGTCATTTTGTTGTTGTTGATTTCTAGAGCATCAACATAACAAACATGCCTGTCTTCTTTGTTCAAATATATTTAAAGAATTTTGTGGGTGTCTTCCATTTCTCAAAGTCTGTTTTGATGACTTTGGTTTACACTCTATTTGCAATTTTGGCAGCCTTCCCTGTCCTCTTTAGGAGCCTCAGAGTTTCCTTTCAGTTCTGTTCTGAGTAGATATTCAGGAGTATGTAGATTATTTTATTATATTTGGCCAATATCAAGACAAAGAATATAGTCCTAGGCCAGATAGTATGTTAGACAGTGCTATCTGTAGAGCCCAAGAAATCCCATTTACAGACCAGTGTCAAATGTGCTAATTCCTAAAATTTGCTCTGAAATAGAAAAATAGCCAGATTATTAAATGATAAGTAGTAGCAGATGCCCAAAGATAAGACAAAAACAGGAAAGATGGTCTGCTTTAAGATTGGTAGAATAACATATTTCAGAGGGCAGGGATTTCTGAGTAAGGGAATATTGCCAAGGGACAGTGTGATTCCTTTGATAAATTAGGTGAAGCCAGGTCTTGGACACTGTAAGAAAAAGGGATAGTAATTGTAGACTTTTTGTCTTGTTTTAATAAAACTAATGGGGAAATGAGCATCGAAGACTTTAAGCAGGGCGGAGAGCAGGAATAGGGAAACAAAGGGCATTTGACTCCAGGCAAACAGTTTAAGTCTTTACACATATATCTTTACACACATATCTTTGTGTGTGAAGTCGTAAACAGTTTGCCTGGAGTGCCATTTTTTTTTTTTTTTTTTTTTTTTTTTTAACTTCCTTGAAAAGTGCCAAAATTTGATCCGAGAAAAACAGTCAAAAAACAACAACAACGAAAAAAAAACCATACAAATCAATGGATGTTGAGTTAAGAGATCTAAGGTTTCATTTGGTTCTGCTACTAATAATAGGATGTGTGACACTGATCAAGTTCCCATTTCAAGTCTCATGTTTTCCATTCCTAAAAGGAAAAGTTTGAACACTAAGATTCCTCTGAGCTCTGGATTTCTGAGTTACTGATTCTAACAAGGCATCACCTGTACAATTGGTACACTTAGAGGAGAGCCTCTATCATTTCCCTCAAAATGCAGTGAGAGAATATTCTGTGTGAAAGAATAGGTATGACACGGTTTTCTTTGCATAATTTTACTCAAAGACTCAAAATTTCCATTTTACTTATTGATTGTTGCTTAAAGCTAGGGAGTTGGTTCCAACTCACAGTGACCCTGTATAAGTTTTCCAAAGAGCAGCTGGTAGGTTTGAACAAATGACCTTGTAGTTAGCAGTCCAGTGCTTATCCAACAGTGCAGAAGTCTATTTTGCCCAACTGGGAATGCAGTGGCTCTGTAGGATAAGTACTTGGTGAACCACAAGGTTGGTGGTTCAAACCCACCAGTTGCCCAGTCAGAAAGATGATGCTTTCTGCACCAGCAAAGATTTATAGCCTCCGATAACTTTGAGGTCGCTATGAGTTACTTTGAGTCAGAACCAACTTGACCGCACTTAACAACTTAGCCCAACACTGAACATAGTGGTACATTGTAGTTGTTTAATAATTAAATGTGGAAAGAATGAATAAGTAAAGAAGACTCCTTGTGAACACCCCTTCAAAGGTCCCTATAAATCTTGGGATTTGTTTATATTAAAACACGGACACAATTAGTTGTGCACCCCTCCTCTGTTTTTCTCATAGCATCTTTTACTGTCGTCAGGATATTTACATGCATTGAGAAGAAGGAAGAGGGAAGATTTTTTTCTTTTTCTTCTTCAAAATGTAAAAACAACTGCTTTTTCTCAAGTCGTAAGGAGGATCTTGATGCAAGTACTCTTAATTACAATAGAACACTAGAAGAGAGAATGAAAATAGTAAGTCTGTTCTTATTCGGGAAAGGCAAGAGTTTACCGACTAGAAATATTAGGTCTTGCTAAGAAGTTTTATCACTTATATTTTGTAGATGCCAAGTTTTTAAACTGAATTAAATGCTTTTGGCCAGGGGGATGTATTATATTTTTCAAAACAAGATTAGACCTAGTATATAGGTGAATAAATAAAGGATGTATTTAGAAAAATGACTTGAAGTCATATTTTTAAGGTCTAATTTCTTTAAAGTGTTGAAGAGTAGAGATGTCAGCTTGAGGACTAGGGTGCGCCTGACCCAGGCCATTGTGTTTTCAATAGCCTCATATGGATGCGAAAGCTGGACAGTGAATAAGGAGGATCGTAGAAGAATTGATGCCTTTGAGTTGTGGTGTTGGAGGAGAGTACTGAAAGTGTCATGGACTGCCAAAAGAACCAATAAATCTGTTTTGGAGGAAGTGCAGCCAGAGTGCTCCTTGGAGGCCAGGATGGCTAAACTTCATCTCTCCTACTTTGGACATATTGTCCGGAGGAAACAATCGCTGGAGAAGGATGTCATGCTGGGTAGGGTGGAGGGTCAGAGAAAAAGAGGAAGACCCCCAATGAGATGGATCAGCCAGGTGGCATCATTGATGAACTCGGGTGTGGCAGCGGTAGTGAGGTTGGCCCAGGATCGGACATTGTTTCGTTCTGCTGTGCATGGGGTCGCTATGAGTCGGTTCTGACTCGATGGCACCTGACAACAACAACAACAACAATTTCTTGTGAAGAAGCCAAGAATTGGTAGCACAGTAGTTAAGCATTTGACTGCCACCTAAAAGGTTGGAAGTTTGAACTCACCACCATAGTCAAAAATATTGCCTTAATTTTAAAAAAATGAATGTCAATCCACTTCTAATAATGTTTTGATGTTTTTGTTTTAGCAGAATTTATGTATCCATTCAATCATCTTTCATCCAAGACATATTTATTGAGATACTACTACATGCATTACTTCCAAACAGAAGCTGTTAGATTTTCTTTAGAACATTTCCTCATCATTCATTCTTTGTCTCAAAAATCGATTTTAAATGTCATTTTCATCTTTCTCATCCACTGTAAAAAAAAATTGTCATCATACTCCAATCACATTATTCTTTCTTTTTGTTAATTTTATCATGCACTAAAATACACATTTTTAGAAGAAGTTATTAAACACTGTGACATTTATAGATTGATGCATGTAACACTACCACAGTTAGGATATAGCACAGTACCATTACCTGCCTTGTGTTGCTCCCTTAGGAGTCAAACCCACACTTCATTTCTAGCACTGGACAACCATTCATCTGTTCTCTGTAAAGATTATCTTGTCTTTTTGAAAATGCCATACAAATGGAGCCATGCAGTATGATTGTGAGATATTTTCTTTGAGTTTGAGATGGTTTAAGATACAACCACGTTGTTTTGTGTATCAGTTCATTGTTTTATTGCTGAATAGCATTCTATTACCCAACATTCCTCTGTGAGTGTGTCATATTGTGGTGGCTTACATGTTTCTGTGATTCTGGAAGCTATGCTACTGGTATTTTAAATACCAGCATGGTGGGCATATTTCAGGTATGCTTCCAGACTAAGACAGAATAGGAAGAAGAAGACACAGACTATTTACAAATATAAGTCATGGAAAACTATGTAGCACTGGAACGAAGCCCCTGAGGTTGGAAGGCACTTAAAATATGACTGGGGAAGAGCTGCCTCCTCAAAAGTATAGGTAATCATGATAGCGCAAATGGAGTAAAGTCTTCTATATCTTTATTTATTTATGGGACTGAAGTCAAAATGAAGAGAAGCATCTTTAATC
>NW_006408560.1:1464247-1480359 GCF_000296735.1 Chrysochloris asiatica
ACAAATTTGAAGAATTCTACAAACTTCTTAAATCTGAAATTGATCAAACATGCAGTCAGAATGTCTTAATAATTACTGACAATTGGAATGCAAAGGTTGGAAGCAAAGAGGAAGGATCAGTTGTTGGAAAACATGGCCTTGGTGATAGAAATGATACTGGATATCGCATGATAGAGTTTTGCAAGACTAATGACTTGTTCCAACACTCATCTCAATTTGCTGTACTGTGGTGGCTTGTGAGTTGCTGTGATTCTGGAAGCTATGCCATGGATATTTTAAATACCAGCAGGGTCACCCATGGTGAACAGGTTTCAGATGCGCTTCCAGATTATGACTGACTAAGATGAAATAGTGAAATAGTGACGAACTACTTCTGAATATTTAGTCACTGAAAATCTTATGAATAGCAGAAAAACACTGTCAGATATAGTGCCAGAAAATGAGCCCCTCAGGTTGGAAGGCACTCAAAATGCGACTGGGGAAGACCCCCAGTGAGATGGATTGGCAAAGTGGCAGCATCAATTGGCTCAAGTGTGGCAACAATTATGAGGATGGCTCAGGAAGGGGCAGTGTTTCATTCTGTTGTACATAGGGTCACTATGAATCGGTAACAACAACAACAAAAACAATGACTTGTTCATTACAAATACCATTTTTAAACAACATAAAAGATGACTATACACATGGACCTCACCATACACAGAAACCAAATTAACTATATTAAGTAGAAAAAGTTCATATCATCAGTTAAAACAAGACTGTGGTAGACTGTGGAACAGACCATTAATTTCTCATATGCAAATTCAGGTTGAAGCTGAGTAAAATGAAAACAAATTGACAAGAGCCAAAAATATGACCTTGAACATATTCCACCTGAACTTAGAGATCATCTCAAGAATAGATTTGATGAATTAGACAGAAATGACAGAAGACCAGGATAGTTGTGGATGACATCAAGAAAATCATACAGGAAGAAAACAAAAGGTCATTAAGAAGAAAAAAGCCAAAATGGATGTCAGAAGGGACACTGAAAGCTGCTCTGCAGCATAGAGATGCTAACAAACGGAAGAAATGAGGTAAAAGAGCTGACTAGAATTTTCAAAGGGCAGTTCGATAACACAGAATTAAATATTACAAAGAATTGTGCAAAGATATGGAGTTAAAACCAAAAGGGAAAAATATGCTCATCATTTCTCAAACTGTGGTAACTAAAGAAAAAAAATTCAAAATGACTTGCAATATTGAAGAATTTTATGAGGAAAATAGACAATGATGCCTATGGGGAAAATATGCAATGATGCAAAAAGCATCAAAAGAAGATGGAAAGAGTACACAGAGTCACTGCACCAAAAGGAAATGGTTGATGTTCAACCATTTCAAGAGGTAGCATATGATCAAGAGCCAGTGATATTGAAGGAAGATGTCCAAGATGCACTGAAGGCTTTTGACAAAAACAAGGCATGGTAAATTGATGGACTGTAAATTGAAACCTTTTAACAAACTGATGCATCCCTGGAGGCACTCACTCATCTATGCCAAGAAATTTGGAGACAGCTACCGAGCCAACCGATTGGAAGGGATCCATATTTGTGCCCATTCCAAAGAGAGGTGACCAAGTAGAATGCAGAAATCATCAGACAATATCATTAATATTGTATACAAGTAAAATTTTGCTAAAGATAATTAAAAACTGGCTGTAACAGTACATTCATAGGGAACTGCCAGAGGTTCAAACCAGATTTAGATGAGGCTGTGGAATAAGGAATAAAATTACTGACATCAGATGGACCTTGGCTGAAAGAAGAGAATACCAGAAAGATGTTTACTTGTGCTTTATTGACTATGCAAAGGCTTTAGATTATGAGGATTGTGTGGGTCATGAAAAGCTATGGACAACCTTGCTGAGAATGAGTATTCTGGAACACTTAGTTATGCTCACAAGGAACCTGTACATAGACCAAGAGGCAGTTGTTCGAACAGAAAAAGAAAACACCAAATGGCTTAAAATTAGGAAAGGTGTGCACCAGGGTTGTATTCTTTCACCATACTTATTTTCAATCTGTATGCTGAGCAAATAATTCTAGAAGCTGGATTATATAAACAAAAACATGGCATCAGGGTTGGAAGATTCATTAGCAACCTGCAATTTCAGATGATACAAACTTGCTTGCTGAATGGAGAAAGGACTTAAAATACTTACTGATGAAAATCAAAGACCACAGCATTATGGGTTGCACCTCAATGTAGCAAAAACAAAAATCCTCATCACTGGACCAATAAAAGTCAAGGTAAGTGGAGAAAAGATTGAATTTGTCAAAGACTTCATTTTTCTCAGACCAACCATCACATTCATGGAAGCAGCAGTCAAGAAATCAAGCAACGTATCACATTAGTCTTCTTTAAAGTGTTGAAACATGTCAGTTTGAGGACTACTGTGCACCTGACCCAAACCATGGTCTTTCTAATCACCTTATATGTATGAGAAAGTAGGACAATGAATCAAAAACATCATAGAAGAATTGATGCATTTGGGCTATGGTGTTGAGAAGAATATTACAAGGACCATGTTGTTGTTGTTGTTAAGTTCTGTCAAGTCGTTCTGACTCTTAGTGACCCTTTGTAGGGTTTCTGAGGAGTGGCTGGTGACCTTGTGGTTCAGACTGACTTAGCAATTCAGCACATTAACCCACAACACCACACCAGGACTCTAAAAATACCATGGACCACCAAAATAACAAATCAATATGTATTTGAAGAAAATAGTCAGAATACTCCTTAGAAGCCAGGATGGCTAGTCTTCATTTCTCATACTTCAGGAGGGACCACTCCCTGGAGAAGGACATCATGCTTGGTAAAGTGGAGGGTCAGCAAAAAAGAGGAAGACCCCAGATCAGATGGATTGGCAGAAGCAATGGTCTCAAGTATAGCAACAAATGTGAGGTTGGCACAAGATGGGGCAGTATTTTGTTCTATTGTGCACAAGATTGCTATGAGTCTGTATAGACTCAACGACACCTAACAACAGCAACAAATGACTTTCATACCTTAGATACTGTGCTGAATCGTGTGCACTTAAAAGGCAGTGAGACAAGTACTCTTCTAGGCCTCCAATTACATAAAAGTTTGGATTTTTGTTATTGTTCAAAGGACACTGAGACTTTCTTTCTTTCTTTCAGTCTTTTTTTTTCTCTTTATTTTCTTTGTTGGATAATTTCACTGACTCAGTCTTTTGTTATCTTCATTCTGCTATTGAAGCTATTCAGTGAGCTTTGATATTTTTGCTAGTGTATTCTTTAGAGTAAATTTTCTATAGCTTCTTCTTTCTATCTCCTATTTATTACAACTTTCTATTCTTCCACTGGTTTCATAAGTGCTCAAAATTGTTTGTTGAAGCATTTTTATAATGTTGTTGTTGTTTTAAAGTGCCACTGAGTTGGTTCCAATCCATAATGACCCTATATAGGGTTTCCAAGGAGTACCTGTACCTGGTGATTTTGAATCTCCCACCTTGTGGTTCAAAGTGACTTTTCAGTCCAGTGCATAGCTTCATTAAAATCTTTGTCAGATAATTCCAACACCTATGCCTTCTTAGAATTAACATCTACTGATTATCTTTCTCAATGCCATTTGAGATTGACCAGTGGTCAATTTAATGTTCTATCTGTTCAAGTTCTTGAAGTTTTTGATATGTTGGGTGCAATCATACCCATAAATATTTGGCTATGTGGTGAACCCAGATTTCATAAATAACTTTATGGGGTAGCTTTCTGGATTTCCTCTGTCTGCATGGTCTCCCTGGTACTTCCCATGTCCCTGGGTCTCTTCTTTTTGGCACTCTAGCTGGGAAGTCATGGCTATATTTTTATGCCACAAACTTTTACAACTGCTCCTATATCAGGGTCAAATAGCTGAAGGAGAGAGAAAGAAAGACCATGCAGTGGGTTTGCTTGTGTTTTGGTTTATCTTTTCAATATTCCATTCCTACAGCCTACAACAGTGCCTGGAACTGGGTTTTAAATTTATATATATATTTAAATGTTCTAATAAATGTAATCAGGTTATGAGATGGGTGCTGAAGTATGGGATATAATTCTGAACAGTTGTAAGGATGGAAGGAGTAGTTTCAGTCATTAAAACAGTATGTTGTTGTTGTTGTTGTTACATGCTGTTGGATCAGTTCTCACCCATAGCAACCCTGTATAGGGTTTTGAGAAGCAGCTGGTGAGCTTGAACCAACGACATTGTGGTTCAAACTTTTTTTGCAGTCCAGTGCATTAATCCACAGCACCACACCAGGACTCCAGAAAACAGCATATAAGCAGTGAAAGAGATAAGAGGAATTATTTTGCATAGTGACTGACCAATTTAACTGGATCAGAGGGCTCATATAATGGTGGTAATGTAGCATGCAATGAGGCTAGAAAGAAAAATTTAATCTAACTTATTTAGAGACTTAAGAAGGTAAGGTTGTTTAGATTTTATTCTGTGGGCAGTGGTGAAGTGCTAAAATGGGGAAATGATATAACCAAAGTTGATGGAATTATTTCTATAGCAGGAGAGGAAGATACTGAAAGCAGAGAAACGAATTAAAGATTGTCTGGTTGGGGGAATAGGAACCCTGGTAGCGTAGTGTATTATGAGCTGGGAGCCAAGTGCAAGGTCAACAGTTCGAATCTAACAATTGCTCCATGGTAGAAAAATGAGGCTTTCTGCGCCCATAAAAATTTATAGTCTCTGAAACCCTATAGAGGGTGGCTATGAGTCAGAACCGACTTGGCCACACACCACCACAACCAGGTCGGAGGAATGGAGTCCTGGTGTGATGCTATAAGATAAGCACTGAATTGTTAACTGCAAGGTTGGCAGTTCAAATGCAACAACCATTCCTTGGAAATCCTTTGGAGGGTCACTATGAATTGGAACCAACTCCATGGCACTTAATAACAACAACAGGTGGGGGAAAATGATGATATGAGTCTGAATCAAAGGAGTGATAGAAATCAAGAGGTAGAGACATTTTTTTGGGTGGAGGGGAGGCAGCCTTTATTAACTGATCCATTGATACAGTCAGAATGGACAGGGCAATTTAGAAAATGGTGGGACCCTTATCAAGAGACTAAGGCAAATTTACCCAGGGCATTTAGAAGTGTCCCCCTCTGAAAAGTAAAACTCCATTCTTAAACTTTTTGAAAAGAATGTGACTCAACACTCCTCCCCCTCCATTTCTGTTCTTTGGTTCCCCAAGCTCTATTGTTCCAGGGGCTCTGACCTCTCTTAGTTGCTTGGCATTCAGGCAAGTTCTTAGCTGTCAAATTTCTATCCAGGTGGCCTCCATAAATATCTCAACAGAATTTATTTTCTTTCATTTTCTTTGGCCTTGCCTGAGAATTTGCTGATTGGGAGCCTGTTTGGGGGCCAGCATGCCCAAAGATGGATAGTCACATCTGCTAGCCATTTGGATTAATTATTACACCTGTGTCATAAAACCTGCATTAATAAGAGGTGGCAAGGAGACTCAGACTGCAGCCTAGACAGGGCCTTTACCCCTTTGCAACTTTCCATCGTGTCAATGGCATGCCAGCATGCTACACCTCAGTCATGCCATCTTAGAGTGTCTCAGGTTTTGTCCTTCAGCATCACCCTGACTAAGTTGTCTCTAAGTTCTCCCATGTCTTTATCTGAAACACCTTCCAGGCCCTTCCTTTTCTACCTCTCTCTAATCTATATTCTAGTCTAGTTACCTAGAATATTACAAAATCATTCCTCTTGTCAGCTACCTACTCCTTCTGACTTCTCTTCATGCAGTATGGAAGAGACTTCCTTCTCAGATATTTTCATAAAGTTATACTCCAATGCCTTGAATGATGAACACGCATCTCGTCTTTGCTCTCTTGATAGGTTCTCAAAAGTGGCTTTTGGTTATATTTTAAAAAATTGAATAAAAATACTTCATCCTTTTCTTTAAGACTATCTACTAGCATCCTGAATATTGTCCTAATTTATGACTGCTCATTGACTTGTAATTGCTTCCAGCTCCAGAACAGCGGAACTACTCATTTCCTCATATGCACAAGTCATTGATTCTTGGCTGTTGGCTTCTTCAAACCTTAATTGTACACAATATTCCTAAATATATCTTTCTAGTTTCTCCATGAAGTCATTCTACAAAATACTCCCCAGGAGTCATCCTAAACATAACCTTCATACTCACTCCATCCCTACCCATCTACATGGGATCTATGTTAATGAGAGATTTGCAGCATTAGAAGCTGTTGAGAATCCAATACATAAATCCAGAATTGGTACTGAAAATGATAAAGATAAATGGTCTTTTTACCTTTAAAATAAGGTTGATGCTGATGAAAACAGACTAGCTCCCATAAGGTGTAAGCCCCTGGCTGAGCTTCTTCTAGGTCACAATTATTTGACAAATTTGGAGAAGTGATGAAGTCAACAATGTCCTTGGCAGTTAGATCTGCAAAATCAATTTTGTCAATAAATGAGGTGACAGATGTTGCAGACTCACAGTTTTCATACATAATAATAATAATGTTTGTTTTGTTGTTCTTAAGTGCTGCTGAGTCATAATAATAAGTTAATAAGAAATAGGAGATCTGGAAAGAGTAAGGAGCAGAAAGATTATCAATGTGCCAAAAGTATTCCTCTTAGTTCCTAGACTCTGTCAATGTATTTAAATTATTCAATTAGAACCATTAAGATACGATTGTAAAGTATGCCAATAAAGACCATTTCCTTTGACATCATGGAAAACTATTACAGGGAATACCTTAAGAAAACTTTCTCTTTGTTTTTAGTAGAGTGACTCACTTAGATATTGTGGACTAAAATATATTCACATACTTGTCTGTGGTGGAGATGGAATACATTAAATTAGGAGAAAATGTAAGATTTGGGTCAATTTTCTATCTCATATTGAGAGGTATGCATTATATCCCTGTTTCTTCTGTCATACAATTTATTCTTTTTTATCTCTGCCTTCTTTTCTTCATTTCAGTTGTTCATTTTATTTACCTCCCTTCCATTTAGAAACACATTGCTCTTAAATGTAAAGGGAAAGAAAAATCATTAATCACGCCACAGGATACAGAGCTTAGATGGCTGGAGTTGCTGGAGGAGGTCTGTTTAGCATCAGCCGATTTTTCATTTCCTTTCAGTGGGGACAGTGGGCTGCTCTGTGTCCCTGGGGCCAGGCAGCATGAATGCAGGTATTGAGTGTTCAAGAGGAGACGATTAGGACCAAGTGCTGGAGATACAATAGCATTTCAATTAATCTAGTACCTGGATTTCAGTTGTTCAACCCTTTCTTTCCTTTCTAGCTGGCTTAGTGATACATATTTTCCAGGCTAGACATCAGTCGGTCATTATTAACTCTGCATTGTCTGTTGGACAGTGATTGTTTCGTCATCCTTTTTTTTTTTTTTTTCTCATCCTCAACTGAAATCTGCCTTCTTGAATCTTAAAAATTGAACTCTCCAGCTTTCAAAGTTCTCCACCTTTTAGGGGAAGACTAAGTATTATATAAAGATCTAATACCTAATAGTTTTTTTTTTTTTCATTTTGTTTAGTTTTGTTAAATGAGAACTTAATAGCTGTAGAATTATCTAAAGATGCAGTCATCCAAGTGATTGATGTTTTATTCAGTAAATAAATGTAGAAAAATACTGTCAATTTTGAACTTTTAGGCATAAAGGCTATGAGTATAAGAGACATACAACATTTAGTCAACTTCCTTCAATTTACATATCAGGCATGGGGACTCAAATAAGTAAAAACAATTACTTAATGAACCCAGATGAGACACAGTGGAAAAAAGAAGTATTGGACTTGAAAAAATATACATTTGAGGAAGTCACTGAGAATACACTACTAAGTTGTTTGGTTCTGTCAAGTCAGTTCTGACTCATAATAACCCAATGCACACTAAAAGGAAACACTGTGCCATCCTCACAATTGTTATGCTTGAGCCCATTGTTGCTGTCATTGTGTCAGTATTGCCATTCTTACTTCTAAGAAGCATTCTGGCTTTAGTTTTTCTAAGATAAATTTGTTTGTTCTTCTAGCAGTCCCTGATACTTTTAGTGTTCTTCCCCAGCACCATAAAGCTAATGTATCAATTCATCTTATTCATTATCTTATTCATTTTCACATGCGTATATTGTTGTTTCAAATATCCATGAGATTACAGGGAAGACCAGTTAATACCACTACTATTCAAATTTATGTACCAATCACTAAAGCCAGTGAGGATGAAATAGAAGCACTCTGCCAACTTTCTCAATCTGAAATTGATCAAACATGCAATCAAGATGTATTGATCGTTACTGGTGATTGGAATGCAAAGGTTGAGAGCAAAGAGGAAGGATCAGTAGTTGGAAAATATGGCTTTGGTGATAAAAAATGATGCTGGAGATCGCATGATAGAATTCTGCAAAATTGATGATTTGTTCATCTCAAATACCTTCTTTAGACAGCATGAGAGATTATTATACACATGGACCTCACCAGATGGAATACATAGAAATCAAACTGACTACATCTTCAGAAAGAGATGATGGAAAAGCTCCATATGACCAGCCAAAAAAAGGTCAGGGGCAGATGGTGGAACAGACCATCAATTTCATATGCAAATTCAAATTGAAGATGAAGAAAATGAAAACAATTCTACGGGAGCCAAAATAAGACCTTGAATATATCCAACCTGAATTTGGAGATCATCTGAGGAACAGATTTGTTACATAAAACACTAATGAGCGAAGACCAGAAGAGTTGTGGGATGACATCAAGAACATCATATAGGGAGAGGAGAGGCTTGATGGTGGTTAGGGTAGAGGTGCAGTGAAGTTCACTGTCAGCTGTACCACAGAATACTGGGTGAGGAGGGTTCAGGACAGAGCTCCAAAATTCTGTACCACATATCTAGGAATGTTTAAAAGGTTTGAAGGCTTGTAGTTGGTGGAACTTGTGGCAAAAGTGGGAAATCGCGTACTTTTGAATCTGCTGGGCTCTGCAGGCAGGAACCAACAACTTGGGTGAGACCAAATGGCAAGACCAAGCAGGGAAGCACACCTGCCATGGAATAACACCGCAGGAAGCTCGGCACAAAGGTGGACAATACACTTTGCCAGTTTTGCTCTGTTCTGATTTTTTCTTTTTTTGATATATGTTCATTGGTCACCCACTGTTTGTGCACCTCCATTCTAGTGACTAGAAGGGCTGCTTGAGCTACAGGACAACCCCCACCCCCACTACTGGTGGGTTCTTTTGCCACACATGGGCACAGATACTATCAGCCCAAGAGCCAGTCCTGAATTGCTTTTTTTTAAAGGGAAGAGGCCATAAAAGGGGTGTGGAGAGGGAAAGAGAGTTTAAAAAAAAAAAAAAAGGCTGAAAATTAAACCCTGAGGTATAGTATAACAGCAAACAATGGCATCTTGAAATTTATCAGAAGTCCTTGAAGACAAAAATCCAAAAGAAGAAATTAAAGTCATACTCATATTTTTTTTCCTTTCTTCTTCTTTCTCTCCTCTCCCCTTTCTGTGATTATAGACTACAGTATCCAATCTAGTTTTGTTGTTGTCGTTGTTATTTCTTTATTGTTTGTTTGCTGTTTCATGCTCCCACTTTTACATTTGGGGGACTCTTTCTCTCCATATATTACCCAAGAAGCTACAGCAACTACTGCCATATAGTCAAGCTACAATCACACTCTATAAAACACCAAACTCCAGGCAAAAACCAATATGAACTACCATAGACCAAGGAGGCAGACAACATCTCTGAAAGTTACTCTGAGTTGAGCAATGAGAAAAGTGAAAAGGGAAGCCCACATCTTGATCACATCTACCTGGAGGCAATCAGAAAACATGAAAAATGACAAAATACACACTTAATTAAGTATTAAGGCCACAGATAAACACTAAACATGTCCAAGAAGCAAAAGCAGATGACCATATCAGCACATGTCCAGAAACAAGATAAAATGTTTGAGACAAATGACCTAGAGGTAGACCTGGACTCCATTCTGCAAGGAAAGCAGGCCTTGGAAGTGCCTGAGAAGGAATTCAGAAAAATGATTATAAAATGTTTCAAAACACTTTACAATGGGGTTGAGAAAATAAGGAAGAAGTCAGGAAAATGTTACAGGAATAATCAAATAAGATAGATACACTATTGGAAACCATTGAAAACCTACAGAAAGGTCCAAATGATCAATAATAGAATATCAGGAATAGACAATACACTGAAAGGGCAAAGGAGTAGAATAGAAGAGATGGAAGGTGGAACTAGTCAGCTGGAAGACAAATCTCTCAATACCACTAAGAAAGAAGAGCAAACAGAAAAAAAAAAGATAAAAAAAAGTCTGAATAAGGTCTAAGATTTATGTTGGACAACATGAAGAGAAATAATTTAAGAATTATCAGCATTCCAGAACAGGAAGAATCATACAAGTCCACAGAGGGAATAGTTGAAGAACTTCTGGAAGAAAATTTCCCTAACATGCTGAAAAGTGAAAAGATAAACATTCAAGAAGTTCAAAAAACCCCAGGAAGTATAGACCCCAAAAGAAAACTGCTGAGACATATCATAATCAAGCTCTCCAAAAATCAAAGATAAGGAGAGAATCCTGAAAGCAGCTACGGAAAAGGGAAGTGTTACATACAAAGACAAGCAAGTCAGATTAAGCTCGGATTTCTCAGCAGAAACCATGCACGTAAGAAGGCATATATAAAACCCTAAAAGAAAAATACTGCCAACAAAGAATCCTTTATCCAGCAAAGCTATCAATCACATACGACAGTGAAATAAAAAATTCCATGGTAAAACAGAAGCTGAGGGATTTTTCCAAAGCCAACCCTGAGCTACAAAACCTCCTAAAGGGAGTTCTTTGGATTGAGACCCAACAAAAACAGACAACAAACATAGACTGCAATACATGGGAGCACCTCCCAGAATTAAATAGAAAGAAAAGTTGAGACAGAACAAAACTATAAGAACAAACTCAGAGAATCTGGGAGGTCAGTCTAACATCAAAACAATTACAATGTAAAAGAAGGTAAACATGTAAGAACAGAGATCCAGATGGTGAGAAGGTCAGGTAGATTACAGGACAAAACTCTTGTTGTTATGTGCCGTGGAGTCAGTTCTGACTCATACAGACCCTGTACAGGGTTTACGAGGCTGTAAATCTTTATAGGAGCAGAAAGCCTCTTCTTTCTCCTGTGGAGGGTGGCAGAATGGACAAGAAAAAAAGATCCTTCAATATGCTGTCTGAAAGAGACACACCTTACACACAGAGACAAAACAGATTAAAATTCAATAGATGGGAAAAAATATACCAAGCTAATTGCAATAAAAAACAAACAGGAGTGGCAGTATTAATCACTAATAAAATAAAATTTAAGGTAAAAACCAGCATAACAGATAAAGATGGACATTATCTTATGATTAAAGGGACAATTGAAAAAGATGACATAACCATAATAAATATCTATGCTCCCAATGAAAGAGCTCAAAAATATGTAAAGCAAACACTAATAGATTTGAAGAAAGAAATTGATGAATCTACATTAATCATGGTCAATTTTAATACAACACTTTCAAACATGGATAGAACAACCAGAAAGAAATTAGACAAAGACACAGAAGAACTAAACAACACAATCAGCCAACTGGACCTCATAGGTGTGTACAGAGCATTCATCCCAACAAAAGCACAATATACATTCTTTTCCAGTGCACATGGAACATTCTCCAGAATAGACCATGTGGCAGGCCACAAAACAAACCTCCATAAATTTACAAATGTCAAAATACTACAAAGCTTCTTCACAGACCACAATGCTATCAAATTAGAAATCAACAATAGGAAGACCAAGGATATAAAGTCAAATATATGGAAACTGAATAACACCCTGCTGAAAAGCGACTGGGTAGTAGAAAAATTTAAACTTAAACTCACAAAGTTCTAGAAAGAAATGAGAACGAAAACACAGCATACCAAAATCTTTTGGACATGACAAAAGCGATGCTGAGAGGACAATTTATTGCAATAAATATGCACATCCAAAAAGGAGAGAGAACCAAAGTTAACACACTAACACAGCATCTACAACAATTAGAAACAGACCAACAGAGGGAACCTACAGTCACCAAAAGAAAAGAAATAATAAAGATTAGAGCAGAAATAAATGACATAGAAAACAGAAAAACTATAGAAAGAATCAACAGGACAAAAAGTTGGTTCTTTGAAAGGATTAACAAAATTACAGACCATTGGCAAAACTAACAAAAGAAAAGAGGGAGAAGAAACAAATAAGATGCATTAGAAACCACATGGATGGTGTTACAAAAGAACCAAAGGAAATAAAAAGGATAAAAACAGAATACTATGGAAAGTTGTACTCCAACAAATTTGATAACTTAGAAGAGATGGATACATTTTTAGAAAAACACAATGTACTTAAACTTACATAAAGTGAAGTAGAAAACCTGAACAGGCCCATAACAAAAGAAGTAATCGATCAAGTCATCAAAAATCTCCCAACCAAAAAAAGTCCAGGCCCAGATGGCTTCACTGGTGAGTTCTACCAAATATTCAGGGAAGAGCTGTCACCAATTCTACTCAAATTATTCCAGAATATAGACTAGGATGGAAAACTTCCTAATACATTTTAGGAAGCAAGCAAAACCCTCATATGAAAACCAGGGAAAGACGTCACTAAGAAAGAAAACTATAGACCAATATTCCTCATGAACTTAGATGCAAAAATTCTCAACAAAATTCTAGCTAACAGATTCCAGCAGCAAATTAAAAAGATAATATATAACCAGAGCAACAAAGGACTTACACAAAGAAAATTACAAATCACTACTACAAGAAATCAAAAGAGATAAAAAACAGAAGGATATACCATGCTCCTGGATAGGAAGACTTAATATTGTGAAAATGTCAATACTGCCCAAAGAAATTTATACATATAATGCAATCCCAATCCAGATTCCAATGACATTCTTCAAAAAGATGAAAAAAAAAAAAATTATAAACTTCAAATGGAAAGGAAAGAGACCCAGGATAAGCAAAGCACTGCTTAAGAAGAAGAAGAAGGTCAGAAATCTCTCCCTCCCCAACTTCAAGATTTATTACATGGTCACAGTGGTCAAAACAGCTTGGTACTAGTACAATGAAAGATACATTGCTCAATGGAACAGAATCGAGAGTCCAGAAATTAAGCCATCCACATACAGCCAACTGATTTTTGACAAAGTACCTAAATATATTGCATGGGGATGGGATAGTCTTTTCAACAGATGGTGCTGGCAGAACTGGAAAGCGATATGCAAAAGATTGAAACAAGATCTTTACCTCATGCCTTATACAAAAACCAACTCAGCATGGATTAAAGACCCAAATATTAATTCCAGAATTATGAAGGCCATCAATGAAAAGATAGGGGCAAATGTGAGGGCACTAATTCAGGGAATACACAGACTACCAAACATTTTGAAGCTTTTCCAAAGGATCAAAGGGAGCCTAGATCCAGAGGGCGTGGAGAAAGGTAGAATCTCCACTGAATAGTATCTAATCTGTCTGGGCAGGGCTGATGAAATGAAATGCAGATAGGACTCTTGTGGTACAATAGTGAATAATTGTTATCAGGACTGATTGTGAGGATTGGAAATGTAAAGGTAGACATTTTGTAGCAAAATAAGGGGAGTGATCGACTTTGCAGTCTCAGAGCAGAGGTCCCTGGGACCATCAAGGGAAAAGAGCACAGTGTGGGTCACTTCCCAGAGCATCAGTGACACCAGAGATGGAGGCAGAGACGATGATGAGGAGAGATGGAGCGGCTTGGCACTTGGGACCCAGAGAGGGTGAGGGGTTGTGAGCTGACAAGCAGTGGGCAGGCTTGCAGGGTATACCTTTTGCTTGGTTGATGAAGCATGGAGTGGATTGTAACCATGGCAATGAAACGGTATATGATAGGATGAATTTAAAGCTAATGTTCTCCAATGTAAGCTATCACATAATTAAAAATAAAACATTAAAAAAAAAGATAATACATCATAATCAAATGGGATTCATATCAGTGATGCAAGGATGATTCAACATTAGAAAAACAATGTAATCAAACACATAAATAAGAAAAAAGAAAATAACCACATGATCATATCGATTGATTCAGAAAAGGTATTTGACAAAATCCAACATCCATTCCTGATAAAAACACTCAACAAAGTAGGAATTGAAGGGCAATTCCTCAACATAATTAAGAGCATATATACAAAACCAACAGACTGCATTACTCTCAATGGAGACAAACTGAAAGCCTTCCCTCTGCAAATAGGAACCAGACAAGAATGCCCTTTGTTACCACTCCTATTCAATATTGTGCTCCAAGTCTTAGCCAGAACAATATGGCAGGACAGGGAAATTAAAGGACTTCAAATTGGCAAAGAGGAAGCACAACTTTCTCTATTTGCTAACAATATGATCCTATACATAGAAACCCACCAAAACTCAGTAAAAAAGCTACTAGATATCATAGGAAGATTGAGTAAATGGCAGGAAATATGATCTACATATAAAAATCAGTTGGATTCCTCTATGCCAAAAATGACAGTGATGAAAAGGACATTAGGAAAGCAATACCATTTACAACAGCCACCCAAAGGATGAAATATCTAGGAATAAATGTAACCAGAGTAACAAAGGCCCTATTCAAAGAAAATTACAAAATACTACTACAAGAAACCAAAAGAGACCAATAAAAATGGAAGAATGTACCATGCTCCTGGACAGGCAGACTTAACATTGTGAGAATGTCAATACTACCCAAAGCAATTTACACATATAATGCAATCTCAATCCAGATTCCAACGACATTCTTCAAAGAGATGGAAAAACAATTACAAACTTTATATGGAAAGGAAAGAGACCCAGGATAAGTGAAGCACTGCTTAAGAATAAGAATGAGGTTAGAAACCTCTCACTCCCTGACTTCAAATTTTATTACATAGCTACAGTGATCAAAACAGCTTGGTACTGGTACAATGAAAGATACTTTGATCAATGGAACAAAATAGAGAACCCAGAAATTAACCCATCTACATACAGCCAACTGATTTTCAAATCAAATATGAAGGAGCAATCAAAACATTCCATGAAAAACAGAATCTGAGAGATAATCAAAACCAATCCAACACTTCAAAACATCCTAAAGGGAGTTCTGTGGATTTAAAATTAACAAGAACAAACAACAACCAGAGATTGAAAGGCATGGCAACACCAGCTGGAAATCAGTCGACAGATAGCAAAGTCCAGAACAGAAAAAGACTGCAACAACAAATTCAAAGGAGCTGGGAAGTCAACTTAAGATCCAAATTACATCAATGTCAAAGAAGGGACAAACATAGTTACAGAGATCCAGGTGGTGAGGATGTGGGATAGATTAGAGGATACAATACATTATATTAAATGGAGAGAAAAGTTAATAGACTATAAGATAACCGCAAAGAAAGTTAATACTTCACATCATACTATGAAAATGAAATTCCAAGCAGAACAGCAAACATGAAAACTAAGAAGAAACTGATAAGAAATAGCACAAAAAACACAAACCCAACACAAGAAGGCATGCAGAACATAAGAACAAACAGCACTACCAAAAAAGTAACATAATGGCAGAAATTAATTCATAACTATCGATAATTTTAGATGGCACAGGAGGCACTCATCTCTGCCAAGAAATTTGGAAGACAACTATCTGGCCGACTGATTGCAAGAGATCCATTTGTGCCCATTCCAAAGAAAGGTGACCCAACAGAATGTGGAAATCATCAGACAATTTCTTTGATATCTCAAGCGAGTAAAGTTTTACTAAAGGTAATACAGAAACAGCTGCAATCATATATCGACAGAGAACTTCCAGAGATTCAAGCCATGTTCAGAAGAGGTTGTGGAACGAGAGATATCATTTTTGATGTCTGATGGATCTTGGCTGAAAGCAGAGAATATCAGAAAAATGTTTACCTGTGCTTTAGTGACTATGCAAAAGCTTTCGATTGTGTGGATCATGACAAGCTATGGACAA
>NW_006408560.1:1486152-1500518 GCF_000296735.1 Chrysochloris asiatica
CACCAGGAATTGAAGCAATACAAATTGAAATCTTTCAAGAAAGTGAGAAAGCATTGAAGGCACTCACTTATCTATGCCAAGAAATTTGGAAGACGAATGTCTGGCCAACTGATTGGAAGAGATCCGTATTTGTGCCCATTCCAAAGAGAGGTGACCCAAAGAATGCGGAAATCATTGGACAATCTCTTTGATATCCCATGCAAGTAAAGTTTTACTAAAGGTAATACAGAAATGGCTACAATCTTACATTGACAGAGAACTCCAGAGGTTCAAGCTGGATTCAAATGAGGCCGTGTACGAGGGATATCATTGCTGATGTCCAATGGATCTTGGCTGAAAGCACAGAATACCAGAAAGATGTTTACCTGTGCTTTATTGACTATGAAACACTTTTGATTGTGTGGATCATGATAAGCTATGAACAGCATTGTGAAGTATGAGTATTCCAGAACACTTAATTATGCTCATGAGTAATCTACATGAACCAAGAAACAGTTGTTTGAACCAGAACATGGGAACACTGAATGATTTAAACTTAAGAAGTGTATATGACGTGGTTGTATTCTTTCACCATACTTATTCATTCTTTATGGTAAGCAAACAATCTGAGAAACTGGGTTATATGAAGAAAAACGTGGCATCAGGATTGGAGGAAGATTCATTAATAACCTGAGATATGCAGACGGTACAGCCTTGCTTGCTGAAAGTGAAGAAGACTTAAAATGCTTACTGATGAAGATCAAAGAGCACAGCCTTCAGTATGGATTAAATATCAATGTAGAGAAAACTAAAAAATCCTTACCACTGGACCAATAAACAACATTCTTTTCAATGGAGAAAAGATTGAAGTTGTCAAGGACTTCATTTTTCTTGGATCAACTATCAACACTCATGGAAGCAGCAGTCATGAAATCAAATGAAGTATTGCTTTAAGCAAATCTGCTATACAGATTTTAAAGTGTTGAAAAGCCAAGATGTCAGCTTGAGGACTAAGGTGCACCTGACCCAAGCCATGGTATTTTCAATAACCTCATATGCATGTGAAAGCTGGATAGTGAATAAGGAAATCTGTAGTAGAATTGATGCTTTTGAGTTATGGTGTTGGAGGAGAATATTGAAAGTGCCAAGGGCTTCCAGGGAAGTGCCAGAGAGTGCAGTCAGAGTACATCTTCGAGGCCAGGATGGCCAAACTTCGTCTCTCATACTTTAGACATATTTTCAGAAGGGACTAGTCACTGGAGAAGGATATCATGTTTGGTAAGGTAGTGGGTCAGAGAAAAAGAGGAAGACCACCAGAGAGATGGATTGGCAAAATGGCAGCATCAATGGGCTCAAGCATGGCAACAATTGTGAAGTTGGCCATTGACTGACCAGTGTTTTGTTCTGTTGTGCATAGGGTCGCTATGAGTCGGTACCAACCTGATGGCACTTAACCAGTAAACAACATTTTTATCAATGGAGAAAAATTGTTGTTGTTGTTGTTAGTGCCATCAAGTCTGTTCTGACTCATAGCAATCTTGTATATGAGGCCATTGAAAATAATTAGGCACACCTTAGTCCTTCAAACTGACGTCATTGCTCTTGAATGCTTTAGAGATCTTTTGCATCAGATTTGCCTAATGCAACATGTTTTATTTCTTTACTGCTGCTGCCATCAGCATAAATTTTGGATCCAAGCAAAATGAAGTCTTTAACAACTTTACTTTTTCTTCTTTTATCATTATGTTATTTCTTAGTTGTATTGTGAAGATTTTCATTTTCTTTATGTTGAGTGGCAATTGATACTGAAGACTAAGTCATTGATTTTCAACAGGATGTATTTCAAGTCCACCTCTCTTTTAGCAAGCAAAATTGTGTCATCTGCATATCAAAGATAGTTAATGGAAAAACAACAACAACAAAGATAGTTAATGAGTCATTATCTAATCTTGATTTCAAATTCTTATTCACATAATTCAGCTTCTTGGATTATTAGCTCAGCATGCAAATTGAATAAATATGGTGAAAGGATACAACCCTGGAACACACATTTTCTGAATTTAATTATCCCTTTATTATTCTCAAACAAGTTCCTCTTGCTCTATGTAGTTTCCTCATGAACACAATGATGTGTTATGTAAAACCCATTCTTCACAACATTATCCATAGTTTGTCATGATCCATACAGTCTAATGCTTTTGCATAGTCAATAACATCTTGACACTGGTAAACATCTTTCTGGTATTCTCTGCTTTTAGTCACGATCCTTATGACCTCAAAAATAATATTCCTCATTCCACATCCTCATCTAAATCCTATTAGAATTTCTCACAGCTCTCTGTTGATAAGCTGCTGCATTCAGTTTTAAATTATCTTCAGAAAAAATTTACTTGCATATGATATTAATGATATTGTTCAATTATTTCCCCATTTCATTGGTGGTGGTTATGTGCAATGGAGTTGGTTCTGACTCACAGTGACCCTGTACAGGGTTTCTGAGGCTATAAATCTTTACAGGAGCAGAAACCCTTGTCTTTCTCCTGTGGAACCACTGGCTTTTTCGAACTGCTGACCTTGAGGTTTGCAGCCTGATTCGTAACCACTATGATACCAATTGGGTCATATTTATTTGAATCTCTTCTAATTCATTGTGTTGATAAGTTTCTTCCAAATGTCTTGTCTTAGACCAGTGAGTGCCTCCAGAGCTGTATTACTTTACTGAAACATATCCATTTGTATTTGTATTTTTTTTTTTTTTAAGCTTTTATTGTGAATTGAGTGAAAGTTTACAGGGCACATCATCAGTTTTTCATTCAACAAATCTTTTGTTTCATTACAATGATTATAATTCCCTCCATGTACCATCAGTTAACAGTATTTCTCTCTATTCATTTTAGCACTTTTTTTTTTTTAAGCACTCAGGCATATTTAATAATTTACACTACCAAAGGGCATATTCTGCAAGTCTGCCTCCTTGCTGCCAGATCTCAGTCCCTCTCTTTCCATGAATTTAGAGTCCTCAGCTGCTCCCTCTCTCCATGTTCCCATCTCTGCCTCCATCTCTGGTGTCGCTGCTTTTCTGGATAAGGACCCACATTCTGCTTGTGCTCTTCTCCCTTGATGGTCCTATGGTCCTTTGTTTCTGGACTGTAAGATTAACTTCTCCCATTTTTTTTTTTTTGTTACAAAACTTCTATCTCTACAATTGTGACAGTCACAATTAGTCATGATAACAATCACTCACTATTGAAGAATGTTATCTGCATCTCTTTTTACCAGACCCATCTAGACAAGATGAAAACTATTCAGTGGGTACTCTCTTCCCCACTCCACACTTTTAAACTAAACTCCCTCTTGAAATCTTGTAAGCCAGTTAGTTCAGACCTATATTGCCCCCTCATTTTTAGTAGCCAATGTGTTAGTTGCCTGTCCCTATCTACCCTGTATACAGAGGAGATAGCATTGATACTTGATGTGAAGACTCCTTCCCTCTCTGTTGGTATTTTGAGTTACTACCTCCATGAGTGTAGGGCAAGTTAATCAAATTGTAGTAATTTACATTTGCTTCCTTTATCAAAATTTGTTTTGCTTTGTTTTGTTATCTTCCTCTAGTCAAGTTCTGCATATCAAGTCATTGAGCCTAGGTCAAATGGGTACTATCTGCTGGTTTGGGTGTTCTTGTGAATCTCCCCTTATTTCATATCAGCTGGATGCTTCACTCTCAGCCTTAGCCTTCTGCGGCTCTGTTCTTCTCCATGGGCTCAGGTGTTCCCAGGCCTCACCTCACTTTTTCCCAACCAGCCCTTCCTCTTCTCTCTCTCATCTCCAGGTCAACGGGAGTCAGTGGAACATGGTTGAACTCAGCCCATATCTTCTTGCTACTTTTCCCCCTTTTCCACTCACCGGTAGCTCAATGTGGTTGCCAGCAAGCTTACATGCCTGCTCATGTGTTCCCTTTCAGTTTCAGTCTTACAGGGGTTTTGACCTGAAGGGACTTGATTGCTTGCCTTGATGGCATCCCAGTGAACAACTTGCTTATTCTTGCAGTTGCAAATCAGACTGCCATTTTTGTTTTGGGTTTTCCTGATGATCTTTCTTTGAAGAAGTATCTTCTGTCACTCTAGCTGTTGCAGACTGCTCTGCTTGTCCTTTCTGGTGGGAATATCCCACCTCAGAAGGCTCTGGATAGGGCTCAGGATTCCACCAACGGTCCTATACACAGCAAAGGCTCCACAGGAGGCCTATTTCACTGGGCAAGGTGCAGAACCCATTTTAGGTATTCCGATCAGTTAAAGGCTGAAGATGGGCTTACAAGCTTTCTGTAATTATGTTTCCTGACATTCCTTTCTATCCCACTCAAGTGTCTATTTTACAATATTAGGCAAGTGAAATGAATGTTCTTAAGATAGTCAAGCATCATAGTATTATTTCCCTTCTTCAGGCTATGCCTCAATCTCTATATCACAGAGCCCTGTTGTTCCAAGTTTGAGCATTCATCACTATTCACCTCTGTCCCATTTAGCCCATGCAAACCAGTCTCAGTGTTCCCCTATCTACCTTGTTCTTCCACCGCACCCCCCACTTCTTGTGTATTGCCCTCCCCAACACTTGAACTATGTTGTGTCTGCCACTTATCCTCTGCTCTACTGTTGTCTCACTACCTCCCCCAAGCCTGCCCCCACCCCCACTGTAACCAAAAATTTTTTTTTTTCCCTTTTTGAATGGGTATCTTTTTTCAAGCCTTTACAATAATGGTCTTTAGCAATAATTTTTGTCTATTCTTGAAGAATTATTTTTCACCAATGTCTTCAGTGCTGCTTGGACCTTTTCCTTCAATGCCATCAGTTCTTGATTATATGGTACCTTTTAAATGATTGAACATTGACCAATTCTTTTTAGTACAGTGACTCTGTATATTCTTTCCATTTTCTTTTAATGTTTCCAGAGTCATTCAATATTTTCTCCTTGTTGTTGCTGTGCTGTCGAGTGGATACCGACCCATAGTGACCCTGTATAGGTTTTCCAAGAAGCAACTGGTGAACTTGTGGTTCACTGACCTTGTGGCTCAAAGTGATGACTTTGTGATTCAAAGAGATTTTGCAGTCCAGTGCATTACCACACAGTGCCATACCAGGTTTCTCCATCGAATCCTTCAATACTCCAGACTGAGGCTTGCACTTTTTCTTCAGTTTGTTCAGCCTGAGAAATGCTGAGTGTGTTTTTCCCTTTTGTCTTTCTAACATGAGACCTTTGCATATTTTATGACTTTGTCTACTTGGAGGTGTCCTGTGAAAAATATTTTTCAGCACCTTGACATTATTAGTTAGTCCAGTTGCTTCAGCTTTTGTATGTTCAAGAACAAAGTTTAGCATCTCTTCTGACATCTACTTTGGTCTTTTATGAATTTTTGCTGTCTTCATATATGATGTTCTTGATGTCACCCCACAATTCATCTGATCTCAGATACTAGTGTCCAATGCATCAAATCTATTCTTCAGATTGTCTCTAAATTCAGGTGGAATATAGTCAAGGTCATATTTTGGTTCTTATGAACTTGTGTTAATTTTCTTCAGTATTGGCCTGAACTTGCATATGAACAATTTATTGTCTATTACACAGTTTTACCACCACATATCTGTCAGTTTGTCATACTGTGGTGGCTTGTGAGTTGCTATGATTCTAGAAGCTATGCCGCTGGTATTTTAAATACCAGCAGGGTCACGCATGGTGGACAGGTTTCAGATGAGCTTCCTAACAAAGACAGACTAGGAAGAAGGAATGATGAACTACTTCTGAATATTTAGTCACTGAAAACCTTATGAATAGCAGAGAAACACTGTCAGATATAGTGCCAGAAAATGAGCTCCTGAGGTTGGAAGGCATTCAAAATGGTACTGGGGAAGTGCTGTCTTCTCAAAGTGGAGTTGACAGTGATGACGCTAATGGGGTAAAGCCTGTGGGAGTAAAGACCTTGGGACCTTCATTTGCTGGTGGTCACTCAAAATGAAGAGAAACAGCTGTAAGCATCCATTATTAATCAGTTTATGGAATGTACGAAGTACAAATCTAGGAAACCTAGATATTGTCAAAAATGAAATGGGATGCATAAACATTGATATCTTAGGCATTAGTGAAAAGAAATGGCTGGCATTGGCCATTTTGAATCTGATAACCACATGGTTTACTATGCTGGGAACAACAAACTGAAGTGGAATGGTGTTGCATTCATTGTCAAAGAGAACATATCCAGATCAGTCATGAAGTGCAACACTGTCTGTGATAGGATAAAATCCATGTGACTACAGGGAAGACCAATAAATACCACTATTATTCAAATTTATGCACCAACTACTAAAGCCAGTGAGGATGAAATAGAAGAATTCTATCAACTCTTCAATCTGAAATTGATCAACCATGTAATCAAGATATATTGACCACTAGTGGTGATTGGAATGCAAAGGTTGGGATCAAAGAGGATGGATGAGTAGTTGGAAAATATGGCCTTGGTGATAGAAATGATGCTGGAGATCACATGATAAAATTCTGCAAAATCAATGACATGTTCATTTCAAATACCTTCTTTAAACAGCATGAGACAACTATACACATGTACTTCACCAGATGGAATACATACAATTAAATTGACTACATCTGTGGGAAAGAGATGATGGAAAAGCTCTGTATCATCAGTCAAAACAAGGCCAGAGGCAGGCAGTGAATTTGCTCATATGCAAATTCAAACTAAAGTTGAAAAAAAAAAAGAAAACAAGTCCACAAGAGCCAAAATATTACCTTGAATATATCCCACCTGAATTTAGAGATCATCTGAAGAACAGATTTTACATATTAAACCCTAAAGACAGAAGACCAGAGAGTTGTGCGATGGCATAAAGAACATCATACATGAAGAAAGCAAAAAATCATTAAGAAGATAATAAATAAGGAAAAGGTCAAAATGGATGTCAGAAGAGACACTGAAACTTGCTCTCCAGTGTAGAGATGCTAAAGCAAATGGGAGAAATGAGGAGGTACAAGAGCTAAAAAGAAACGGCAAATGTCAGCTCTAGAAGAAAAAGCCAGATATTGCACAAAATGTGCAAATTTCTGGAGTCACAAAATGAAAAAGGAAGAACACGGTCAGCATTTCTCAAGCTGGGGGAACTGAATTAAAAATACAAGACTTAACTTTTGTTATTGAAGGATTCTCTGGGTAAATTATTGAATGATGCAGAAAGTATCAAAAGAAGATGGAAGGAATACACAACAGAGTCACTGTACCAAAAGGAAATGATTGATGTTCAACCATTTCAAGAGGTAGCATATTATTAAGAGCCAATGATACTGAAGGACGAAGTCCAAGGTGCATTGAAGGAATTGGCAAAGAACAAGGTACTAGGAATTGATGGACTAAAAATTGAAATCTTCAAGAAAGTGATGCAGCACAAAAGACACTCACTCATCTCTGCCAAGATTTTGGAACACAACTATCTGGCCAACTGATTGGAAGAGATCCATATTTGTGCCCATTCCAAATAGAGGTGACCCAATGGAATGAGGAAATCATCGGACAATCTCTTTGATATCCCACGCGAGTAAAGTTTTACTAAAAGCAATATAGAAATGGCTACAAGCATACATTAACAGAGAACTTCCAGAGGTTCAAGCCGGATTAAGACAAGGCCATGGAATAAGGGATATCATTGCTGATGTTCGATGGATCTTGGCTGAAAGCAGAGACTATCAGAAAGATGTTTACCTGCGCTTTATTGACTATGCAAAGACTTTCAATTGTGTAGATCATGACAAGCTATGGACAACATTGTGAAGTATGAGTATTCCGGAACACTTAATTATTCCCATGAGGAATCTGTACCTGGACCAAGAGGCAGTTGTTCAAACAGAACATGGGAAAAATGAGTGGTTTAAACTTAAGAAGCATGTGTGACAGGGTTGTATTCTTTCACCTTCCTTATTCAACTAGTATGCTAGTATGCTGAGCAAACAATCTGAAGATATGAAGAAAAAAGTGGCATCAGGATTGGAGGAAGACTCATTAACAGCCTGCAATATGCAAATGATACAACTTGGCTTGCTGAAAGTGAAGAAGACTTAAAATATTTACTGATGAAGATCAAAGACCACAGCCTTCAATTTGGATTGCTTCTCAATGTAAAGAAAACAAAAACCCTCACCACTGAGCCAATAAACATTCTTATCAACAGAGAAAAGATTGATGTTGTCAAGGACTTCATTCTTCTTGGATCAACTATCAACACACATGGAAGCAGCCATCAGGAAATCAAACAGCAAATCTGCTGCACAAGACCATTTTAAAGTGTTGAAGAACCAAAATGTCAGCTCAAAGACTAAGGTGCACCTGACGCAAGCCATGGTATTTTCAATAACCTCATATGCATACGACAACTGGACAGTGAATAAAGAAAACCGTAGAAGAATTTATGCTTTTTAAAAAAATGTTTTATTGAGAATTATTTGATAGTTTACATCAGAGAACATTAGCTTTACATTCATCCTATTGTATATTATTTTATTGCCATGGTTACAATCCCCTCCATGAATCATCAAACAACCAAAGGGTATACCCTGCAAGCCTGTCCCCAGCCACTCCATCGCTCCACATCATTGTCTCTGCCTCCATCTCTGGTGTCACTGCTTCTTTGGATAGGGTCCCGCTCTCCACTCTTCTCCCTTCATGGTCCCAGGGACCTCTGTTCCTAGATTGCAAAGTCAATCACTCCCTTTCTTTTGCTACAAAACATCTACCTTTACATTTCCAACCCTTATAATCAGTCCTGATAAAAATTATTCACTATTGTATCACAAGACACCTATCCGCATCTCTTTTCATCAGCCCCGCCCAGACAGATTGGATACTACTTGGTGGAGATTCTACCTTGCTCCATGCCCTCTGGATCTAGGTTCCCTCTTGAAAGCTTGTAATCCAGTCACTTGTTGCCTTTGTAGGCCCTCCCCCCTTCATTTTGGGTAGCCAATGTCCAAGTTGCCACCCGCATCTCATCTGTGTATGGAGGGCGTGGGAATGATCCTCACTGTAAAGATTTGTTCCCTCTTTTGAGTTACTGCATCCATATGAGTAAGTCAAGTTAATAAAATTGTATCAGATTACTCTTTTTTCCCTTCTTCTTTCTTTTTCTAGTTGAGCTCTGATCATCCAGTCATTGAAGCCAGGTCAAGTGGGTGTTCTTATGCATATACCCTCTCTTCTTATCAGCTGGATGCTTCACTCTCCACTCTAGTCCTCTGTGGTTTTGTCACTGAATCTGGGCCCAAGAGTCCCCAGGTCTTGCCACACTGCTGGTGAACCAGGTCTCCACCCGTGTTCACAAGAGTCTATTGAATGAGGTAGGGCTTATCTCGCAGCTTCATTGCTGTTTTTCCCTTCACTTCCCCTTATCAGTGACGAATGTGGTCACCAATCAGAGCGTATATTCCCATTGAGTCTTAGTTTAGGAAGGGGTTTTGCCCTGAGGGGACCTGACCACTTGCCTTGATGTCTCCTGGGTGAGCAACTTGCCTGTTCTTGTAGTAATCAGTCGGACTGCCATTATTGTTTTGTATTTTTCCTGTTGGTCTTTCTTTCAAGAAGTATCTTCTATTCTTCTAGCTGCTCCAGGCTGGTCTGCTTGTCCTTTCCAGTGGAAATTTCCCACCTCAGAAGATTCTCTCCCCCTCAAATGTCTATTTTATAATGGTATGCCAGGGAAACCAAGATTCAAAAGACAGCCAAGCATCTTAACATTATTTCCCCCCTTTTCCCCACTCCAATCATCTCTCGTCCCTGTATCCCAGAGTCCTGTTGTTCCAAGGTTGTGCATAAAACATTATTTACCTCTGTCCCACTTAACCCATTCAAACCTGCCTAATTGTTCTCCCAGTTGCTTTAGATTTGATGCTTTTGAGTTATGGTGCTGGAAGAGAATACTGCAAGTGCCATGGGCTGCCGAAAGAACCAACAGATCCATGTTGGAAGAAATGCAGACAGAGTGCTCCATGAAGGCCAGGATGGCTAAACTTCATCTCTAATATTTGGACATATTGTCAGGAGGGACCAGTCACTGGAGAAGGATATCATGTTTGTTAGGGTGCAGAGTCAGAAAAAAAGAGGTAGACCCCAGCGTGATGGATTGGCAAAGTGGCAGCATCGATGGACTCACGCATGGCAACAATAGTGAGGTTAGCCCAAGAACGGGCAATGTTTCGTTCTGCTGTGCATAAGGTCACTATGAGTCAGTACCAATTTGTTGACACCTAACAACAAGAATAACACACAGTGTAATCACATATATTAGAAAATAATAAACGTTGACAATACTTTAAGTTTCCAATTTAGGAAATGAGAAGAAATAAATAAAATCAACACACACAAAAAAGTATTAAAAAAATACTTAGTGCTGAAATTAATGAAATACTATACATACAATAAAACACTAGTAGAGCTAAACATTGTTTTAAAAATATTTAAAAAATTGATAAATCCTTAGGAAGTTTCATCAATAAGAAATAAAAAGATAAGGCACAATTTGTCTATACCAGACATGAACTAGTGAACTATTCCAAACATTTAAAAAAGAAATATATGAAATTTACATAAATTTTTCAGAAAAATTCTCAGCACCAAAATGTGACAATGATATTAGAGGAAAGAAATATAAAAAGTCAACATCATTCATATACATAGATACAAACATCCTAAACAGAATATCAACAAATAGAATCTATCAAGAAGTCAAAAGTATAATATAGTATGACAAAGATGAGTTTATTTCAAAATTGGCTAAATATACTGAAGTATCAATCAATGTAATTCATTACATTAAAAGAATAATTGAGGAGTAAAAACATGTTTTTCTCAACACCAAGTATTTGATGAAACTCTTAGCAAAGTATAAAGAGAAGGGAACCTTTTAAATCTCATAGAATCTATGTACCCAAAACCTACAGATAATATTCTAAACAGTGTAAGACTACATTTTCCCTGAGTCAGAAAAAGGCAAGCATGTGTGTTCTTGATTCAACTTTGTACTCCAGTGAAATAAGAGAAGAAAAAGAAATAAAAGACATAATGATTAAAAAGGAAGATATAAAACTGATCTTATTTATAAATGGTGTATCTTTATACATAAAAAAATCTAAAGAATCTATGATTTGGATCAATAAGTTAATAAAGCAAGGTGGCAGACCACAAAGTCTATATATAAAAATAAATTATATTTCTACATACTAAGGGAAATTTCCACTACTGTCTGTTTTTCATACATTGGTGACTATCAGTTGCTGTGATGCTGGAAGGTGTGCCACCAGTATTTAAAATAGTTGAGGTTCACCCACCATGGACAGGTTTCAGCAGACTAAGACAGACTAATATTAGGAGAGACACACTATTTCTGAAGGGTTGTTGCTGTTGTTAGGTGCCATTGAGTCACTACCTACTCATAGCAATGTAAAGCACAACAGAAGGAAACACTGTCTAGTCCTGTGCAAATGTCACAACTGATGCCATGCTTGAGCCCATTTCTGCTGCTACTGTGCTAATCCATCTCATTGGAGGTCTTCCTGACCCTCCATTTTACCAAGCATGATGTCCTTCTTCATGGACTGGTCACCTCTGGTAAATTGTTTGAAGTATGAGAGATAAAGGCTATCCATTCTGGCTTCTAATGAGCATTCTGGGTGTGCTTCCTCCAACACAGATTTGTTCATTCTTTTAGTGGTCCATGACATTATTATTATTTTGTTAATTAATTAATTTTTTATTGTGAGGTGTACATGGGAGAACATCAACTTTACACCCATCCTATCATATTTCATTTCATTGCAATGATTACAATCCCCTCCATTCATCATCAAACAAACCCAAAGGGTATGTACACCACACAGGCCCACCCCTCCTCACCCCCGGCCACCAGCACACAGTCTTTTTCCCTCCCTGAGTCCAGTGTTCCCAGCTACTATATCTGTCCACAGCATTGTCTTTGTCTCCATCTCTGGCGTCACTTCCTCTCTGGGTAGGGTCCCACTCTCCGTTCTTCTCACTTGATGGTCCCAGGGACCTCCGCTCCTGGGCTGCAAAACCAATCACTCTCCTTTTGTCAAAAACATCTACCTCTATATTTCCTAGCCTCACAGTCAGTCCTGATGGCAATTATTCACTATTGTACTACAAGAGTCCTATTCCCATTTCCTTTTGCCAGCCCAGTCCCAATGGATTGGAAATCATTCAGTGGTGATTCTACCTTCTCCTGTACCATCTGGAACTAGTCTCCCTCTTGAAAGCTTGTACACCAGTCACTTCTTGCCTTTATGTTGTTGCTGTTGTTGTTGCTGTTGTTGTTAGGTGTCATTTAGTTAGAACCAACCCATAGCGACATTATGCACAGCAGAATGAAACACTACCTGATCCTGGGCCAACCTCACTACTGTTGCCATGCCTGAGTCCATCGATTCTGCCGCTTGGACAATCCATCTTGTTGGGGGTCTTCCTCTTATCCTCCACTTTAGCAAACATGATAGCCTCTCCAGCGACTGGTCCCTCCTGACAATATACATCCGAAGTATGAGAGATGAAGTTTGGCCATCCAGGCCTGCTATGAGCACTCTGGCTGCACTTCTTCCAAAACGGATCTATTGGTTATTTTGTCAGCCCATGGCACTTTCAATATTCTCCTCCAACACCTTTATAGGGCCCCTCATTTTGAGTAGCCAATGTCTATATGTTGCCTATCCCTGTCAACCCTGTGTACTGAGAGATGATCCTCGCTGTAAGATTATTTCCCTTTTTTGACCTACTACATCCATAAGTATAAGTAAAGTTCATCAACTTGTAATAGGTTATTCTTTTTTCCCCCCTCTCTTCTTTCTTCTTCTAATCGAGTTCTGATCATCCAGCCATCGAAGCCAGGTCAAGTGGGTATTATCTGCAAGTATGGGTGTTCTTGTGCATCTCCCCTCAATTTATATCAGCTGGATACATCACTCTCCACTCTAGTCTTCTGTGGCCATGTTACTGCCTCTGGGCCCAGGAGTCCCTGAGTCTTGCCGTACTGCTGGCCATCCAGGTCTCTACCTGGGTCCACTGAGGTCTATTGAATGTGGTCGGGTTTAGCTTGCAACTTCATTGCTGTTTCTTCACCCTCTTCCCTTATCAGTGACCAACGTAGTCACCAGCCAGACCACATGCCTGCTCATGTATTCCCCTTGAGTCTCAGGTTTGGAAGGAGGTTTGCTCTAAAGGGTCCCGACCACTTGACTTCATGGCTCCCAGGTGAACAACTTACTCATTTTTGTAGAAATCAATCAGACTGCCATTATTGTTTCAGATTTTTCTTGCCGATCTTTCTTTCACAAAGTATCTTCTGTTCTTCTAGCCACTCCATGATGGCCTACTCATCCTTTCCAGTGGAAATTTCCTACCTCAGTCAGTTCTGGATGAGGTTCTGGATTCCACCTATGGACTTGTGCAATGTAAAGGCTCCACAGGAAGCCTCTTTCCCTGGGCAACTTCTATCCCCTTTAAGGTGTTCCAATCAGTTATAGGCTGAAGACAGAGTTACAAGCTTTCTGTAGTGATGATTCTGGCTATTCCTTTCTCCCCCACTCAAGTGTCTATTTTACAATGGTAGGCAAGGGAAACCAAGATTCAAAAGACAGCCAAGCATCTTAACACTATTCCCCTCTTTTACCCCTTCAAACCGTGCCCCAATCCCTGTATTCTGGAGCCCTGTTCCAAGGTTGTGCATACATCATCATTTATCTCTGTCCCACTTAGCCCACGTGAACCAGCCTAATTGTTCTCCCATCAACCTTGTTCTTCCATTCCCCTCCCACTTCTTGTGTATTGCCACCCCGCACTCCACACATCCAAGCTATCCTATGTCTATTCCTTACTCTGTGCTCTATCTTCCCGTCCCTCCCTCCCCTCCTCTCACCCCATATATCCTGATGACGAGCAAATATATACGTATATCCCCCCCCCCTTTTAGCATGGGTTCTTTTTCTTACTCTTACAATAATGGTCCTATGCAGTATTTATCCTTTTGTGACTGACTAATTTCACTTAGCATAATGTCCTCAAGGTTCATCCTTGTTATGCAGTGGTTTGCAGCTTTCTTGTGTTTCAAGGCAGCATAGTATTTTCCACTGTGTATATGTAGCACAGTTTGTTTATCTATTCTTCAATTGATGGGCACTTAGGCTGTCTCCATCTTTTTGCTATTGTAAATAGTGCGCCTATGAACATTGGTGTGCATATATCTACTCGTGTTATGGCTCGTATTTCTTGTGGGTGAATACCAAGTAAAGGAATTGCTGGATCATAAGGTATTTCTATTTCCAACCTTCTGATGAAG
>NW_006408560.1:1500618-1504754 GCF_000296735.1 Chrysochloris asiatica
CCAAAATAAAAACATTTAATTAAAAAAAAAAAAAGAAACTCTAAAACTAGCTCTTGAATATAGAGTAGCTAAAGCAAATGGATGATGTGATAAAGAATAGAAGTGGAACAGAAAATATCAGAGGTCAGTTTCAGAGACAAAGTAAATAAAGTATTATAATGAAATCGCCAAAGATGAGAAGTCAGAAAACCAAAAGGAAAGAACATGGTCAGTATTTCACCAGCTGAAAGAATTGAAGAAAAAATTTTAAACCTCGGGGGAGTGGGATTGGTGACTGAAGAATGAAGTATTGGTGTGGCACTGTATGATAAGCTCTGGATTTCTAACCACAAGGTTGGCATTTCAAACACACCAGTTTCTTCTTGGAAACCCTATGCAGAGTTGCTACGAATCAAAAACAACTCATCGACAAATAACAACAGGAGCAAAATGGTAGTGAAGTGGCCCTAGAGGATAAACACTGGACTGGTCTGCAAACCTCCAGGTAGGTGATTTGAATCCACCAACTGCTCCTTAGGAGAAAGATGAGACTTTCTGCTCCTCCAAAGATTTTAGAGCCTTGAGAAACCTATACAGTGTCACTATGAGTTGGAACAGACTCAACATCATTTAGCAACAACAAAGGGCAAACATTGAAGGAAGCAGGCTGCATCAAAAGAAGACATGGAACAGCTGGGGACTCTAGACTCAAGGAGGGAGAAGGACTGTGTGCTGGCATGCAGGCGGCTGGCATTCAGGGTATGTCCTTTGGTTGTTTGATTGGTTATATATTCCTGAATGTTTCGGTGTACATAACAAAAAACAAAAACAAAAACAAAAAAACAAACACACAGGGATTGGAGGAAGCAAATGTTGTTTCTTGATGATGCAAGGAGGGGATTGTAATCATTGCAAAAAAATGAAATATGATAGGATAACTGTGAAGCTGATGCTCTCCCATATAAACTATCACTCAATTCACAATAAAAACTTAAAAAGAAAAAAGGAAAACAGAAGGAATACATTGTCACTGTACCAGAAACAATTGTTCATTGTTCAACCATTTCAAGAGGTAGCATATTATCAAGAACCAATGGTATAGAAAGACGTCCAAGCTTCAATGAAGGCATTGGCACAAAACAAGCCTCTAGGAATTTATGGAATATCAATTGACATGCTTCTGCAAACAGTTGTACCACTGAAAGTGCTTACTGATCTTTGCCAAGAAATTTAGAAGATAGCTACCTTGCCAACCAATAGGAAGAGATCCATATTTGTGCCCATTCCAAAGAAAGATGACCCAGCAGAATGTGGAAATCATTGAATAATATCATGAATATTACATGTAAGTAAAAGTTTGCTGGAAATAATTTTAAAATGGTTGCAGCTGTATTTTGGCAGACCTGACAGAAACTCAAGCCAGATTCAAAAGAGAATGTGGAATGAGGGGTATCATTGCTGATATCATATAGCTCTTGGTTGAAAACAGATAATAACAGAAAAAAAAAAAGTTTAATTGTGCATTATTGACTATGGAAAGGCATTTCATTGTATGGGAGCCAAATAAACTATGGACAACATTGCAAAGAATGGGAATTTCATAACACTTAACTGTGCTCATGAGGAACTTGTACATAGGCTAAGAAACAATCATTAGAACAGAACAAGGGGATACTGCATGTTTTAAAATCAGGAAAAGTGTGTGTAAGGGTTGTATCCTTTCACCACACTTATTCAATCTATATGCTGAGCAAATAATTCAAGAAGCTAAACTATATAAAGATCAGCATGGTATGAATGGAAGAAGGTTCATCAAAAACATGCAATATGCTGATGACATGATATTGCTTTCAGAAAATAAAGTGGACTTGAAGCACTTACTGATAAAGGTCAAATAACATAACCTTCAGGATGGATTACATCTCAATGTGACAAAATAAAAAATTCTCACAACTGGACCAATACATAACATCATGAATAAATGGGGGGGGGTGGTGGGAATGAAGTTGTGAAGGTTATCAGAAGATTTTCTAAAACTCACTTTCCAGTGTAGATATGCCAAAGAAATTGGGAGAAAATGAGGAAGTAAGAGAGCTGAACAGAAAATTTCAAAGAGCAGAAAAGACAAAGTCAAGTATTATAATGAAATAAGAAAAGACCTAGAGTTAGAAAACCAGAAAGTAAGAACATGCTTAGCGTTTCTCAAGTTGAATGAAATGAAGAAAAAATTCAAAACTCAGGTTACAATATTGAAGGATTCCATGAACAAAATTTGAATGATGTAGAAAGCATCAAAAGAAGATAGAAGGTATGCAGAGAATCACTGTACTAAAAAGAAATGATCAATGTTCTGGAAAGATTTATAGCCGTGGAAACCATGTGAGGGCAATTCTATTCTTTCCTAAAAGATCACTATGAGTTGGAATAGACTGGATGGAAATGATTTTGGATTTTTTTTTCAGTATATAAATTTAATAACAGAACACATAATCCAATGAGTGTATGACTAGATGAGCCCTGTACTAATCAACTAGAGAATACACATTTTAAAGAACACATGGGTGATTTATAAAATTGACCATATTCTAGAACCTAAAAGAAAGCTTCCACAAGTTTCATAAAACTTATATCATGTATGTTGTGAAACTCTCCCTGTTTTTTTGCTGTGTCTTTACTTCACCAAGCATGATGTTCTTCTCCAGGTTCCTCCTTAAAAAGTGTTCACAGTACAAGAGCCAAAACCTCACTGTCCTCATTTCTAAGGAGTGTTATGACGGTACTTCCAAAATAGATTTGTTTTTCTGGTAGTTCATAGTTACTAAATATTCAATATTCTTTGTCAACACCAACATTGAAATGTGACAATTCTTCTCTAGTTTTCCTTCTGCATTTTTCATCTTTCACATGCATCAGTGGTGACTGAAAATTCCATAGTGTGGGTCAGGCTTAGCTTAGTTCTCAGTGACATCTTTGCTTTTTAACACTTTAAAGAGGTCTTTCAAACATACATTTGATAGTTGAATTTTATTACCTTTACTTATAAAACTATAAAAAGGGAGTCCTGGTGTGGTGCTGTGGTTAATGCGCCAGACTGCAAAGCCATTGGAAATGCAAGCGGTTCAAGCTCACCAGCTGCTCCTTGGAAACCCTATACAGGGTCAGTATGGGTCGGAACCAACTCGATGATGGCACTTTACAACTTATAAAATTAGATTAGATATTAGAAAAAAGGAAAGCTACTTACCAAATCATTTTATGAGGTTAATATAACATTCATACAAAAACCAGGACAATCTCATTTATAACAGATTCAAAAAATTCCTTAACTGAATATCAATATATATTATATATTCAATAAACTTATTTTACTAATCACAAAATCTAACCACCATCAGTATTTATACCAGAAATGCAAGGATAATTTAAAATGAGAAAACTCTGATATAATATACAGCATTAGAATTTTAGGAGGAAATTACATGATTATTTTATTAACTGCGGACAAATTATTCAGTAAAAATGACTAAGAAGAACAGAAGAAATTTTCCTTAGTCTGGTAATAAAGTAGATCCCTTAACAGTGAACATCATATGGCATGAGGAAATTTACAAAGCATACCTTTCAGTGTAAGAAGTAAAATAAGTTTATTGACTATATCTTCTAATTAATATGACAAAAATGTATAAAGATTAACAAAAAATACATTGCAATTATTTGTAAAAAATAGACTTTTGGGGTATGACAGGCAATTCATAAGAATCTGTAAAGAAAAGTCAGCATTTTGCTGAATTTAAGTTTAATAATAAAATAGCAATGTCACTTCCTAACCAGAAGTTAACAATTAATAAATTTAATTTTAAAAATGATTTAATATATGAAAGTACCAAAACTATTTATCTGATACCACATAATTTTAATCAATATAGCTAAAACATTTCAGTGTGACCATAGTTGTTGTTGTTGTCAGGGGCCATCGAGTTGGAACCGACTCATAGCGACCCCATGCACAGCAGAATGAAACACTGCCCAATCCTGGGCCAATCTCACTACTGCTGGTACACTTGAAGCCATCAATGATGCCACCTGGCTGATACATCTTATTGGGGGTCTTCCTCTTTTTCTCTGGCCCTCCACCTTACCCAGCATGACAGCCTTCT
>NW_006408560.1:1504854-1507772 GCF_000296735.1 Chrysochloris asiatica
GAAGCACCATATTGCTTTCCAGAAAGGCTGGAGCATTTTGCAAATCCCACCAGCAATGCAGGAGTGCCCCAGTCTCTCCACATCCTTGTCAGCACTTATTGTCCTCTACTTTTTTGATCCTTGCTGTTATTGCTGGTGTGAGATGCTATATCATTGTTGTTTTGATTTGAAACTCTCTAATGACTAGTGAAAGGAGCTCTGGTAGCATAGTGGTTACAAATGGGGCTGCGAAACTCAGTCTCAGCAGTTCGAAACTCCCAGCTGTTCTGCAGGCGAAAGATGAGGCTTTCTGTTCCAGTAAAGATTTACAAACTTGGAAACCTTGTACAGGGTCACTATGAGTCAGAACAGGCTCCACAACACATAACAACAACAACAATGGCTAGTGATCATGAACATTTCTTCATATCTTTTTTAGCTGCCGAGATCTCTTCTTTGGTAAAGTATCTGTTCATGTCCTGTGCCCATTTTTCAATTGAGTTATTTGTCTTTTTCTTGTAGAGGTGTTGTATTTTCCTATATAGTTTAGAAATGAGTCCCTTGTCTGATGAGTCACTGCAAAGATTTTTTTCCCATTCTGCGGGTCCCTTTTTACTCTTTTGGTGAAGTCTTTTGATGCACATAAGTTTTTAATTTTTAGTATGTCCCACTCATCTATTTTGCCTACTTTTGTTTGTGTACTCTTTAAAATATTTTCTAGTCTGTATATTCCCTGTATTAGAGCCCTCACATTTGTCCCTTTTTTTCATTGATGACTTTCATAATTTTGGGATTCACATTTAGGTCTTTCATCCATGCTTAGTTGATTTTCTATAGAGCATGAGTTAAAGGTCTTGTTTTATTCTTTTTTCATATCGCTTTCCAGTTCTGCCAGCACCATCTGTTAAAGAGACTATCTCCTTCCCATGTAACACACATAAGCATTTTGTTGAAAATCAGTTGTCCTATGTGAATGGGTTTATTTCTGGATTCTCAATTCTGTTCCATTGATTTTATTTATCATTGTACCAGTACCAAGTTGTTTTGACTACTGTAGCCGTGTAGTAGATTTTAAAATCAGGGAATGAGAGGCTTCCAACCTTGCTCTTCTTTTGAGGAGTGCTTTGCTTATCCTGGGTCTCTTTCCTTTCCATATAAAGTTTGTAGTTGTCTTTTCCATCTCTTTGAAGAATGTCACTGGAATCTGGATCGGGATTGCATTATATGTGTAAACTGCTTTGGGTAGTATTGACATGTCAATACTACTCCACTGAGTAGTATCCAATCTGTCTGGGCATGACTGATAAAAGGAGATGTGGATAGCACTCATGTGGTACAATAGTGAATAATTACTATCAGGACTGACTTTGAGGGTTGGAAATGTAAAGGTAGATGTTCTGTAGCAAAAGAAGATGAGTGGATGATTTTGCAGGCCAGGAGTGAAGGGATCTGGGACCACCAAGGGAGAATAACAGAGTGTGAGACCCTACCCAGAGAAACAATGATGCCACAGATGGAGGCAGAGAAAATGACATAGAGAGATGGAGTGGCTGTGAACTCTCAATCCAGAGAGGGAAAGGTGTTGTGTGCTGATGACCAGTTGCCAGGCTTGTTGAGTGTACCCTGTGGTTGTTTGATGATGCTGGAGGGGATTGTAACCATGGCAATGTAACAATAATTGATAGGATGAATGTAAAGCTAATGTTCTCCCATGTAAACTATCACATAATTCACAATAAAACAGTTTTTAATAACAATAACAAAGCCATGAGCCTACTGTGAAAGAGACCATTAATTGCTCACATGAAAGTTCAAGCAGAAGATGAAGAAAAATTTAGAAAATTCTTGAAAGTCAAAATATTATTTGAGTGTATCCCATATGTTTTTACAGACCAAATAAAGAATAGACTTGATTCATTGGAAGGACATTAATGACCAAAGATCAAAGGAGCTGTGGGATTATCTCATGAACATCATACACAAAGAAAACAAAAGGTCCTTAAAAAGAAAGGAGAGAAAGAAAAGACTAAAATTGAGGTCATAAGAGACTCTAGGGACTTCCGGAGGGCGGCCAGACGGTGCAGGTGAGTGGGGGCTCCGGGATCAGCGGGGGACAACTGGCGAGTTAAACCTCCCAGGTAGGAATTCACAGTCTCACAGCCCACGTGAATCTTAGTGCGCCAGAGCCTTAGACCCGCTTCTTTGAGAAATAACTATGCAAGGAATTACAGGCTTGTTAAAAGTGCGCCGCAGCAGCCCCAGCTCCATTGGGCTTGAAGGGGTGGGGCGGGAACCAGCTCGTGTGGAGCCTCCAGTGGCTAGGAAACTCAAACAGGGACACCTACCCCAAGGTGGGATTTCTGAGCATACAGTGGACAGAGGGAAGTTAGTTTAGGAGGGGAAAAGGAAAAACAAAAAAAGCCTGCAGAAAAAGAGAAGCAGCGACTCTCTGACGTCATCAGGCGCGGACTGTGCCTGCCTGAGCCACTTCTGCCCTGCCTAGTTGACCCGTATGTTCCCGGGGCCCGCCGGGCGCACGCGCACACACAGGCGAGCAGCTCCCCTCCTGCCCGAGTCGCATACCGCGGGCCTGCCAGACGCGCGAAAGCGAGCGACCCGCCTCCCGCTGAACCGAGCAGCGACCCTCAGCCCTGCCGGGTGTGCACCGGCAAACAGCTAACCTCACGCTCAACTGAACCGCGGAGCGCGGGGGCAGGCAGCCCACCTCCTGCCGTGAGCACCCACTGGGGAACCCTATTTGGGTCTCCCCTTTATTTTTATTATTATTTTTTATCTTACAATGTTCAGCAGGAGCCCCGACGTGGTCCTGAGGGCTGGGGTGCCACTACAAGGTCAACTGAATTACAGGGTCAGGGGTCCACGCCCAACAACCGCTCCTCAGAAACCCTATAAAAGAGCATTAGGGGAGGGACGTCCGG
>NW_006408560.1:1509322-1520094 GCF_000296735.1 Chrysochloris asiatica
TTCTTTCAATGCACTTTGGACTTCCTCTCTGAGTATCATTGGCTCTTGTTCATATGGTACCACTTGAAATGGTTGAACATTAACCATTTCCTTTTGGTACAATGACTCTGTGTATCTCTTTGTACTAAGGCCCTTAAGTCCAGCTCAATGGTGGGATTTCCGTCCTCAGAAGTCGCGTCAGGCAAGAGGCGAAAGCACAGCAGGGGCAACAGGGTTGTAATGAGATGATTTGGGCTGCACTCGTGGGTCTCGAAGTTGGTCGACCCAGCCTCAAAGCCACGATCTAACGGCTAGGCTGGGATGGCGCCCTCATGGGGTAAGTAGGACAGCCTGGTTGGCCACTGCCGTCTCTTCCCGCTAGGCAGTGTTCCCCCCCCCACCTCCAACCCCCCCTTCCCGTCAACCTGGTCTCCAGACACCTCTCACCCTGAGAACTGCGCAGACCTGGTGGAGGTGTGACCATAGTAGTGTTGTTATTAAATGCCTTCGAGGAGGTCTGACTCATAGCAAACCTATTCACAACAGAACAAAATACCATCCTCACAATTATTTTTATGTTTGACTCCATTGTTGCTGCCACTGTGTCAATCCATCTTTCTCCTTTGCTGTTGTGGGTCTTCCTCTTTTTCTAACTGTCCACTTTACCAAACATGATGTCCTTCTCCAGTGAGCGGTCCCTCCTGACAACATTTTTATGAGAGGTAAATTCTCACCATCCTTGCTTCCAAGGAGCAAATGGTCATACTTCCAGACATATTTGGTCATTCTTCTGGTTGTTCTTGTTAACTGCACTCAAGTTGATTCGGACCCATAGTGACATGTATAGGGTTACTGAGGAGTGACTGGTAAACTTGAACTGTTGACCTTGTGTTTCAAACAGACTTTGCAATCCAGTACATTAATCCACTGCACCACAACAGGACATGGTGGTGGTGGTGGTTATGTGCATGGAGTCACTTCTGACTCATAGCGACCCTACCCTTATAAGATTTCCTAAGCTGTAATTGTTAAGGAAGGAGCTCTGGCAGCATAAGTGTTACGAATAGGTGTGTGAACCTCAAGGTCAGCAGTTCGAAACTATCAGAATTTCCACCAGAGAAAGATGAGGCTTTCTGCTCCCATAAAGAATTAAAGCCTCAGAAATCCTGTGCAGGTTTGCTATGAGTTGGAACCAACTCCATGGCACATAACCACCACCACCACCAAATTATTAATGGAGCAGAAAGCCTCATTGTTCTCTGAGAAACTGCTGGTAGTTTTTAATAGCTAACCTTGAGATTAGCAGCTCGACTGTAACCACTACATGACCAGAGGTCCATAGTACATCTGATATGCTTTGCTAACACCTTAATCCAAATGCATCATTTCTTCTATGATCTTCTTTGTTCATTGTCAAGTTTTTCTCATGCACATGAAGCAATTGAAAACACCATGACTTGTGACTTTTGGTTTTGGAGGCAGCAGAAGCAGAGTCAGGTAGGACAGGCTTTGTGGGGAAGAGGCTGAAAACCCAGTGAAGCTGCTTTCACGGAACAGCTCCAGAGCTCTGGATCAAGCCTGAGGTGTAGTGCGTCAGTTTCCTGAACCCACTGGTGGAAAAATCATTGTATAAAGGAAAATATTGTGATTTAGGAATCGATCAGAACACAGGACTCCTTCTGTGGCCACCCCACCAGGGCTGAGTTCAGAGATCGGGGCCACAGCCAAATGAACACAGTGAACCAGTGCTAAAACCAGTGCAGCAACATTGGCAAAAGGAGGTGTAGGGGGATCCTGCACATTTTTTCCTCCTCTTCCTTTCTGTGCCTTATCTGCCCAGACAGGAAACCTTCAGGCAGATGGGCATGCACCCCCAAATGGATACAGCATTGAGCCCACAGTTTTACCATGGTACAAAGAGGAGGAGCCCCATTAGTCCCACAGGTTGATTCTTTGGTGGCTGCTTATGACATCTGACTCTGGGACCCAGCTCTAAAGTTAAAATTATTAGCATTCTGGAACAGGAAGAATCAGAGAAATCCACAGAGGAGACATTTGAAGTTTCTGGAAGAAAATTTCCCTAACATCTTGAAGGATGAGAAGATAAACATTAAAGAAGCCAAATGTACCCCAGGAAGGATAGACCCCAAAAGAAAATCACCAAGACATATAATAATCAAACTCTCCAAAATCAAAGACAAGGAGAAAATACGAAAAACATCCTGGAAAAAGAGAAGTATTACTTACAAAGCAAGCAAGTCAGATTAAACTCTGATTTCTCAGTAGAAACCATGCAGGCAAGAAGGCAATGGGGAGACATTTATAAAACCCTAAACAACAACAAAAAAACCCTGCCAATTAAGAATGGTCTACGCAGCAAAACTATTAATCAAATATGATGGTGCAATCAAAACATTGCAGGATAAACAGAAGCTAAGAGGTTTTGTCAAAGGTAATCCAACACCTCAAAACATCCTAAAGGGAGTTCTTTGGACTGAAAACCAACAAGAACAGACACTAACCAGAGATTGACAGACGTGGCAACAACACCAGAAACTCAGACGACAGATAGCAGAGTCCAGAACAGAACAAAATGACAACAATGAATTCAAAGAAGCTGGAGGCCATTTGAAGATCAAAATAATAATAATGTAAAATAAGTGAAAAATAGAGGAACAGAGATCCAGGTGGTGAGGAGATCAGGTAGATTACAGAATATAATAGACTGTCTTACAGAGGGAAAGGTTAATAGACTATAAGGTAACCCCAAAGTAAGTTAATACTTCACAACTTATAATGAAAATGAACATCCAAGCAGAACAAAGATTCATGAAAACTAAGACGAAACCGACAAGAAATAGCACACACACACACACACAAAACAGCACAAGAAGGAATGCAGAACAAAGCAACCAATAGCACTAACAAAAAATTAACATAATGGCAACAATTAATTCATACCTATCGATAATTATATTGAATGTCATTGGATTAAATGAACCAGTGAAGAGACAGAGAGTGGCATAATGGATAAGAAAAAATAAAATAAAATAAACCCTTAAATATGCTGCCTGCAAGAGACACACCTTACACACAAAGACAAAAACAGCTTAAAAGTTAAAGGATGGGGAAAAAATTTTATCAACCTAATTGAAATAATAAAAAAGCAGGAGTAGTAATTCTAATCTCTAGTAAAGTAAACTTTAAAATTAAAACCAGCATAAGAGGCAAAGAAGAACACTATCTCATGATTAAAGGGCCAATTGAGCAAGACAACATAACCATAATAAATATCTATGCTCCCAATGAAAGAGCACCAAGATATATGAAGCAAACCCTACTGGAACTGAAGAAAGAAACATATAAATCCACAATTATAGTGGGAGATTTTAATACCCCACTTTTCAAAAGGGATGGAAAAACCAGAAAGAAACTCGACAAAGTTAGAGGAACTAAACAGCACAATCAACCAACTTGACCTCATAGATGTGTACAGAGTATTCAACCCAACAAAAGCACAATATACATTCTTATCCAGTGCACATGGAACATTCTCCAGAATTGACCATGTTTTAGGTCACAAAGCAAGCCTCCATAAAATTACAAACATCAAAATATTACAAAGCATAAGAAAAAACTCAGAGAATTTGGGAGGTCAGTCTATGATCAAAATAATTACAATGTGAAAGAAGGTAAACACATAAGCACAGAGATCCAGATGGTGAGAAGATCAGGTAGATTACAGGATAAAATAGACTGCAGTAAATCGGGGAAAAGCTAATGGAATATAAAGAAACCTCAAACAAAATAAATACTTTCACAACATACCAAGAAAATGAAAATCCAAGAACATAGAAACATTAAAACTATGAGGAAACTCACAAAAAAAGAACAAAAAACCATAAACAGCACAGGAAGACACACAGAACAAAGAAAGAAGCAACACCACACACACACACAAAAACCCATAATGGCAGCAATTAATCCATACCTATTGATAATTACACTGAATGCAAATGGATTAAATGCACCAGTTAAGAGATGGAGAGTGGCAGAATGGATAAAGAAAACAAGCTCCTTCAGTATGCTGTCTGTAAGAGACATATCTTAAACACAGAGACAAAAACAGATTAAAAGTCAAAGGATGGGGAAAAAAAATGCCAAGCTAATTGCAATAAAAAATGAACAGCAGTGGCAGTACTAATCTCTGATAAAATAAACTTTAAGGCAAAACCCAGCATAATAGACAAAGAATCAACAGGAAAAGAAGCTGGTTCTTTGAAATGACTAGCAAAATTGACACAACATTGGCAAACCTAACAAAAGGAAAGCGGAAGAAGACTCAAATAACATGCATTAGAAACCACATGGGCGATTATCCAAAGGATAATAACAGAATACTATGAAAAGTTGTACTCCAACAAATTTGAAAACTTAAAAGAGATTGATACATTTTTAGAAAAATGTGACCTAACTAAACTTACACAGAGTGAGGTAGAAAAACTGAACAGAACCATAACAAAAGAAGAAATTGATTGGGTGATCAAAAAACTCCCAAGCAAAAGAAGTCCTGGCCCAGATGGCTTCATTGGTGAGTTCTACCAGTTTGAGCTCACCAGCTGCTCCTTGGAAACCCTATACAGGGTCGCTATGGGTCAGAATTGATTTGATGGCACTTAACAACAACAACAACAACCAAAATTCAGGGAAGATCTGTCACCAATTCTACTCAAATTATTCCAGAATATAGAGGAGGATAGAAAACTTCCTAATACATTTTATGAAGCAAGCATAACCCTCATACCAAAACCAGGAAAGGACATCACTAAGAAAGAATATTATAGACCAATATTCTGCATGAACATAGATGTAAAAATTCTCAGCAAAATCTTAGCTAACAGAATCCAGCAGCACTTCCAAAAAATAATATAATTTGACCAAGTGGGATTCATATCAAGGATGCAAGGATAGTTCAACAATAGAAAAACTATCAATGTATCCATACCGAAGCCTGTGCTCTTTAATTTTCATCAGTAAATGTTTTAAGTCTTCTTCACTTTCAGCAAGCAAGGTTGTATTATCTGCACATTGAAGGTTGTTAATGAGTCTTCTTCCAATCCTGATGCCACGTTTTTCTTCATATAACCTAGCCATTAGATAGATGCAAATCAAAACAACAATGAGATATCTCACATTAGTAATAACAGCAAAAATCAAAAAAGTAGAGGACAATAAATGCTGGTGAGGATGTGGAGAGATTTGGATGCTCCTGCATTACTGGTAGGATTGCAAAATGGTCCAACCACTCTAGAAAGCAATATGGCACTTCCTCAGAAATTTGGAAAGAGAAATACTTTATGATCCAGCAATTTCTCTACTTGGTATTTACCCACAAGAAATATGAGCCATAACATGAGTAGATATATGCACACCAATGTTCATAGCAGTACTATTTATAATAGCAAAAAGATGGAGACAGCCTAAGTGCCCATCAATGGAAGAATGGATAAACAAACTGTGGTACATATACACAATGGAATATTATACTACCTTTAAGAACAACAAGGAAGCTGTAAGCTATCACATAACATAGATGAAGCTTGAGGACATTATGCTGAGAGAAATTAGTCAGTCACAAAAGGAGAAATACTGCATAGGATCACTACTGTAAAAGACTAAGAAAAAGAACACATAATAAAGGAGAGGATTCTTGGCTGGTTACCAGAATGTGGGGAGTGGGGTAAGGGGAATGAGGGGAAAGTGGAGCACAGCATAGAAAATAGACACAGGATAGTTTGGGTGCTAGGAAGGGGGACAACACACAAGAAGGGGGCAAGGAATGGAAGACAGGGTGGATGGGAAAACAATTAGGCAAGTTTGCACGGGCTAAGTGGGACAGAGTCAAATAATGATGTATCTACAACCTTGGGACAACAGGACACTGTGATATAGGGATTGAGACATGGTTGAAATGGGCAAAAGAGGGGAAATAATGTTAAGATGATTGGCTGTCTCTTGAATCTTGTTTTTCCTTGCATACTATTATAAAATAGACACTTGAGGGGACAAGAAAGGAATAGCTAGAAATATCACCATAGAAAGCTTGTAAGTCCATATTCTGCCTATAAGTGATAGGAATACCTAAACTAGGGATACACCATTCCCAGTGAAGATGCTTCCTGCAGAGCCTCTGCATTACATAAGATCCTAAGTGGAATCCTGAACTCCATCCAGAATCTTCTGAGGAGGGAAATTTCCACTGGAAACGACAAGCAGTTCAGCTTGTAGCAGCTAGAAGAACAGAAGATTCTTCTCGAAAGAAAGACCAACACAAAAAATACAAAACAATATATAGGCAGTCTGACTGACTACTACAAGAATAAGCAAGTTGCTCACCCAGGAGACATCAAGGCAAGCGATTGGGTCCTCTCAGGGCAAACACCCTTCCAAGACTGAGACTCAGTCAGTGCTCTGACTGGTGACCACTTTTGTCACCAATAAGGGGAAGTGAGGGGAAAACAGTAATGAAGTTGCAAGCTAAGTCCTACCACATTCAACAGACTTCTGTGAATCAACAGAATGAGAAAAAACCTTATGCAATGACACATAAGACAAGGGACTAATTTCTAAAATATATAGGAAACTATAATACCTCTACAATAAAAAGACAAATAACCCAATTAATAAATGTGCACAGGATATGAACAGACACTTGATCAAGGAGGAGATCCAGGCAGTCAATTAATATATGAAGAAATATTAAGAATCACTAATCATTGTTGTTGTTGTTAAGTGCTATCAAGTTGGTTCTGACCCACAGTGACCCTGTATAGGGTTTCCGAGGAGCAGCTGTTGAGCTTGAACTGCCATTAGAGAGATGCAATCAAAACAACAATGAGATATCATCTCACACCAGCAATAATAGCAAGATCAAAAAAGTAGAGAACAATAAATGTTGGTAAGGATATGGAGAGACTGGGGCCCTCCTACATTGTTGGTGGGGTTGCAAAATGGTCCAGCTACTCTGTAAAGCAATATGGTGCTTCCTCAGAAGGTTGGAAAGAGAAATACCTTATGATCCAGCTATTCCTCTACTTGGTATTTACCCACAAGAAATATGAGCCATAACATGAGTAGATGTATGCATGCCAATGTTCATAGCAGTACTCTTTACAATAGCAAAAAGATGTAGACTGCCTAAGTGCCCATCAATTGAAGAATGGATAAACAAACTCTGGCATATACATACAATGGAAAACTATGCTACCTTGAAGAATAACAAGGAAGCTGCAAGCTACCACATAATATGGATGAACCTTGAGGACATTATGCTGAGTGAAATTAGTCAATCACAAAAGGAGAAATATTGCTCAGAATTATTCTTGTAAAATACTAAGAAAAAGAACCCACCCTAAAAAACGGAAAAAAAAAATATTTTAAAAAAGGGGAAAATTATTCATATATTTGCTGATCACCGGGATGTATGGGATGAGGTGAAGGGATGGAGGGAAGGCACGATAGAGCACAGGTTAGGGAATAGACAGGATAGCTTGGGAGCTAGGGGGAGGGGCGTAACACAAGAAGGGGGAAGGGAATGGAAGAACAAGGTGGGTGGGAGAACACTTAGGCAGGTTTGCATAGGCTAAGTCAGACAGAGGTAAATGATGATGTATGCACAACCTTGGAACAGCAGGGCTCTATGATACAGGGATTGAGGCATGGTTTCCCTTGCATACCATTATAAAATAGAAACTTAAGGGGATGAGATAGGAATAGCCAGAAACATAACAATAGAAAACTTGTAAGCCCATCTTCAGCCTATAACTGACTGGAACACCTTAAAGGGGGCTAGAAGTTGCCCAGTGAAAAGGGCTTCCTGTGGATCTTTTGCATTACGTAAGACCATAGGTGGAATCCTGAACCCCATCCAGAATTGTCTGATGTGGGAAATTTCCACTGGAACGGAAAAGTAGACCAGCCTGGAGCAGCTAGAAAAACAGAAGATACTTCATGAAAGAAAGACCGGCAGGAAAAATCAAAAACAATAATGGCAGTCTGATTGACTTCTACAAGAACAAGCAAGCTGTTCACCCGGGACCCATCAAGGCATGTGGTTGGGTCCCCTCAAAGCAAACCTCCTTCCAAGACTAAGACTTTAGGGGACTACAAGAGCAGGCATGTGGTCAGGCTAGTGACCACATTGGTCACAGATAATGGGAAGAGGGGGGAAAAACAGCAATGAAGTTGGGAGTTAAGTCTGACCACATGCAGTAAACTTCTGTGAACCTGGTTGGCCAGAAATTTGGCAAGACCTGTGGGGACTCCAGGGCCCAGAGGTAGTGACATAGCCACAGAGGACCAGAGTGGAGTGTGAAGCGTCCAGCTGATATAAAGTGAGGTGAGATGCATAAGAACACCCATACTTGCAGATACTACCCTTTTGACCTTGCTTCAATGGCTGGATGATCAGAAGTTGACTAGAAGAAAAAAGAAGAGTAACCTGCTACAATTTGATGAACTTGACCTATACTGATGGATGTGGTAGCTCAAAAGAGGGAACAAATCTTTACGAGGATCACTCCCACCCTCTCAGTACACAGGGTTGACAGGGATGGGCAACTTAGACATTGATTAGCCAAAATGGGGAGGCTGCAAATGCAAGAAGTGACTGGCTTACAAGCTTTCAAGAAGGAGCCTAGTTCCAGATGGGGCAGGGGAGGGTAGAATCTCCACTGAATGGTTTCCAACCTGTTGGGATGGGGCTAATGAAAGAAGATGGGATAAGACTCATGCCGTACAATAGTGAGTAATTGCTATCAGGATTGACTCTGAGGGTCGGAAATGTAAAAGTAGATGTTTTGTAACCAAAGGAGGGGAGTGATTGATTTTGCAGTCCAGGAGCTCAGGTCCCTGGGACCATCAAGTGAGAAGAGTGGAGTGTGGGACCCTACCCAGAGAAGCAGTGATGCCAGAGATGGAGGCAGAGATGATGACATGGTCAGATGGAGTGGCTGGGGACACTGGACTCAGGGAAGAGAGGGGCTGTGTGCTGACGGTTGGGGGCCAGGTCTGCGGGGTGTACCCTTTGGTTGTTTGATGATGTATGGAGGGAATTGTAATCATTGCAATATAGGATGAATGTAAAACTGATGTTCTCCCATGTGGACCCACATAATTCACAATAAAAACGTAAAAACAAACAAACCAAAATAACCATGGCTTGGACCTTAGTCTTGAAAGTGGTATCTTTTCTCTTTTATACTTTAGAGATCTTTTGCAGTAGAGTTGCAACAAGTCCCTTGTTTTCTTAACCGCGGTTTCCATGAGCACTGATTGTGGATCCAAGCAAAATGAAGTCTTTGACAACTTCAATCTTTTCTCCATTTATCATATTGGTCCAGTTGTGAGGACTTTCATTTTCTTTACAATGAGGTGCAATCCATACTGTAGGATATAGTCTTTGATCTTTATCAATAAGTATTTGAAGTCCTCTTTGCTTCCACCTAGCAAAGTTGAGTCATTTGCATATCACAGGTTGTTAATGAGTCTGATCCTGATGCCATGTTCTTCTTCATATAATCCAGCTTTTCAGATTGTTTGCTCAACAAATGTATTGAATAAATAGGGTGAAAGACACAAATCCTGATACACACCTTTCCTGATTTTTTAGAAAGCAGTATCCACTTGCTTTGTTGAACCAACTGCCTCTTGGTCTATGTACAGGTTTCTCATGAGCACAATTAAGTGTTCTGGAATTCTCATCATTTGCAATGTTATCTATAATTTGTTACGATACACATAGTCAAATACATTTGCACACTCAATGAAACACTAGTAAACATATTTCTGTTATTCTCTACTTTCAGCCAAGATGCATCTAATGATATCCCTCATTAAAAATCCTTTCCTGAATTTGATTTGAATTTATGGCAGCTCCCTACCAATGTTCTGCTGTAACTGTTTTGGAATTATCTTCAACAAAATTTTACTTGAATGTCATATTAATAATATTAGTGATATTGTTGGATGATTTCCACATTCCACTGTGTTACCTTTGTGTGGAATGGACACAAATATGAATCTTTCCCAATTCGTTGGCCAGGTAGCTGTCTTCTAAATTTCTTGGCAGAGATGAGTGAGTTCATACATCACTTCACTGGTTTGTTGAAACATTTTCATTTGTATTGCAGTTTGTATTCTGCCAATTTGTGGGCCAGCAAAATCATATTTACAGTAAAAAGCAGTTGAACTAAAAAGAGAAGTGATATGAGTACATATACATTGTTGTTGTTGTTAAATGCCGTCAAGTCGATTTTGACCCAAAGAACCCTGTTTTGGGTTTCCGAGGAGCATCTGGTGAGTTTGAACCACCAACCTTGCAGTTCAAATGGCTTTGCTGTCTGGTGCATTAACTGTGAGCACTACACCAGGACTCTATGTATATACAGATGTAATGGCACTTAACAACATGTGCTGTAACAACTTAACAACAACAATGTGTTGGTACACATTGCTCAGATAGTATTGTTAAGTGCCATCATGTCTGTATATACATAGAGTCCTGCTGTGGCGCTGATGGTTAACAAGAGTCCTTAACAAACACACACACACACATATATGTTGATGTTAAGTGTCATAACGTCTGTTCCAACTGATAGACCCTAAATAGGGTTTCCAAGGAGTGGCTAGTAGTGTATTTGAACCACCTATCTTGTGATTCAAACCGACATGGCAGTCGAATGCTTATCCTACAGTGCCACAGCAGGACATATATATATATATATATATATATA
>NW_006408560.1:1520219-1523408 GCF_000296735.1 Chrysochloris asiatica
TTTATAATTTAAAAAGTACTCAAACTGTTGGTGGTCCCATCAATCTTTGGTGCTTTAGAAAATATTTTTTCTATGGGAAGGAGGTTGGACAGGATGAACTTTAAGGTATTTTAAATTTTAATTATTCCATGAATGTAAATGCTGTTTATTTAGCTGAAGATGAATTGCCTTTGTTTTGAAGTCATTTAACAGTTTGACTTTGAGCAAGCCAATACCCTAAAACGAAGGGCTAAATATGTTGGTCTTGGATATGTCTTAAACTTGGGGAAAAAATTAACAGTTTTCCATTTTCCTGGTTAGATCTGAGAACAATTTCTGGTGTCTGGTCTGATATGACCAATTGATAAAAAGAAGGGGGTGGTTTGTAATGGAGTGAACGTTCCATACTGTTACCCATCTGTTTGAGATGAAAAATTTATGTCTGGGGAGTTCACAGGTGGTGTCATGAACCTCCTCATAGATCATAGATCTAAAGATGGCTTTGTGATGAGCAAGAATATGACTATTTTAGAATTTAGTGCTATGGCAGGTGGCCCCACATTTTTAAACAAGATACTTGACAGCTGTACTTTGAACTCTTTTTCTTCTTCTTCTTCTTCCAATGAGAGTTACTGCTTTTGAGAGAATTTGTTAAAAGTTGGAGCCCTCTAAGCACAATAATTACCTTGCTAGTCATAGGCTAGAAAAGAAAAATGGAAAAAATAAATCTAATGTGCTTCTTGTCTGTGGTTATAGCAGGTCTGGATGACCATGCACTGTTATAAACCAGGGTCCAGGTGCATTTCTAAGATCTGCATGCAGCCCTGTTGAAGCAAATAATGAATTGCTTCAATTCTACTCCTTTGCACTTTCATTGTATTATCTACTTATGAAATCTTAATATTAATCTTCTAGGTTTCTATTTGCTATTTTTGTATGGTTTCTAATTTTTCTTATTTTGTCAGTTTGTTCATGTGGTATTTTTCTGAACTCTAAATATTTTTTTCTGTGTTCTTACTTCAGTGGTAGCTTTCTCAATCTTTCTCTCAATCCAGTGCAGATTCATTTAATTCTTTATCCAGTAGTTCCAATTCCATTTCTTCCTCACAATACTTTTCAGTCACTTGTTTGAGCAACTCTGTCTTGTTTCATCATGTGAACTGAACTTGTCTGTTGTCTCTGAAGCATTGTGATGTTGTTGCATCAGTATTTAATTTATGATTTTACGTTGGTGTGTTCTTAGGTACTCACCACCTGCCTCCTGGTGGGTGTGATATGGACTGGAACTGTGTGTGCAGTTCTCTGCTTACATTCCATGTAGCACAGTTCAGGTGGATTTTCCTGTCATTGCTCAGATGGTACACGCGTTTGCATGGCCCTCACCCAGTGGGTAGGACTGCAGGAGGTATGGATGAAGCTGAATTCTATGGTCATGGCTGATGATTCCTGTCAGGTAGGGAAAAATAAAAATATTTTTTGAAAAAGAGAAACAAAAGGGAAAAAAAATAAAGCAAGAGACAAACAGACAACAACAAAAGTAAAATAGTAGAGAAGAAAAAAAAACAACAAATAGCAGGAAAAACTGAAAAGAAAAATGGGAAAATTAAAATAAAAACAAGGGAAATTAAAAAATTTTAAGTAAATAAATATAAATGAAAATAATACAATAAACAGAGGTAGGGAAAAAGATAACAGAGAACAGTAAAGAAATAAATCAAGAGAAGTAAAAAAAAATTAGATAATAGAAAAAGAGGTTGCTAAAGAATAGAGAAACAGAAGCAAAGAAAGAAACTGGGAAAGCTGTTGTTGTTGTTAGGTATCATTGAGTCAGTACCGACCCATAGCAACCTTATGCACAGCTGAACGAAACACTGCCCAATCCTGGGCCAACCTCACTACTTTTGAGGTTGCTAGACTTGAGTCCATCAATGCTGCCACTTTGTCAATTCATCTTGTTGAGGATCTTCCTCTTTTTCTCTGACCCTCCACCTTACCAAACATGACATCCTTCTCCAGTGACTGGTACCTCCTGACAATATGTCTGAAATATGAGAGACAAAGTTTGGCCATCTTGGCCTCCAAGGGGCACTCTGACTGCACTTCTTCCAAAACGGATCTATTGGTTCTTTTGGCAGCCCATGGCACTTTCAATATTCTCTTCCAACACCATAACTGAAAAGCATCAATTCTACTAAAGTCTTCTTATTCACTGTCCAGCTTTCGCATGCATATAAGGTTACTGAAAATACCATGGCTTGGGTCAGGCTCACCTTAGTCCTCAAGCTGACATCTTTGTTCTTCAACACTTTAAAAAGGCCTTGTGCAGCAGATTTGCACAATGCAATAAGTCATTTCATTTCTTGACTGCTGCTTCCTTGAGTGTTGATAGTTGATCCAAGAAGAATGAAGTCCTTGACAACTTCAATCATTTCTCCATTGATAAGAATGTTGTTTATTGGTCTAGTGGTGAGGATTTTTGTTTTCTTTACTTTGAGATGTAATCCATACCGAAGGCTGTGCTCTTTGATCTTCATCAGTAAATGTTATAAGTCCTCTTAACTTTCAGCAAACAAGGTTGTATCATCTGTATATCACAGGTTGTTAATGAGTCTTCCTCCAATCCTGATGCCACATTTTTCATCATAGAACCCAGCTTTTTGCATTACTTGCTCAGCATACAGGTTGAATAAGTATGGTGAAAGAATACAACCTTGTCGCACACCTTTTTTAACTTTAAAACATTGAGTGTTCCCATGTTCTGTTTGAACAACTGTTTCTTAGTCCAGGTACAGATTCCTCATGAGCACAATTAAGTGTTCCAGAATACTCATACTTCACAATGTTGTCCATAGCTTGTCGTGATCCACACAATCAAAGTCCTTTGTGTAGTCAATAAAGCACAAGTAAACATCTTTCTGATATTCTCTGCTTTCAGTAAAGATCTATTGGACATCAACAATGCTATCCCTCGTTCCACGGCATATTCTGAATCCAGCATGAACCTCTGGAAATCCTCTGTCAATGTATGCTTGTAGCCATTTTTGTACTACCTTTGTTGTTGTTGTTGTTGTTGTTGTTATGTGCTGTGGAGTCGGTTCCGACTCATAGCGACCCTATACAGGGTTTCCAAGGCTGTAAATCTTTACAGGAGCAGAAAGCCTCATCTTTCTCCCGTGGAACAGCTGGTAGTTTCGAACTGCTGACCTTGCG
>NW_006408560.1:1525113-1531167 GCF_000296735.1 Chrysochloris asiatica
GTAAGGATTTACACCCTCGGAAACCCTGTACAGGGTCGCTATGGGTCGGAACCGACTCGATGGCACTTAACAACAACAACAACAACCAGCGTGAGGGGCTCATTTTCTGGCACTATACCTGACAGTGTTTCTCTGCTATTCATTAGGTTATTAGCGACTAACTATTTGGAAGTAGTTAGTCTCTCTTTCTTCCTAGTCTGTCTTTGTATGGAAACTTATCTGAAATCTGTCCACCATGAGTGACACTGCTGGTATTTAAAATACCAGTGACATAGCTTTTCAAATCACAGCAACTCACAAGCCACCACAGTACAACAAACTGACAGATGAGTTGTGGCTGTTTAGTTTTAAGTAGAAACTGTCCATTTAAATTTCAAGGAGATCTATGTGCATGCATAGTTGAACCCTCCAGGGGAGGGGGTGGAGTGTCCATTAGCTTAGGCATACCCTTTAGTCACCAAAATGGAGGTGCACAGACAGCTAGAGACCAATCAATAGATACCAAAAAAAAAAAAAAAGAATTTCCACACCTGTATCTCCGAGGTTCTATCAGGCATTCGTGGCTGTTCTGATCCTTCCATTTGTTCTCTCCCAAGTTGTTGGCTCAGAGAACAGCTCAGCATCTTGAATTAGAAAGCTATGGATTTCTTGATTCTGCAAGTTCTCCTAGCTGTAAGCTTTCCATGTTTCTAAATATTCCTTTATATGTGGTTCAGAGTTCTAGCACCATACCCTGAGCCTGCTTGGCCCTGTATTTTGTGTTGTTGCTGATGGAGCTCCTTACTGCAAGTCTACCCAATCTGCCATCTTGAAGAGTCTCAATGGGAAATGATGAAAGGAAAAATAAAACAAGGAAAAATAAAGAAGAGGGAAAGAGAATGAAAGAAAGAAAAAAAGAAAGAGAGAGAGAGAGAGAAAGAAGAGAAGGAAGGAAGGAAAAGAAAAGAAAGAATTAGAGAAAGAAAGAAAGAAAAGAAAGGTAATAACTGGGACAGAGGCAATACCCAAAGAGAAGAAAACTGTTGGGATCAGGGCTACAGATGTGGGTTGTCACCTTCTGTCAGCTAAGTAGCTCAAGATTTGAGGATAAGTGGGTGGGACACCTGGTCCTAGTTGAAGTTTCTCCTGGTTTAGATATTGTATGGACTCAGGGTACCTGATCTGGAAGTAGTTCATGATGGCCAAAGATGGGGTTCTTGTTCTCAAAAGGAGCTCTTTTAGGCCCAGAGTACAACTGTGTTGAAGGTGGCTAGTTTGGGAATGGAAGGAGTTTCTGCCTTCAATGGATGGCTGAGCACCTGGCACTGTGAGTTCTGCTAGTCTGTTAAGGCAGAGTTCACACACCCCCAGATGCAAGAGTGGTTGTTGTATTTTCCAACCATTGATCCTTCTTTTTTGCTTTATTGATTATGCAAAGGCTTTCATTTGTGAGGATCATGACAAGCTATGGCCAACATTGTTAAGTATGAGTATTCCAGAACTCTTACTTGTGCTCATGAGGGACCTGTACACAGACCAAAAGGCAGATATTCAAACAGAATAAGGGAACACTGAATGGTTTAAAATTAGGAAAGGTGTGCACCAGGGTTGCATTCTTTAACCATACTTTTAAAATCTGTATCCTAAACAAATAATCTGAAAATTTTTGATTATATGAAGAAAAACATGGCATCAGGATTGGAGGAACACTCATTAACAATCTGTAATATATAGATGATACAGGCGTAGATAGATTCAGTGGTGAATTCTATCAAACATTCAAAGAAGATCTGACACCAATTTTACTCAAACTGTTCTAGAGTATAGAAAAGGCTGTCAAACTCCAGAATTCATTTTATGAAGCATGTATAACCCTAATGCCAAACCAAGTAAAGACATCACTAATATATATATATATATATATATAAACTAATATTCTTCATGGACATAGATGTAAAAATTCTCATCTAAATCCTAGCCAACAGAATTCAACAACATATCAAAAAACAAACATCATGACCAAGTGAGATTCATTCCTTATATGCAAGAATGGTTCAATATTAGAAAAACAATCCATGCGATCCACTACATAAATGAAACAAAGGAAAGAACCACATGATGTTATTAATTGGCACAAAAAGGATATATGGCAAAATTCTACACACATTTGGTAATGACAGATCAGCAAAGGGAGTAATCTTTAAAATGTATAGAAACTTTCAACATCTTAAAAAGAAGACAAATAATCCAATTTAAAACAGGCAGAGGACATGACCGACACTTCACTAAAATAAGACATTCAGGCAGCCAACACACATATGAAAAAAATGCTAACGATCATTAACCATTAGAAAAACGCAAATCAAAACAACAATGAGATACCATCTCGCTCCAGCATTAATAGCAAAGTTCAAATAAACAGAAAACAACAAAGGCTGGCAAAGGTGTAGAGAGACTGGGACCTTCCTAAATTGCTGATGGGACTATAAGATGGTACAACCAGTGTGGAATTTCCTCAAAATGTTAGAACTAGAAATACCATGTGACTCAGCACTACTTCTGTAGTTGTTGTTTAGTGCTGTCGATTCCAAATAATAGCAAGCCTGTCTAGGATTTCCAAGAAGTGGCTGGTGGCCTTGCAATGCAAATTGACCTTGTGGTCCAGTGCTTATCCTACAGTGCTACATGACTACTTAATATATTGTTGTTTTTGTTGTTGTTAAGTGCCATCGAGTCGGTTCCGACCCATAGCGACCCTGTACAGGGTTTCCGAGGGTGTAAATCTTTACGGGAGTAGAAAGCTTCATCTTTCTCCCGCGGAGCAGCTGGTAGTTTCGAACCACTTACCTTAAGGTTCGCAGCCCGATTCGTAACCACTATGCTACCAGAGCTCCTTACTATATATATAGCCTAGAGAAATAAGAGCTGTAACACAAATCAATATATACACACCCATATTCATCACAGCATTTTTCACAATAGCAAAATGATGGAAAGAACCTAAATGTCCATCAATGAAAGAGTGAATAAACAAATTTTGATAACATATTCAATGGAACACTATGTAATATTAAAGAATAATGATAAATTTGTGCAACACCTCATAACATGGATGAACCTGGAAGTCATTATGGTGAGTGAAATAAGTCAGTCACAAAATGACAAATATTGCATAAGACCACTATTGTAAACAACAACAACAAAAATTCACCCTTAAAAAGACATTCTTTTCCTTGGATCAACTATCAACACTCAAGGAAGCAGCAGTCAAGAAATCAAAAAATGTATTGCATTTGATAAATCTGTGGCAGAAGACCTTTTTAAAGTATTGGAGAGCAAAGATGTCAGCTTGAAGACTAAGGTGTGCCTGATCCAAGCCATGGTATTTTCAATAATCTCATATGCATGTGAAAGCTGGACAGTGAATAAGGAAGACCATAGAAGAATTGATGCATTTGAGTTATGGTGTTGGAGGAGAATATTGAAAGTGCCATGGGCTGCCAAAAGAACCAACAGATCTGTGTTGGAAGAAGTGCAACCACAGTGCTCCTTAGAGGCCAGAATGGCCAAACTTCATCTCTCATACTTCAGACATATTGTCAGGAGGGACCATTCACTGTAGAAGGATATCATATTTGATAAAGTAGAGGGTCAGAGAAAAAGAAGAAGACCCCCAGCAAGATGGATTGGCAAAATGGCAGCATCAATGGGCTCAAGTGTGATAACAATTGTGAGGTTGGTTCAGAACAAGGCAGTTTTTTGTTCTGTTGTATATAAGGTCACTATGAGTCGGTATCGACTCATTGGCACCTAACAACAACATGCTACTTTACTTTAGAACTTTACTTCAAGAATAAAATGACAAAGACATTAAAAAAAAAAAAAAGACATTCTTTGATGATAACTAGAGGTAAGAGGGGAGAGGAGGATGGATCACTATTCTAGTTACCAAGTTGTTATTGTTGTTAAATGCCTTTGAGTCAGTTTTGACCCATAGAAACCCTGTATTTGGTTTCTGAGATGCATATGTGAAGAGGATTTAATCTCCTTCCAAAATTAAAAACTGGCATCTTAAGCTCACCTAGCGGTGCTACAGAAGAAAGACCTGGTGATTTGTTTCCATGAAGACTTCTGAAATCTAAACTCATTGTCTTCAAGTCAATTCCAACTCATTGTGACCCTGCAGAACAGAGAATTACCTCACAAGGTTTCCAAGGCTGTAAATCTTTATAAAAATTGACTACCACAGTTTTCTTCTATAGAATCACTTGTGATTTTGAACCATTGACCTTTCAGTTAGAGTGTGGTAAATACTGCACCACCAGGGATCCCTAAAATAGTCATGGAGCTCAGTTCTTCTCTGTAACATATTGGGTTGCTCTGAGTTGGAATCAACTGACAGCAACAAATTTGATTTATTTTTGGCTTGGTATGAAGCAAAGAGTTCAGTGCAAAGTTATAAACTGAAAGGATGGTGGTTATAATCCACTTAGAGGCACCTCAGAAGACACTCCCAGCAATCTGGTTTTGAAAGTTCTCAACCTTAAAAACAGTGAAATATGGCTCTACTCTGCACATATGGGGTCATCATGAGTCTGAAGCCACTTGATGGCAGTGCTCATAATTAACCTTAGCAAGGAAAATAATGAAAAATATTATAAACCACCCCCTCAAAGAAAACAAAACAGAAGTCAACAAAATAACTCACTGACATCTAGTCAATTCTGAAGTATAGATTCAAAGTGACTCTACAAAGGCTTTCTGACACTGTCCCCACCCCTAGTGTAGACATTCTCATCTTTCTCCTTTCGAGTGACTAGTGATTTTGAACCACCAGCCTTGAGTATAGCAGCCCAAAGCCTAATCCACAGTGTCACCAGGACCTAGTAAAATGTCTGACATGTTAGAGTAATGGCTGAAGTGTATTTATTACTTTGCAGAGACTTTGTATTTTTAATTCTCATAACAATATAATACACATACATAATAGATGATAAAACTAAGGTGCAGAGAGGTCTATCTGGGGATGTGATGTGGCACTGTAGGATAAGCACTGGACTGCTAACCACAAGGTTGGCAGTTCAAACCCACCAACTGTTCTTTAAAAATCCTAGGCAGGTTCACAACAGAGAGGTCTATTAATTTACCAAGCATTATACAGCTAGAAAGTGGTAGAGCAGGGATTGGAATTCAGGCTTTTAACCATTTCATCCTACTGCCTCTCCAGACAGTAGTGAGTCCCAGTCATAATATTTGCATGCTTGTTGTTCCTGTTATTAAGTGCCATCCAATCAGTTCCCATTCATAGCCATCCTATGAACAACAGAACAAAACTCTACCTAATCCTGTGCCATCCACATAATTATTATCATGTTTGAGTCCAGAGTCGCTGCCATGTGTCACTCCATTTTGTTGTGGCTCTTTCTGTATTTCATTACCCTCCACTTTTCCAAACAAGATGTCCTTCTCTAAGGATTGGTCCCTCCTGATAATATGTCCAAAGTATGAGAGACAACGTCTCATAATTTTTGCTTCTAAGGAGCATTCTGGCTATTCTTTGAACACAGGTTTGTTTGTTCTTCTAGCAGTCCATTGTACTTACAGTATTCTTCACCAACATCATAATTCAAATGGATTGGTTCTTCTAGAGTTTTCCTTATTCACTGTATAACTTCCACATGAGTATGAGGCAATTGAAAAGACCCTGGCTTGGGACAGGCACATCTTAGTCCTCAAATAATTTACTCTTGAACATTTAAAAGAGATATTTTGTAGCATATTTGTCTATTGTAATACATTGTTTGATTTATTAAGTGATACTTTCATGACCATTGATTATGAATCTAAATGAATTAAAATCTTTGATAACTTCAGTCTTTTCTCCATTTATATTGCTACTAATTGGTCCAGTTGTGAGAATTTTTGCTTTCCTCACATTGAGGTGCAATACATACTGAAGGCTATAGTTTTTGATCTTCATCAATAAGTATTTCAAGTATCTTTGTTTTTAGCAAGCAAGGTTGTGCCTTGTGCATATGAAAGGCTGTTAATGAGTCTTTCTCCAACCCTGATGCT
>NW_006408560.1:1532327-1534469 GCF_000296735.1 Chrysochloris asiatica
TTTCCCAGTAACATTCCAATATGTTGAAATCTGAAGAGAAATTCAGGGTGTTTTGAGTATAAGAGTATTTGTATGTTAAAGCTAAATGAGAACTTAGAAACCATTAAACCCAATCCCTATATTTTATAAATAAGGAAACTGAAGCCAAGAGAGGTGAAGCTATTTTCCAAGATCACCAAAATAAGTGGTTGTAGAATTGGAACGATACCTTTCATGTCCTATCATTCAGGGTGTTGTTGTTGTTGTCATCTGCCATCAGTTGCTTCTGAGTCTTAGTGGTTCTTTGCAGCGTTTCCAAGGAGTATTTGGTGAGTTTGAATGACCAACTTTGCTATTCAAATGGACCTTGTGGTCCAGAGCTTATCCTACAGTGCCACACCTGGACTCCTTCTCCCATGATAGAGTTTAATATACTGAACTCTGGATTCAGAGAGACCTTCACTGAGGTCCTGGATCCTTCACTTAGTAGTTGTGTGACATTTTGTGTGAACTTAATCCTTCTGAGTCCTATTTTCTTCTTTTATAAATGAGGAATATAATAAGATATATCATATGAGATTGGTGTAATGACTAAAGGAAATAGTGCATGAAAATGCCTTAGTACAATGTGTAAGGCACAGCAAGTGCTCATAAATGTTTAGGCTTAATAAAAATAAAGTTTAGGCTTAATACTCTGTCCACTACATACATTTTCTTTGCATTTCAGCATTACCTGCATTACTAGTGCATTTCATCTTTTTATGTGTAAAGAGGGTCATAGCATCCCAAAGCATCCTTTTGCATCATTGTTCTAGTCTCTCAATATTGATCATGTTCCACGTGTTCTTAATCTTCGTATGATTACAAAACTGCCAAGCCACTTTCATCTTAAATGACAAAAAATGCGAACAGGGTCTTTGGAGTCAATTCTCTTATAGCAAGATGTGTAAATAGCTTTCTAATGAAATCATCTCTGGACTGTTGTTCTCTAGTCTAGATGTGAAATATTGCATTAAAAATGTTGCAAAATCATAGAATTGTCAGAACAATAAAAAAACCTTAATCATTGTGTAGAACTGCACTCTCCAACATGGTAGCCACTGTCTGCATGTGGTTATTTGAGTTTAAATTAATTAAAAACAAATAATATTAAAAATGATGGATCCCTGGTAGTATAGTGGGCTATGCATTGGGCTACTGACAGCAAGGTGAGCAGTTTGAGTCCACTAGATGTTCCATGGGAGAAACGTGAGGCTTTCTGCTCCTGCAGAGATTTACATCCTTGGAAAACCTATACAGGCTCACTATGAATTGTATCCAAAATCAGGGCACACCACCACCACCATCAATATTAAAAATGTAGTTCCTAACTTTGCAGCCACATTCCAAGTGCTCAGTAGCCACCTGTGATTAATGGCTACCAAATTTGACAGTGATGATTATGGAGCATGTCTACATTTGCAAAAAGTTCCACTAGAAAGTGCTTGTATAAAATATACTGTTTGAATGAATTAATGGTTTGATGCCTTTTGATCTAGATTAAAGTCTAATGCTGTCTGTGATACACCTATAAGGAAAACCAGTCAGTACCACTATTATTCAAATTTTAACATCAACCACTAAAATCAATGATGAATTGGAAGAATTCTACCAACTTCTTGAGTCTGAAATTGATCAAACATACAGTCAATATGCATTGATAATTACTGGTGATTGGAAACAAAGAGGAAGGAACAGTAGTTGGAAAAATATGGCCTTGATGATAGAAATGATACTGGAGATAACATGATAGAATTTTGCAAGATCAATGACATCTTCATTACAAATACTCATTTTAAACAACATAAAAGGTTACTTATACACAAGGAACTCAACAGATGTAATACACAGAAATCAAATTGACTACATCTGTGGGAAAAGACAGTAGAAAAGTTCAATATGACCATTCAAAATAAGGCCGGGTTTGACTGTGGAATAGGTCATCAATTGCTCATATGCAAGTTCAGGTTGAAGCTAAAGATAATTAAAACAAATCCAGGAAAGGCAAAATGATGACCTTGAATATATCCCAAATGAATTTAGAAATCATCTCAAGAATAAATATAATACATTAGCTACTAATGGCCAAAGACCAGAAGAATTGTGGGATGGCACAAAGATCAT
>NW_006408560.1:1534870-1537155 GCF_000296735.1 Chrysochloris asiatica
TAGAAAGCATGAAAAGAAGATAGAAGATATTCACAGAGTTACTATACCAACATGAAATGTTCAATGCTCAACCATTTCAAGAGGTGGCATATGATCAAGAACCAATGTTATTATAGGAAGAAGTCCAAGCTATACTGAAGGCATTGGTGAAAAACAAGGCTCTAGGAATTGATGGAATACAAATTGAAATCTTTCAACAAACTCATTTATGCCATGAAATTTGGAAGACTGCTAACTGATCAACTGATCAGAAGAGATCTATTTTTGTGTCCATTCCAAAGAAATGTCACCCAACAGAATGCAGAAATCATCTAACAAGATCAGAAATTTCACCTGCAATTTACATTTTGCTGAAGATAATTCAAAACTGATTGCAACAGAAACAAAAGAAAACAAAATAGATGATTGGGGCATACTAAAAATTAGAAATTTATGTGCATCAAAACACTACACCAAAAGAATGAAAAGGGAGCCCACAGAATGGGAAAAAATCTTTTGAAATGACATATCAGACAAAAGATTTAGTTACAAAATATATAGGAAACTACAACACCTCTACAAGAAAAAGACAAATAACCCAATTTAAAAATGGGCACAGGACCTGACCAAGGAAGACATTCAGGCAGCCAAAATAACAGCGAAGTTCAAAAAAGTAGAGGCCAATAAATGCTGGTGAGGATGTGGAGAGACTGGGACCCTTCTACATTGCTGGTGAGATTGCAAAATGGTTCAACCACTCTGGAAAAGAGTATGGCACTTCCTCAGAAAGCTGGAAATATAAATACCTCAAGATCCACCAATTCCTCTACTTGGTATTTATCCACAAGAAATACTAGCCATAACACAAGTAGGTATATGCACACCAATATTCACAACAGCACTATTCACAATAGCAAAAAGATAGGAGACAGTCTAAGTGCTCATCAATGGAAGAATGGATAAACAAACTGTGTTATATACACACAATGGAAAATTATGCTACCTTGAAGAATAACAAGGAAGCTGTAAGCCACCACATAACATGGATGAACCTTGCGGACATTGTTGTTGTTGTTAAGTGCCATCGAGTTGGTTCCAGTCCATAGCGACCCTGTACAGGGTTTCTGAGGAGCAGCTAGTGAGCTTGAACCATCAACCTTGCACTTCAAACGGATTTGCAGTCTAGCGCATTAATCCATAGCGCCACACCAGGACTCATGCTGAGTGAAATGAATCAGTCACTGAAGGAGAAATATTGCATAAGACCATTATTATAAAAGCTTAAGAAAAGATACCCACACTAAAAGGAAGAAGAATGAAAAAAGAAAAATTCTTTGTTGATTACCAGGGGGTTAAGGGGTGTGGGGGAGGGAAGGTATGGTAGGGGATAGACACATCACAGTTCGGGTGTTGGGGTGGACAATACACAAGAAGGGGGAAGAGGACAGAAGAACAAGGTAGATAAGAGAACACTTAGGCAGGTTTGCATGGGCTAAATGGGACAGAGGTAAATAGTAATGACTGCTCAGCCTTGGAACCAAAAGGTTTTGTGATACAGGGGTTGAGGCATAGTCTAAATGAGTAAAAGAGGGGAAATAAGGTTAAGATGCTTGACTATCTTATGAATATTTGTTTCCCTTGCCTACTATTGTAAAATAGATACTTGAGCAGGATAGAAATGAATATCAGAAAACATGGTTACAGAAAACTTGTAAACCTGCCTTCAGCCTATAACTGATTGGAATACCTAAAAGGGGTGCTAGAACTGCTCAGTGAAAGAGGCTACTTGTAGAGCCTTTGTAGGGTATAAGACCTTAGGTGGAATCCTGATCCCAATCCAGAACCTTCTGAGATGGAAAATTCCCCCTTGAAAAGATGAGCGACCAGCCTGGAGCAGCTAGAGGAAAAGAAGATACTTCTTGAAAGAAAGACCATCAGGGAAAACAAAAACAAAAATGGCAGTCTGATTGGCTACTACAAGAACAAGCAAGTTGTTTGCCAGGGAACCATCAAGGCAAACAATCAAGTCCCTTCAGGACACACCCCCTCCCAAGATGAAAACTCAGAGGGAATAATACACGAGCAGGCATGTAACCTTGTTGGCGAATACGTCGGTCTACTGATGAGAGGAAGTGGGGGATAAGCAGCAATGAAGAGGTGGGCTGAGTTGGACCAAGTTACATAGACCCCCATGGGCCTGGAGTATGGTGAGAACTAGTTGGCCTAAAGTACGGAGAGACCTGGGGACTCCTCAGTCCATGGACAACAACATGGCCACAGAGGGCTAGAGCTGAGAGTGAAGTGTC
>NW_006408560.1:1538185-1539140 GCF_000296735.1 Chrysochloris asiatica
TGTCAAATTCAAATACAAAAGAGGACTTGGAACAAGGGATATCATTGCTGACATCAGATGGATCTTGGTTGAAAGCAGAGAATGCCAGAAAGGTGTTTATTTGTGCTTTATTAACTATGCAAAGGCTTCCGATTGTGTGGATCATGGCAATCTATTAATAACATTGTGAAGAATGGATATTGCAGAACACATAATTGTGCTCATGAGGAACCTGTATGTAAATTAAAAGGCAGGCATTTGAACAGAAAAAAGGGATACTAAATGGTTTAAAATCAGGAAAGTTGTGTGTCAGCGTTTTGTTCTCTTGCAATACTTATTCAATCTGTATGTTGAGCAATTAATCTGAGAAACTGGATTATATGATTAAGAATGAATGTAGCATCAGGATTAGAGAAAGACCCATTAACAACCTGTGATATGCAGATGATACAACCTAGCTTGCTGTAAGTGAAGAGGACTTAAAACACTTAATGATGAAAATCAAAGGCCACAGTCTTCAGTATGGATTGCACCTCAATGTAAAGAAAACAAAAATCCTCACCACTGGACCAATAAATAATATCAAGATAAATGGAGAAAAGATTGAAGTTGTCAGACTTAATTTTGCTAGGGTATGCAATCATTTATGGAAGCTAACATCAAGAATTTAAATGGCATATTGCATTAGGTAAATCTGCTGCACAAGACTTCTTTAAAGTGTTCAAGAGCAAAGATATTAGTTTGAGGACTAAGGTGTGTCTGATCCAAACCATGGTATTTTCAATAGCCTCGTGTGCATGTGAAAGTTGGACAATGAATAAACAATGTAGAAGGTTTTATGCATTCGAGTTATGGTATTAGAGAAGAAATTTTAAAGCTCCAGAAGGATGTTTAATGGACTGTGAGACGAACAAACAAATCTGTGTTGGAAGAAGTACAACCAGATGCTCCTTAGAAGCCAGAATGGTGAGACTTC
>NW_006408560.1:1539545-1552604 GCF_000296735.1 Chrysochloris asiatica
GGCACATAACAACAACAACAACAACAACAGCATAACTCTCTTTATTCTAGATCTGTACAATGGAAAACTGTGTTGGACAACTCAACTAAACGCACTGTGCCTGGTATTAAGTCTGTCATTGTGAAAGGTCTGAGATATTTTCTTATCGCCAAGATAACAAGTTAGCCTGCCATAATTATACACCCACAACCATGCCCTCCCTTCCTCCACACACATACATACACTAATAGAATACAAGACTTCTGACATGCAGTTCAGGAAATAGACCTTTTATTTACTTATTGAGCATTCTGCAATCAGTTTTCCATATCCCAAATCCTCAAAGGAATGTGGTGGGAGCTACATGTATCTCAAATGTGATGGAGGTTTCACCAAAGGGGAAGAACTTTGAAATTATAAAACTTAAGAGTTAATATAGAAACTTCTGGACTATTTGAACCACCTCTTCAGAGAGAAACCAGAATGAGGCATTTGTTCTGGATTACAAGTCAATCTCCTCAAAGAAGAGGGGAAGGTCTCTGGTCAAGCTTTCCTTCACATTCTGTAATGTAAGAAAATGATTTCAGGGCAAAGGAAACTTTAAATCCCTCCAGAGCAATGCACAGTCCTCAACTTCCAAGGTATATTTGCAAGTCAGTCATCCTTAAGCCCAGGTTGCTAGTCATTTTTGAAAGCTTCTGGCCATGAAGAAATATGAAAATATTCATGGAGAGTTGCTTCTTTATTGATGGGAACTTAAAAAGTTTATGGGAAAATTCCATTATCTTTTAATTCCATTTTTCTAAGAACTTTTTGAAGCTTCCTTATATATCTTTTTATACATATATGTTGTTGTTGTTGTTATGTGCTGTCGAGTCGGTTCCGACCCATAGTGACCCTATACATATATGTAATGTATAGATATATGTCCCTGGTAGATGATAATTATTAATTACTGTTATGGTTAGGTATATTCAAGTCGGTTCCAACTCATAGTGACCTGGTATAGGATTTCTGAGGCTGTAAATCTTTATGGAAGTAGAAAGCTTTATCTATTCTCCAACAGAGCTGGCTGGTGGGTTTGTACTACCATCCTTTCAGTTAACAGTCCAATGCCAGCAGTGCATAGGTACATGTTTATCTTTTAAAAGCTTTTTGTTGTTGTTGTTGTTACTTCCATATAGATTTGTGTTTTGTTAAACCACAAATGAAATCATACTAAATATATTTTTCTACAATGTGATTTTTGTAACTAAGCATTGTTGTTGCTGTTGTTAGGTGCTATTGAGTTGATTCCAATGTAAAGGGTTTCGAAGGCTGTAAGGTTTCTCCACAGCAAAAATCCTCATTTCTGTTTTGAGAGCAGCTCATGGACTTGAACATCCAACCTGTGGTTCTTATCCAGTGCTTATCCTACAGAGCTACCACACTCCAACAAAGTATTAGAACATAAAAATCTTCCTAAGTCAGTTTGTTTGGTCTATTCCCAACTTTAAATTGGCACACATCATATACAAGGATTTATTTAACAATTCTTCTGTCAAGGGGTATTTATACTGCTTCCAATTTGTCATTATTATCAACAATACTGTAAGGGACTTTACCATACATATATCCTTGTGTGTGAATATATATATATATATATGTGTGTGTGTGTGTGTGTGTGAGAGAGAGAGAATTTTTTTTGTTGGACACATTTATATGATAGTATTACTGGGTTCTGAGCTAGTGTTTTTTTCAATAGATTCTGATATGTTGGCAACAGATAAAGTGGTCAATTGCTGATATACTCGTTGTTGTTGTTAAGTGCCATCGAGTCGGTGCCAACTCATAGCGACCCTGTGTAGGGTTTCCAAGGAGTGGCTGGTGAGCTTGAACCACTAACCTCGCAGTTTAAAGCGATCATACAGTCCAGCACATTAATCCACAGCACCACAGTTGAGCTCCTGATTTAATCATTATACTGTATTATATCATTCTGTTTGATTTTTACCAAATTGATTCTATTTTTCCTTGTATATACCTTTAGTAAGAGTCCTAGTATGGTGCTGTGGGATAATACACTGGACCACAGGCTGATTTGAACCTCAAGGTCAACAGTTCAAATTCACTTGCTGCTCCTTGGAAACCCTATACAGGGTCACTATGAGTTGGAACTGACTTGATGGCACTTAACAACAACAACACCTTTAGAAAGAAAACATCTGTCTATATTCTTGAAAATGTGAATTCTTAATGTTATTTTTCATGAAAATTTTAGTTCCCAGAGGTCATGCAATTAACTTCTTGTGTTGTCCCACCCCTCCACCCCCAAGACTGAACTGGGGTTTTCCAGATACTACCTGATCTTACATTTACGAATTGCCCTTAGACACACCCAATCTGAAAGCCTCTGCCTTGTAATAGCATATTGGTGAGCTGTAGATTGTTTTGACTTAGTGTTATGGCTTGTTTTGTTTTTCTTTGCTCTCCAATAATTATTGTTGTTGTTGTTGTAAGTGTCATTGAGTCAATCCCGACCCATAGCGACCTTGTATAGTGTTTCCGAGGAGCGGCTGGTGAGCTTGAACTGCTGACCTTGCAGTTCAAGCTGCTTTGCAGCCTGGTGCATTAACCCACAGTGCCACATCAGGACTCCTCAATAATTATTAGACACCAGTTATTTTCCAAACATTGAATTTAATCTATGTGGAAGAATGGAGAACATAGATGATTTCCAGGCACATTAAAGGATTTAAAATTTTAAGGCATAACTAAGAAATTTGAATATTACAAGGAACATTAAAATACCAATTTGTTGTTTGTTTGCTCCCCAAACCTCTTACATTTTTTTTCATTTTACAATTGAAAAAACAAAGACTCAAGTTTCTTGGTGATCATTACTGACAGATCGACCCTCTATCACTCCTGTTGTTGTTAAGTGCCATCAAGTTGGTGGCACTTGTAGAGCAACCCTATACAGGATTTCAGAGAATTGGCTGTTGGATTTGAGCCACTGACCTTGTAGCTAGCAGTCTGCTCACTCCTATTGTTGTGGAAAGTGCCATCTAGTTGGTTCTGACTTACTCATAGCAACCTTGTATGAATTTCCAGGGAGCCACTGGTGGGTTTGAACTGACACCTTGCCGTTCAAACTCACCTTCCAGTACAGAACTTACTCTACAGTGCCGCACCAGAACATCTGAGTCTTACTAGTTACGACTATATATTTATAGCCATAGTTGATTGTAAGGACCTTCTGAGGAAAAACTCTTCATCTCATGTACTTTTGAATTCTCAGCACTAGATATAATGTCTAGAACATATTCAGTTTTAAATAAAAATTTATTAAGTGAAAAATGTTCTAATACTCGGGACACATGTGATATGTCCTCACTATCATTCTGATTTGGTTTAAATTGTCTTAGGTAAACATTATCTAAAATTTTTAAATCCACTTGGACACTTGGCAGAGCCAAATTTCCTAGGTCTTTTACTTATTTCTTGCTTCCCACAATGAAGCAAAAGATAATATACTAAACATTTGTAGCACATTTCCTTAGACAACATCCAGTGTTTGTGGTACTTAAGTTGTCCTTTCTTTTTTTCTCCAGTTCTGGCTAATTTTTATGCATTTTATTATAGATTCAAATATGCAAGAGAAAAAATGTTGGGGTTTTTTTTGTTTGTTTGTTTAAAATACCTTACTTATTTTGATTAGCCACTCAAACACCTGGAGACTTATATGGGCCACCCAGAAGAACAAGTATTTGAAACCTACCTGTATAAGATTAATGATTGACACTCTAGACCAAAGTTATTATTCCATCTTTACTGTTAGCTGACTGTGACATTGAACAGGTGATGTAAACACCCTGTACCTTTCTTTACTTAGTGGGACTATCATAAGGCTAGAAAGAATATCTGTATTTTTCAAAGTTTGCATTTTAAAATACATAAAATATAAAAGAATTGTAAAACTTTGTTGGAAAACAAACTTTTTTAAAGTAGTCTTGCAAATTTAGAAAAATCTTATGGATCCTTGTGACCACCCACATTGCCATATGCCAAAGAAAGAAGAAGTTCTTTGTTTTATTTTGATGCTGTATTCCTTGGCAAAGAAGATAATTCATCTAGCTGTTTAAACCACAACAGAAACAATAGCAGCATCAGCCTGTACTTGGCGATCAACAATCAATATCCATATCTATAAAATATTTCATACCTCCAGTAGCCAATATTCAAGTTTTCACAATAAAAATCCGTAACTTGATTCTCTTCTACTTACTTCATATTGTGTACTAAAAATATAAAATGTCACAACTGTTGGCAAGGTAAATGCTAACTGAATGAAGAAATGAATAAGTTAAGTACATTTTGGATAGTTTCATTATTTTTTCCTATTTGTCTCATTCTTGTCCCTATGAACAAGCAAGCTGTGACAACCACTTGAGACTCCAGTGAAATGAAGTAATTCATCAAATATCACACAAGTCAATAGCTCGTGGGTGAAGATAACTCAGGATGGGACTAACCTAAGGCCTAAGAATCCAGGATCATGTTAAAATGAGATCAGTTGGTATGAAGTTAGCCTTGTCCTCTCTGAAGCCATTGAGATTCACTGTTGAATGTCTCTGCTTCAAGGAATGCCTGGATCTGGAAGACCTTTGACCCTCACCTAGTGCTTCTGTTGTTGTTGTTAGGTGCCATCGAGTCGGTACCAACCCATAGCAACCTTATGCACAGCAGAATGAATAAAACACTGCCCAATCCTGAGCCAACCTCACTATGGTTGCCATGCTTGAGTCCATTGATGCTGCCACTTTGCCAATCCATCTCATTGGGGGTCTTCCTCTTTTTCTCTGAACCTCCACCTTACCAAACACGATATCCTTCTCCAGTGACTGGTCCCTCCTGACAATATGTCCGAAGTATGAGAGACAAAGTTTGGTCATCTTGGCTTGTGTTATTTCCACGCTACCCTGGTTACAAATGCAAGAGCAAGCACCTTTGTTGGGATTGCCTCATATTTATAAACAAAAGGGAAAGCATAGTGTCCCAGATTATTTCTGCTGTAACTAAGTTCTGGGGAGAAAACTGTGATAAAGCTTCTAAATCTGCTCAGAGGCTCAGAGGTGTTTGCAAAAAGAGGCTTTCACATAGAACACAGGAATGTAACCACCATTTGTTGTGGTCGTTAAGTGCCATTGAGTGGGTTCCAACTCATAGTCACCCTGTTTAGGGTTTCTGAGAAACAGCTGGTGAGTTTGAAATTATGACCCTGTAGTTTGAATTCCAGTGTTGATCCTCCAGTGCCACACCAGAAACTCTTATACATAACAAATCCAAGACCGAAAAATAGAAAAGTGGGAGTAATTTGAAGCCCCCACTCTCTTTTTGTAAAAGAAAATAAACAAGGGCTAATTTATTTGAAATAATGAAGTCATGAATGTTTCTCAAATATTTTTCCATCTTCAGTGCTTCCTGCATACTTCCATTGCACAATGAGCATTCCCTCCAGAGTTGGTCTGAAGTTTTCAAACAAAAAGACAAAAATTCTACACCACCCTGAAGATGCTTCAGATCAACTGTAGAGGAGAGGAGATGGGTGCATGGAAGTATGGTTCTTACTAAGAAACATTAAAAAACTGTATTTCATGCATGTGTGCAATCTCAAAAATGTCAAGCCTGATCACTTGACAGTCACACATTGATGAATTTCGTGAGGCAGGGTCATGGGCCTCCAGGAATGAAAAGATACCGAAACATGGTTTTATCTTCTTTCAATATGAACCTCAGGTGCAATGTCATCCTTTAAAACAATAACAGGTAAGAAATCCAAATGTTAATCAACAGCACACACTTGTAGACTTCGATTGTATTCTATAATGAAATATTTAGTGAGACTGTTTGATCTCTACAAAACTCAAGTAAAGCTTGTATGCCCAGTTGCCTAAACTTTGAAAAAGAGGTCAGGGTTACATATACACTTCCTGGGGATCAATTATATTTTGGAATAAGGACTACCTCTTCAGCTCCAACCTAACTCCTTATAAAGGTATGATGGAGAAAGCATAGTAGGCTTCACCTTCTCACTCATTCTTCTTACTCAGCATCTTCTGAAATATATCAGGATGTGCTAGAAAATGATAAATAACTAGCTCTGGAAATAAAAACTTGATTTGTAACATTGGTCTATTGCTTTGGTGTAAATACTTTATATCATTATTTTCAAGCTAGTCACTGTGGGTTAATGTGCTGGACTGAAAAGTGGTTTGAACTGCAAGGTTGGTGGTCACTATGTGTTGGAACCAAGTAGACTGCACTTAACAACAACAATTACATCAATGAATGTGTAGCTGGGAAGAAAAGTGCATAACTTGCTTTTGCAAGCAAGTACCAGATGACTCCAGGATCCCACAGTCTATATTTCAAGTATTGTGCTGTTTGCCAAAGCTGTCATTTTTGTTAAGTGCTGTTGAGTTGCTTCCAACTTACAGCAACCCTTTGTAGGGTGTCTTAGGCTGAATGTTCCAGAGAAGCAAGATCAGTGCAATATGTATATGTTGTTGTTGTTAAGTGCCATCTGGTAGGTTCCAACTCATAGCAACCCTGTATAGGGTTTCTGAGCAGCAGCTGGTATATATATATATTGTTGTTGTGAAGTGCCATTGAGTGGGTTCTGACCCATAGTGACCCTGTATAGGGTTTCTGAGGAGCAGCTGGTTAGCTTGAACTGCTGACCTTGCAGTTCAAATGGCTTTATAGTTTGGTGCATTAACCCACAGTGCCACAACAGTATGCCTAGATATATATAGTGGTGGTAGTTATGTGCTGTGGAGTCAGTTCCAACTTATAGAGACCTTGTATAGCATTTCTGAGGCTGTAAATATTTACGGGAGCAGAAAGCCTCTTCTTTCTCCCATGGGGCCACTGGTAGTAGCTTGGAACTGCTGACCTTGAGGTTAACAGCCTGACTCGTAACAGATCCTTGGTTTATATTTACATATCTATTATGTTATTGTTGGTAAGTCCTAGTGTGATACTGTGGAATAAAAGCACTGGACCACAGGTTTGGCAGGAATCACAAGGTTGGTGGTTCAAACTCACCAGACATCCTTGGAAACCCTATTCAGGGTTGCTATGAGTCTGAACCAATTCAATGACAGTTAACAACAACATTTGTAGATATAGATGTAGATATATGTTGTTGTTGTTAAGTGCCGTCAAGTCGGTTCCGACCCATAGAGACCCTGAACAGGGTTTTTGAGGCTGTAAATCTTTACGTGAGCAGAAAGCCTCATCTTTTTCCCGCGGAACAACTGGCAGTTTCGAAAACTGCTGACCTTGCGGTTCACAGCCCAATTCATAACCACTACGCTACCATATAGATAAAGAGAAATTTATATGAAGGAAATGGCTCATTATTGTAGAGATAGGAGAGTCCCAGGTGGACCAAGATCAGTGGACAGTTCCGGAAGGCAGATTTCCCATGTCAGGGCACAGAGCAGTATCTTGGTGCTGGAAGGAGCAAGGGTGGCAGCAGGGTGACAAATTATAAAAGCCTGGGCATGTGTGCTGCAGGTCTGGTGGCATGGGACACAGGATCTGTAGCGACAGGAACAGGCATGAGGGCCCTGCAGTGGGCATTAGGTTTTCCAGGTACACTCAGTGGGCAGGCTCAGCAGGCAAACACACAGTAGAGCAGGCCACTGGCTCAGGTTGAAAGAACCAGAGGTTGGAGGATGGTTCATATGTGAGATCCAGAAGATGTGAGATCCAGACCCTGCAGAGAAGAGAATGAGTCTTTTCTGCCTGTCCATTATATTGGGAGCAGACCATACCCTCAAGGAAACATCATTTAAATTAATTGGCTGTTTATAGCCAATCACTATAGAGTTAACTATGCCTGCTCATACCTAATCATCATAGGGTCAACTACGACAGCCAAACAACTGGAATCCTGGCTCAATTAAGTTGACACAGAACCTAACTATCATGGCTGAACAGCTGGCAGTATCAAACAGTGGACCTTGATGTTCATAGTTCAGGTTTTTCGCATGGAACCACCAAGCTCCCATGCCAAAGCTATAGAGTTGAGTAAAACATGGCCCCTTTCCTGGCATAGGAAATTAGAAGGCAAGGAAGGGATTCTTAATATTTATTACAAAATCCATTGAGACCTCACCAGATGCCAAGTACTCTATTCTTTTCCCTATTTATATAAAAGCTTAGATTCTGAATCAAGTTAGGCTTAATATAATTTCTACCAATTATGAACTGTTTGGTGATGAACCCATTACTTAACCTCTCTGTGTCTCACTTTCCTAATACAAAGAAAGGGGTTAATGAAAGAACTTACTTTACAAAATGTCTTGGAAATGAAATTAATTGATACCTGCAAAACTCATAGAATAATTTCTCATTCATGGTGCATACTTATTTTATTGGGTTATTGTTATTTTCTAATCTTCACAAAATCCCTTGGATGAGTGAATGCTTTGATCACAAATGAAATTTAGAGGTTAAGTGGCTTGTCCAAAAACATCCATCCCTGGGTCTGTATAATTCCAAGTTAAATAGTTGCTTTCTTGAACCATATTAACAATAGCACTATTAATTGTATGTCCATTCTACTGTCCTAGGAGTTTTGACCATAGTTTTTCATGTATTTTTCACAACAGTAAAATTGGTCATGATATTTTGTAGGCTTGCTTAATTTCCACCGTACAGATGAGAAAACTGAGGTTTAAAGAATTTAAGTGATTGTTTTAAGATCATCCAGCCAGTTAGAATTTGAACCAAATGCCAGATTCTTAGAAATGTCTTCTAAATTACCCTGCTGGTTATAAAAAATAGCCTACAATCATTTTGGTCGTTAATTTTAGCCATGTTCCTTTATTTAACCCTATGACACAATGAGCAAGGGTGCATAGTAAAGATATTAGAGGCAGAGATTCAATGTATAATAGCAACAGAACAAGGGGAGAGAAGAAGGTTTCTTTCTTTTTCTTTTTCTATATTGTGTGGTCAGTCCCTACTCATAGAGACACTGTATAGCATTTTCAAGGCTGCAAATCTTTAAGGGAGCAGAAAGCCTCCTCTTTCTCTCATGGAGCAGATGGTGGGCTCAAACTGTGGTTCACAGCCCGGTACTTATTCTACAGAACCATTATGATCCTTAACAAAAACATAGAGGCTAGAAAGTACGCATTGCATTTGGTGAATGGCATTCAGACAAGTACAGCATTATGAGGTGGATAGCGGAAGACAGAAAGGTCAACCTGACTGTAAAGCCTTTATTGAGCAGCACACCAACAAGTTTGGGCTTAATCCCACAGTACTAGGACTGTAAGATAAGCACTGGACCTCAAGGTCTATTTGAACAATAAGGTTGGGGGTTCAAACCCACCAGCTGCTCCTATATAAGGTCACTGTGAGTCGGAATTGACTCACAGTGGCACTTAACAACAAGTGTCCTGAATCCTGGTGTGGATCTGTAGAATAAACACTAGACTGCAAACCACAAGGTCAGTAATTCAAATGCACCAGTCCCTCTCAGAAACCCTATGCAGGGCCACTATGATTTGTAACTGACTCCACGACACACAACTACTACAAAAATAACAAGAATTCTGGTAAGCATTGGATTGCTAACTGCAAGGTTTGAAGCTCAAACTCAGAAGTTGCTCCTCAAAACCCTATATGGCATCACTATGAGTTGGAACTGACTCTATCACACTTCACAACAAAAAAGAAAGGAATCCCTTAAAAGTTTTTTTGAAGGGGAGTTACATGAACTGACCTGTGTTTTGAAAACCAAGACTATAACAATGTGTAGAGGAGATTGGAGTGGAAGAAGACTGGAGTCAGAAAGATGAGTTATATATTGTTACAATAGTTTATGCACGAGATTATGAAAGCCAGAATTAGAGTGGGAAGCAAAGAGAATCTGAAAAACACTTAGAAAGTATCATTAACAGTCTTTCATCCCTTCTATTGGAAAAGAAAGGAGTCCTGCTGTTATGTTTCCCTGATCTCTCTCTCCCTCAGAAGTTCGACTAATTGGTCTCAACTGAGTCGCAGCTTTTCAATAACTGGCATTCACTCAAAAGCAGTTTATTGCAAAGCGAAAATACACTTCAAAATGAAAAGGTCTATCTCTGAGAGTGGAGAAGATCCTATGGGATTAGGAAGCATGGATTTACTACAGTTTTCTCTCCCTGGTTTCAGATGTCCTTCCACAGGGGCAGGTCTGATGCCACCCCACACTGATTTTGTCTTAATAAAGGGGAGGAATATTTACTTGATTTATAGTAAAGGGATGTAGGCTTCTCAGAAACGGACAAAAGCTGGTGCAGGAGAGGCCTAGGGTCCTAATCTGTCTTTGACACTGGTAGAATAGTGGATTATGAGCTGGGTTGCTGAGTCAGAACTGACGCAGAGGCTCATCACCACCAGTCAAAACAAAACAGAAACTCAGCGCATGTAAGTTATTAGTGCGTATCAGTAGTATTTTAATTAAACAGATCTTTGTTGAGCATATAAAAGAAGTCAGGTATTGTATTAGGCACTGGAAGGAATATAAAGATAAATATTAAATAGTGTCTAAGAGCACTTATTATTTGCTAAGCATTATTTGGGTCCCTGTGAGGGAGTTAGATCCACTTAACAACAACAACAACTTCTCTAAATCCTTTATGTGCATGATCTAAACTAATCCTCACAACAGTCCTATTATTTCTCCAGTTTATATATGGGATACCAAAGGTTAGAGGGGTAAAATAATTAGCCCAAGATCACAGAGGTAGGGAGTGACAAAACCCACATTGTATTCCTAATACCTGTTGTTATTTTTAAGTGCCGGCGAGTCGATTCCGACCCATAGTGACCCTGCATAGGGTTTCTAAGGAGCAGCTGGTGAGCTTGAACCACCGAACTTTCAGTTCAGACGACTTTGCAGTCTGACGCATTAACCCACAGCACCACTCCGATAACAAATAGCCACAACTTCAGAACAGACCAAGATGTTATTCTCTGGCCTGGAATGTAGCAATGACCTGCTAGTTGGTGTCTTGATTTCTTCTTGTTGTTATTTTTAAGTGTTGTCCACTCACAGAGACCCTATGGTTCTCAAGGAGCTGCTGGTGGATTTGAATCACTGACCTTGTGGTTAGGAGGCCATTGCTTATCCTACAACACCACATCAGAACTCTGCTGAGTTTCTTAAGGCTGTTATAACAGAAATACCACAAGTGAATGGCTTTAATGAACAGAAATTTATTTTCTCACAATTTAGGAGACCAGAAGTCCAAAGTCAAAGTCAAAATCAGCTCTAGGATAAGGCTTTCTCCATTGAAAGTAGGAGGACCTTGCCCTTTTTCCCACTTCCCCGGTTCAGTGGCCATCTCCATGTGGCCTGGCATCTATATCCCTTCTGTCCCAGCTTCTGGTCCCGGTCTGTTCTTTTATTTCTCAAAAGTGAATGGTTTAAGACACACGCTACATTGATATAGATTCATTAACATAACAAAGAAACCCTGTTCCAAAAGGAAAACTATACCCACAGGTATGAGAATAAAAAGAAATCACACATTGGGGTGGGGGGGCACAATTTAAAACACAACAGCTTGTCTTGCTGATTCTATCTCCACACTCTACCAATCTCTTCTTTACTCATCACTCAGGGTAATATTTCTATAAACATAAACATAAGTCACGTTCCTGCCTAAAATCTTGTCATGTAAGGACACAAGTTACTCAATCCAGTTTTGAAGTTGCAAACCTTAAGAATCTGAAAAGCTTGATCAAATAAGTGTGTGAAACAGAACCAAAAACAATGTCTCTTCTTTTCCACCTAACACTCCTGCCTCATTATTTTAATTGTTAAGCTCCGGTAGCGTAGTGGTTACGAATCGAGCTGCGAACCGCAAGGTCAGCAGTTCGAAACTACTAGCTGCTCTGCGGGAGAAAGATGAGGCGTTCTGCTCCCATAAAGATTAACAGCCTCAGAAACCCTGCGCAGGGTCGCTATGAGTCGGAACCGACTCCACAGCACATAACAACAACAAATTTTCAGTAGCCTCCAACTACACCATATTTCCTGATTCTTTTTCTCTTCTAGGCAGACAGATGGCCTGGTTTTAAGAGGACCAGGGAAGAGGATCCATCTTATAAAGAAGTTCTCTCTAGTAAAAGCAGCATTATCTATAAAACATGGCTATACGGAGAGAGAGAGAACAATGTTTTATCTCCTGACAGTAAAGTCAGAACAACTGTTTCATGGGAGAGGGTATGGTTTCAATCTGCTGAAGTTTCACATGGGAGTCTCTTGGTTCCTCTCTACCTTTTCTCATGCTAGATTCTTACTCCAAGAAGGCTAAGCCAGTGATAGAATTATGGCCAGTGCAGTGCTCGCCTCTAGGGTCAGCTTCATAACCTTTACATGATGTGCATCTCTTAGCAGGCACCCAATAAACATATGTCAAGTGAAGGATAAAACCTAAATGTAAAAAGAATCTGTATTTAATGGACAGCTTTACACACATGCTCACAAATAGCCAGGCCTCTGGTATGAGGCATCTTTCTGCAGACACTTTCTTCTTTGTATTCCCTTTCATGTTTTCTCTTTCACTTTCTCAATTCAGTGATTATTTCCTCTTTTATATTTGCATATACACACTTTTCAAGATTAAACATAAAAATGGTAAGGAGGTGTGATCAATATACTGTGTGTTTTTACTAAAAGTAAACCTTCAGAATGACAATGTGATCCACTTAGGCAAATTTTTGTATTCTTTGCTAATTCAATTCAATTGCTATAAAAATAAAAGTTTACTTCATTATGTGTACAACTAAATATTCTGCAATATTTTTGGAAGCATTGGTAAAGCGTGACTCTCTACTCTTCAGGTGGGACACACAGGGAGTAGGTTGCTGTTTATTGTTAGGGGCCATAGAGTCAGTACCGACTCACCGTGACCTTATGCACAGCAGAACAAAACAATGCCTAATCCTGGGCCAACCTCACTACTGTTGCCACACTTGAGTCCATTGATTCTGCCACTTGGCCAATCTATCTTGTTGGGGGTCTTCCCTTTT
>NW_006408560.1:1553089-1570933 GCF_000296735.1 Chrysochloris asiatica
AAAAGAGGGGAGGTGGAGTGAGGGTTATCAGATAGGTCACAGACAGACAGAATTGTAACAGTACAGAGACAGTGTAGCAAAGGGAGGGCTCTTTGTGGCCACTTTAAAAAAAAAAAAAGAATAAAGCAGTGTAATCTGATAGGGAAGTTGACAAGTGTTTTATGTCACAAGTGAGTGCAAGTATCAAGTAGCCATGCAAATAGGGTGGAGGGTAAGTAAGACCATTCAAAAGAATAAAAGAATATACTATGAGATGTGCATACTCAGGACTGGTGAGTTCACTGTATACTAAATTATAGCATCTAGGGACAACAACTTAGACATCTGCCAGTGGACAAGTAACACTTCCCCAAGTTACGGAGACCTAGCATTGTTTCAGTTTGTTGTGTATAAGGTCACTATATCGGTACCAATTCCAGGGTACCTAACAATAACAATGGTCTTAAAATGCTACCTGTCATATATATGCTATAAAAGATAGATCAGAACTCAGAGCACAATTCATAGTTTATATTAGCAAATAAGAAATTTAAAAAATCAATTAAATATTAGCTTAAAATCTTAAAGAACAATATAATTATAGTTATTGGATTGAACAGAAAAAAGGCAATACTTCATGAGTTATAAAACAAGTAACAGATGAATAGAAAAGATAGTAGAAAAATAATTTCACAGTTGATATTTGGCAACAACACAACTATTAGCACTAGCCAATAAAATCATGAAAAATACATGACAATACAAAATACTGAAAGGAAACAAACACAGATTTAGGAGAAAATAAAAGATGGTATTACTCTGTGCTTATTTAATGCTGATACATTTTAAAACTTGATTGAAATGGACATTTATTTGAGAAAATATAAATTACACGATCTTACTCCAGAATTAAGGAGCTCTGGTAGCGTAGTGGTTACAAATCGGCCTGATAACTTCAGAGTCAGCAGTTCAAAACTACCAGCTGCTCCGCGGGAGAAAGATGAGGCTTTCTGCTTCCGTAAAGATTTACAGCCTCGGAAACCCTGTACAGGGTCGCTATGAGTTGGAACCTACTTCACGGCACATAACAACAACAACTCCAGAATTGGCAAATAATGTCCATGGAGAAAATAAAAGAACTTGTCAATAAACTAGTCTCTCAGAAATACTCTAAATTTAGATTTTTTTCATAAGAAAATGCTGCCAAACATTTAAGGAACACATAGATGTTCCTGAATGAAGAACATAAATGTGTTTTATTAAGTATATCTTACACTGATATCAAAACACGAAGAAGATTGCCCACAAAAGGAAACCACAGAACAAATGAATGCATTATTATCAATAATTCAAAATGAAATTTTAACAAATGTTATTCTTCTATTAAAAGACTAAAAGTTAAATGAGATTAATTCAAGGACAGCAAAGATGATTCCATGGTACTAAAGCCTAACAATATCATCTAGCTCAGCATATTAATAAGAATAATTACAATGATAATATAATAATAGTTAAAACTTCTCCAATTTTCACTCTGTGTCAGACATTATTCTTAGCACTTTGTATGTCTTAACTCAGTTATTCATAATAACCAAATGAAAGAAGAATTATTGCTATCTTCATTTCAAAAATATTTTAAAAGCTACAGAAAAAAATAATAAACAACTTGTTAAGGATTATAATCCTCTTTAATTATCAAGGATTTCTTTCCATTTGGATCTACAATCAACATTCATGGAAGCAACTGTCAAGAAATCAAGATACACAATGCACTGGGAAAAGTTGTGGCAAAAGAACTCTTAAAAGTTTTAAAAAGCAAAGATGTCACATTGAGGACTGAGGTATGCCTGACCCAACCCATTGTATTTTCAATGGACTCATTTGCATGCAACAGTTAGACAATTAAAAAGGAAGGTCAAAGAAGAATTGATACACTTGAATTGTGGTGTTGGCAAAGAATATTGAATATATCATGGATGGCCAGAAGAATGAGCTAATCAATTTAGGAGCAAGTACAGCCAGAATGGTCCTTAGAAGTAAGGATGTCAAGACTTTGTATTGCTTATTTTGGGCAAATCATAAGGGAAGACCAACTACTTGAAAAGCATCCTATGTTTGGATGAAAAGAGGGTTTGAAAAAACAAGGAAAATCATCCATGAAATGGATTGACACATTGCTTGCAACAAAATGTGGAAACATAGCAACGATTGTGAAGATAGTACAGGAATTAGCAATGTTTCTGTTATGCTTACAGCCACCATGGATAGGAGCCAACTTGAGGACAACTAACAATACCAAGTGACAGGGAGGCACTTTCTGGAACCCAGGCTACCTAGCTTTAGACTCCATCTGCCAAAACATGTGATGGTCTACTACCACCTCTCTATCATCTTCTGAGAAGTTTAAAGACCATTTGATACAATTTAATATCCATTCCTGATTCTAAAGTATATTCATAAAATAGAAAAAGATTAATATTTTCTTGATATGAGAAAATGTATCTGTTTAAAATGAAGTTCATATTTAATTGAGAAACCATTAGAAATATCCCCACTAGTGTCAAGAACTAAAGTCAAGAAAAAAGGGAAAAATGCCTATTTTTACCACTATTACTTAACATTGTCTGGAATAAATGAAAAGAAATCTGAAATACAAAGATTTTTAAAGGGAGAAATTACCATTATGTACATGGCTGTTTGCCTGGAGCACACAGATACCAATTTATTAAATCACAAACAATAAGATCATTTGGTAAGGTGGCAGACTCTGCAGACAATCTCCAGTCATTTAAGTGACTACACAAAATCAACGAGACAACTTCCCAGTTGAGCCTAGTCCAAATTGTTGCACCACAGAATTATTTTAAACCACTAAATGTATAAATGCTTTGCTTTGTTGTAATAATTGATGCAGTATATAAAAAATATTATTGTTGTTGTTAAGTGCTGTCGAGTAAGTTCTGATTCATTGTGACCCCGTGGAGGGTTTCCGAGGAGTGGCTGATGAAATTGAACCACCGACCTTGCAGTACAGTGCATTAACCCAGAGTACTATACCAGGACATGGGCATATCACATCCACCAGTAAAACATTAACTATTTTATCTGGAGTACTGGATTGTTGTTACTATGTGCTGTTGTGTTGGTACGAACTCATAGTGAACTTATCTATATAGGGTATCCAAGGAACTTCTGATAAGTTTGAACCACTGACCTTATGGTTCAAACTGACTTTGAGGTCCACAGCTTTATCCTACAGGACTCAGAGTAGTTAACTAGAAATAAATTAACTTACAGCCATACTTTTATTGTTGCCAGGAATAATACCAGAGGACAAAAACTTTTAAATCTACAATTGAAATCACAAAACACCATAAGACCCTGGTAAATAAAAGTTCTATTACTAGAAGACTGATTAAATTATACCACCAGTTGTTTTGGGTTGACACTGACTCATGGCAACCCATATGTGTCAGAGTACTTCATAGGGCTTTCAATGGCTGAGTTTGGGGAGTACATCGCTAAGTCTTCTTAAGAAACATCTCGGGGTAGAGTCGAATCTCAAACTTTTGGTTAGCAGCTGAGAGTGTTAATTATTTGCATCCTCCAGAAACTTCTGAATGAATTATAGTATGGTCTGATAATGGAGTATTTTTCAGCTACAGAAAAGTAAAAAGAAGGTATTTATATAGAATATTTACAAAAATGTGTTATTAGAGGTGGAAACAAAGGATAGAGCACCCAAGAGCAATATGACAGAAATGGGATGAAGGGTTCTATAGAGACACTGCATACATGTTTATGTATATAAACAAGGGCGCTTCAAAAAGTTAATGGAAATTGGAAATAAAAATGGAAATTTCCACAAATTTTTAGAAGGCCTTTCATATATATGTATGCCTGTCCCAGAAGGATATCCAAGGAAAGGGAAATAATAACAGCTGTTTTTAGGGAAAGACATATGTGGCTCAGGAACAGAAATAGGAGAGTGGATTTCACAGTACTTCCTTAGGCTTTATAGTTTTGAACCATAAGAATGTACTACTTATTGAAAAATTAATTCAAAGAAAAGAAAAAAAATGTATATGAAACACGAAGGAATTAAACAAAGCAAACAAACAACAAGAAATAACAAGTTATCCCTAAAGAAGGATGACTGTGTGAGTGGGAGGATTTGTCTTTTTAGATGGCAAGATTTCAATAGCTTTAGAAAGATATGGTCATTAAAATAGCACTGTATTGCTTGAGAAATAAACAAGTAACTCAATGTACCAAAGTAGAGAGCCCAGGGAAAAAAAAAATCCCACGAAGATTCTTGAATTGCAAAAGAGCTAGCTTTGCATATAAGTGGTGGTGGTGGTGGGGATAACTTAATATTTCAAATTAAAATTGAAAAATGAAATTATAACCAAATTAATTACCTATGTGTAAAAAACAAAAGTTTTTTTTTTTTTTTTAAATGGAAGAATATATATTTTATTTAATTAATATTTATTTAATACGGCAAAAAAAAAAGGGGGGGGCAGAGCAATTCAAAAGGAAGGATCTTCGTAATATAGTGCTGTTATAATAAAAATACCACAGTGGATGGCTTTAACAAAAATTCATTTGCTCACAGTTTAGGAAATTAAGGTCTAAATTCAAGGTGCCAGCTCTAGACAAAAGATTTCTCTGTCATTTGGTTCTGGGTGAAAGTCCTTGTCTTCTTTTAATATCTGAGTACCCATTGTCGCTTGGAGATCTCCAAACATCTTGGCATCAGTTTTTTCCCTGGGTTTAGGAGGTTCTAATCACCGAGACCCCAGGTCCTAACTCTTCTTCCTTGGTGGTATTGAGGTCCCTCTTTCTCTACTAACTTCTCTCTTGCCTTATTTCATGTAAGATAAAACATGATGCAGCCTACACACCAGGGGAACTCCCCTTACAAGGATCTCCGCTCAACTGATTGGCTTATCAGGGGTGATTAAACCATTACATAACCTCAAATGAAGAGAAAAAGCTGTAAACATTCATTGAAAATAGGAACATGGAATGTATGAAGTATAAATCTGGGAAATTTTCCAGTACCATCAGTGCAGATTACACTGCTTTCAGTACCACCAATTTTTTATTTTATCTGCCTCTTGAAATTGCTAAACATCTAACAATTCTTTTTGGTACAATGACTATGTATTCTTCCCATCTTCTTTTGATGCTTCATGCATCATTACATATTTTGACCAAATCTAGGCTTGAGTTTTTCTTCAGTTTTTTCAGCTTGAGAAATGCTAAGAATGTTCTTCCCTTTTGGTTTTCTAACTATAGATCTTTGCACATTTCATTCTAATACTTTACTTTGTCTTCTCAAGCTGCCCTTTGAAGATTTCTGTTCAGTTCTTTTACTTCTTCATTTCTTCTAGTCAGTTTAGCTCCATTCAAGAGCAAGTTTCAGAGTCTCTTCTGATATCTATTTTGGTCTTTTCTTTCTTTCCTGTATTTTAATGACCTTTTAATTCCTTTATATCTAATGTTCTTGATGCCATCCCACAATTCCTCTGGACTTTGGTCATTAGTGTATAATTAATCAAATCTGTTCTTTAGATGGTGTTTAAATTCAGGTGGAATATACTCAGTCATTTTTTTATGCTCTCATGGACTTGTTTTAATTTTCTTCAGTTTCAGCCTGAATTTGAATATGACTGATTAATGATCTATTCCGCAGTTGACCCCTGGCCTTGTTTTGGCTGATGATATTGAGCTTCTCCATCATCTATTCCCATAAATGTAGTCAAATTTTTTATTCCTGTGTATTCCATTTGGTAAGGTCCATATGTAAAATTGCCATTTATGTTGTTGAAGAAAGGTGTCTGTAATGAATAAGTCATTAGTCTTGCAAATTTTATCATGAGAATCTCCTGCATCATTTCTATCACTAAGGTTATATGATCCTTCCTCTTTATTTCCAACTTTCATTTCCAATCATTAGTAATCATCAATGCATCTTGGTTCAATGTTTGATTAACTTCAGATTGAATAAGTTGGTAGAAGTTCTGGTGTGGCACTGTGGGTTAATGTGTTAGACTGCAAAGTCAGTTTGAAGTGGAAGGTCAGTGATTCAAGCTCACTAGTTTCTCCTCAGAAACCCTATATAGGATCACTACGGGTCAGAATTGACTCAATGACACTTAACAGCAATACTTAACAACAGCAACTGCACTTTGAGGAGTTAGTTCTTTCCTAGTTGTAGTTGAGTGAATTACAACCTGAGGGGCTCGTCTTCTGGCTGTATGTCAGACAATGTTTCAGTGCTATTTATAAGAGTTTCACAGGCTAAGCCTTCAGAAGTGGTCTGCCTCTCCTTCTTCCTAGTCTGTCTTACATTTGAAGCTCTAATGAAATCTATCTACAAAGGTTGAACTTTATGTGTTGGTGTTGTTCTATGCAGTTGAGTTGGTTCCAATTTATAGCAAGTCTGTATAGGGTTTCTGAAATTGTAAATATTTGCAGAAGGAATGATGAGCAATTTGATGAACTTTCACTTCTTGCCCTATTGTTGTTGTTGTTAGGTACCATGGAGTCAGTTCCAACTCATAGAGACCCTATACATGGGTTCCGAGGCTGTAAATCTTTAAGGGAGCAGAAAGCCTCATCTTTTTCCTGTGGAACAGCTGATAGTTTCGAACTGCTGACCTTGAGCTTAGCAGCCCGATTTGTAACCACTACGCTGCTACTAAAATCTAGTTAACCCTCCCACACAGACTTCCCTGTGCCTACCTATAAGATTAACATATCAGGCAACCTTTTTAAAAAAATACAATTTCCAGTAATTTTTACTTCTAAAAGCAGCTGTTCCACAGTAGGGGAAACACTCAACATATGACTAAGTATTTCTGCTGATTGTTGTTGTTGTTGTTGTTAGGTACCATCGAGTTGGTACCGACTCATAGCGACCCTATGCACAACAGAACTAAACACTGCCTGGTCCTGGGCCAATCTCACAATTGTTGCCACACTTGAGCCCATTGATGCTGCCACTTTGCCAATCTTTCTCGCTGGGGGTCTTCTTCTTTTTCTCTGACCCTCCACCTTACCAAACATGATATCCTTCTCCAGCGACTGGTCCCTCGTGACATTATGTCCAAAGTATGAGAGACAAAGTTTGGCCATCTTGGCCTCCAAGGAGCACTCTGGCTGCACTTCTTCCAACACAGATCTGTTGTTTCTTTTGGCAGCCCAGGACACTTTCAATATTCTTCTCCAACACCATAACTCAAAAGTACCAATTCTTTTATGATCTTCCTTATTTACTGTCCAGGTTTTGCATGCATACGAGGTTATTGAAAACACCATGGTTGGGTCAGGCGCACCTTAGTCCTCAAGCTGACATCTTTGTTTTTCAACACTTTAAAAAAGTCTTGTGCAGCAGATTTGCCTAATGAAACATGTCATCTGATCTCTTGACTGCTGCTTCCATGAGTGTTGATAGTTGATCCAAGAAGAATGAAGTCCTTAACAACTTCAATCTTTTCTCCATTGATAAGAATGTTGTTTATTGTTCCAGTGGTGAGGATTTTTGTTTTTTTTTACATTGAGATGTAATCCATACTGAAGGCTGTGCTCTTTGATCTTCATCAGTAAATATTTTAAGTCCTCTTCACTTTCAGCAAGCAAGGTTGCATCATCTGCATATCGCAGGTTGTTGATGAGTCTTCCTCCAATCCTGATGCCATGCTTTTTTTCATATAACCTTGCTTCTTAGATTCAATTTTTGATTACTTTCATGTTGAATAAGTTGGTAGAAGCTCTGGTGTGGCACTGAGGGTTAATGTGTTGGACTGCAAAGTTGGTTTCAAGTGGAAGGTCAGTGATTCAAGCTCACTAGCTGCTCCTCAGAAACCCTATACAGGAACACTATGGGTCAGAATTGACTCGATGACACTTAACAACAACACTTAACAATAGCAGCAACACTTTGTGAAGTTATTTCCTAGTTGTAGTTGAGTGGATTGTAACCTATTTGCTCAGCATACAGGTTGAATAAGTATGTTGAAAGAATACAACCCTGTCACACATCTTTCTTAATTTTAAACCATTCAGTGTTCCCATGTTCTGTTCGAACAACTGCCTCTTGGTCCAAGTATAGATTCCTCATGATCACAATTAAGTGTTCTGGAATAATCAAACTTCACATGTTGTCCATAGCTTGTCATGATCCATGCAATCAAAAGCCTTTGCATAGTCAATAAAGCACAGGTAAACATCTTTCTGGTATTCTCTGTATTCAGCCAAATTCCATCAGGCATCAGCAATGATATTCCTCATTCTACATCCTCTTCTGAATACTGCTTGAACCACTGGAAGTTCTCTGTCAATATATGCTTGCAGCTGTTTCTGTATTACCTTTAGTAAAACTTTACTTGCATGGGATATCAAGAATATTGTCCAATGACATCCCCATTCTGTTGGGTCACCTCTCTTTGGAATGGGCACAAATACGGATCTCTTCCAATCACTTGGCCAGATAGTTGTCTTCCAAATTTTCTGGCATAGATGAGTGAGTGCCTCTAGTGTTTCAAAACTTTATGTTTCAAAACTATATGTTTCAAAACTTTCTTCATCACCTTAGAAAGAAACTCAACAACAATTAAAAAATAATTTTCTATTTACCCCTTCTGCCCAAACTGTGGTAGTCAGTGATCTATTTTCTGTCTCTCTACATTTGTCTAATCCAGATATTTCATATAAATGGGGCCTTGACATATTTTCCTTTTGAGACTGACTTATTTAACTTAGCATAATATATTCAAGTCCCATCCATGTTGTAGCATTCCTTCTAAGGTGGATTAATATTTTATTGTACTTATATATCACATTGTCTATTCATCTACAAGCTGAAGAAAAACATGGCATCAGGATAGTAGGAAGACTCATTAACAACCTGTGATATGCAGATGATACAACCTTGTTTTCTGAAAGTGAAGAGGACCTGAAATACTTACAGATGAAGATCAAAGACCACAACCTTTGGAATGGCTTGCACCTCAATGTAAAGAAAACAAAAATCCTCACCACTGGACCAATAAACGGCATCCATATAAATGGAGAAAACATTGACATTTTCAAAGACTTTAATTTACTCAGCTCAGCCATCAACACCCATGGAAGCAGCAGTCAATAAATCAAACAACATATTGCATTAGGCAAATCTTCTGCACAAGACCACTTTAAAGTGGCTAAGAGCAAAGATATCAGTTTGAGGATTAAGGTGAGCATGACGCAAGCCATGATGGTTTCAATAACTTCATATGCATGCATCAGTTGGATAGTGAATAAGGAAGAACACAGAAGAATTGATGCACTTGAGCTATTGTGTTGGAAGGGAATATTGAAAGTACCATGGACTGACAAAAGAACATACAGATCTGTGTTCGAAAAAGTACAGCCAGTGTGCTCCTTGGAAGCCATGGTAATGAGACTTCATCTCTCATACTTAGGACATATTATCAGGAGGAGCCATTCTGTGGAGAAGGATATCATGTTTGGTAAAGTGGAGTGTCAGAGAAAAAGAGAAAGATTCCCCAATGAGATGGATTGGCACAGTGGCAGCAGCCATGGGCTCAGGCATATCAATGATTGTGAGGTTGGTCTAGGACTGGGCAGCGTTTATCATTCTGTTGTGCATAGGGTCACTATGAGTCGAAACCAACTCAATGGCACATAACAACAACAGCAACATGATAATAATCTATAGAAAACATTGGGAAGAATAGGAATTCCAGAATGCTTAACCTGTGCATAGATAGCAGTGGTCATTCAAACAGAACAATGGAATATGGGATGATTTAAAATCAGAAAAGTGGTGTACATACCAGTATTGTATAATTTCACCATACTTATTCAATCTGTATGCTTGACAAATAATTTGAGAAGATGGTCTATATGAAGAAGATAACAGGAATACTTATTAACTACTAATTATATATGCAGATGACATGATACAACCTTTCTTTCTGAAAGCTAAAAGGACTTGAAGTACTTCATGATGAAGATTATCAAATTATCATATGACTTATTGCATTGGGAAGATCATCTTCAAAATACTTTTTAAAGTGTCAAAAACAAACGTGCTGTTCTGAGAACTAAGGTGCACCTGACCCAAGCTATGGTATTTTCAATTGCCTCATATGCAAGTCAAAACTGGACAGTGAATAATAAAGACTAACACAAAATTAATACATATGAATTATGGTGTTGGTGAAGGATATTGAAATTGCCATTGACTTCCAGAAGAACAAACAATTCTATCTTAGAAGAATTACAGCCAGAATGCTCTCAGAATTGAGTAAGGATGGTGCAACTTCGTCTCATATGCTTTGGTCATGTTATTATTAGGACTCAGTCCCTGGAAAAGGACATCATGCTGAATAAAGGAGAGTGTCAGTAAAACAAGAGGAAGACTCTCAATCAATGAGACGGATTGACACAATGACTGCAACAATGGGCTCAAATATAACAACAGTTGTGAAGATGGCACAGAACTGAGCAACGTTTCATGTGTTGTGCATTGGGTCACTATGAGTCAGAAAAATAACAAAAACATGTGGTAATTCTATTTTATCTCCTTGAAGAACTGCTAAAATGTTTCCCACAGTGGGTTCAGCAAATGGATGAGAGTTCTAATTTTTCTACATCCTCAACATTTGTTATTTGACTATTTTTTTTTCTTTTGGTAACACCATTTTAGTAGATTTCATGCACTCAAACTACTTTTGAAAACTCTCATATTTGTGTGATATATCTGCTTGCTATAGCAAGGCCTGAGTACTTATATTCAGGCATAGTGGGATTATGATTCAAGTGTGCAGAGATAGCCTTCCTGCTACAGACACAACTCCCTGATTATCTTTCCTCCATCGAACATGAAATGTCACACAATTAGAAATGTATTCCTTTAGACTGCAAGAATGTTAAACACATTTTAAATGTTGTTGTTTTTTTCTTGCTATTCTTGAAAGAGGTAGCGCCTTATCATTCATTATAATCAAAGTAATCATTATTTGATTGTTTACCATAGGGCAGTAGCCAAGGTTCTCAAGTGAATATGTTACAAGATGAGAAATGCTGACTTGTAGAAAGGCTGAAGCTAATTTGGAGCTTGGAGCACTGTCCAAGTAGGTCACTGTAGGGAAAGCATTGATCAGAATGACTCAAGACTAATAGGGAGAGCAGGAAAACATCCAGGATTTTGAATGGCTATCAAAAGAAATAAGGCACTGCTGAATTACCTAATGGAATGGCCTGAAGTCTAATGTTATCTACTCTACTATCAAGCCCAATGCCTTCCTGTCCAACTACTCAACACTTTTTTTCCCTCAACACTTCCTAAGAGTGTGAGGGAAAAAAACAACAACAAAAAAACTGATTGCCCAGAAAATGTCAAGGGGATTACAGTCCAAAGGAGTTAAAAAAAAGAGTACTGTATTAAAAAAGGAAATTTTAGTACCAGGAGGGTAAACAATAAATGTGGAGCATAGCTCTGGCATGGATTAGTTCAGAGTTCTTAATGCTACCTTTTTGTTGTTAACTCTATAGAGACTCTGTATAGTGTTTCTAAGGAGCAGCTGGTGGGTTTAAACAGGCAGTCCAGTGCTAACCTATAATGCCATACCAAGTCTCCTAATTCCACATGTTGTTATTTTTGTTGTTACGTGCCATTGAGTCAATTCCAATCCGTAGCGACCCTGTATAGGGCTTCTAAGGAGCAGCTGGTGAGCTTTAACTGTTGACCTTGTGGTTCAAACGGACTTGCATTAGTTATTTATTGAATGAGCACTGGTACAATCTGTAAGCCACTGTGCCAGGTGATGATGGGAATCCAGAAAAGAGTAAGTAAGATATGTAGATATCTCATAGGATATAAATGTCAGTGAGTAGTGGTAACAGAGACACTGTAGCAATTCTGGGAAAGAGAGTTCCCTTTGGACACCTGTGCTTAGTGGGAAATTAGGTAACAATGAATCTGTGAAACACCTCATAACATGGATGGACCTGGAGGACATTATACTGAGTGAAATTAGTCAATCACAAAATGACCAATGATGTATGAGATCAGCATAGTAAAAATTCAAGAAAATGTTTTCACCCTAAAATCAACATTATTTGATGGTTACCAGGTGTGAGAGGGAAGGAGGAGTAATTTACTGGCTTAGAGGATAGACATGTGTTAACTTGGAAAGGCAATATACAATAAGAGGGCGGTTGGCAGAAGAGTGATGAAGTGTTGCGCAGATACAGAGAGGTACACCGTTACATGCACAATCTTATAAAAACATGAGATAGATACAGACTGAATGGGTGTGACAGGGACAATGGGAATATATTTACAAATATATAAATGTTTGACAGAGGATATTTGTTATGGATATTTACCTTTGCTACAAAATTGCATACTGTAAGAAATAAAAGACAAGGAGAGAAACTTGACTTCAACAGCGGGCAATTTTATTGAGAGTAAACTTGGGAGGGGGAACTCAAAGTCACCAAAAGTGACCAGGAGCCCACACCTCCCTTACAGACTAGGGTATTCAAGGTGGTGTAGTCCCAGGTACTCTGGTGTTCACCAATCAGAGTGTGTATTCCCAATGAGTCTTAGTCTTGGAAGGGGGTTTGCTCTGAGGGGACTGACCATTTGCCTTGATGTCTCCTGGGTGAACAACTTGTTTGTTCTTGTAGTAATCAGTTGGTCTGCCTGTATTGTTTTGTATTTTTCCTATCAATCTTTCTATCAAGAAACATATTCTGTTCTTCTAGCTGCTCCAGGCTGGTTTGCTTATCCTTTCTCCCAGTTTCTCCACATCCCCACCAACATTTATTGCCCTCAACTTTTTTATCTTTGCTGTTGTTACTGGTGTGAGATGATATCTCATTGTTGTTTTGATTTGCATCTCTCTAATGGTTAGTAATCATAAACATTTCCTCATATATTTGTTGGCTGCCTGGATCTCTTCCTTGATGAAGTGTCTGTTCATGTCCTATGCCCATTTTTAAATTTTTTTTTGCCTTTTTCTTTTAGAGGTGTTGTAGTTTCCTATATATTTCATAAACAATCCATTGTCTGATGTATCATTGCAAAATTTTTTTCCCATTCTGTGGGTTCCCTTTTTACTCTTCTGGTGAAGTTTTTTTGATACACATAAGTATTTAATTTTTAGTATGTCCCACTCAAGTATTTTGTCTACTTTTTGTGTAGTTTTCAAAATATTTGGTAGTCTGTGTAGTCCCTGAATTAGTGTCCTCACATTTGTCCTGATTTTTTCATTGATGGCCTTCATAATTGAGGGATTCACATTTAGATCTTTAATCCATGTTGAGTTGATTTTTGATAAAGTGCGAGGTGAACGTCTTGTTTCAATCTTTTGCATATCACTTTCCAGTTCTGCCAGCACCATCTGTTGAAGAGACTATCACCTACCATGTGATATATTTAGGTATTTTGCCAAAAATCAGTTGCCTGGGCATTTGTCAGCAGCGTTAAAAGAGCCTTGTAACATTGCCTGAAGAGGACAAAGACCTGAATGCAGGCAAGCATGAGAAGAAGCTGTCTTGACTAAAGAACTGTGCCCTGAGCATTTCTAACCCTCAAGTGTAACCTGTTAACTTCCCTAATAAGCACCATAACTGTGAGTATGGCATCTGAGTTCTGTATGGCCACTACAATGAATCATCAAACACAGTTGAGTAGAGAGTGCTGTGGAAGGAAAGGTTGGAAGCAGAAATAACAATGAAGATTTGAGGTGCTGGTATGTCTAATCTCAGCATAGAACTAGACCTTGGGCTAATACTAATATGAGTTTGATTCTTCTCCCCACTTTTGAAGTTAGAGGAGGTCTGATGCCCTGTTTCACACGTTTTTAAAAATGACAGGAATTATTTTAAGGAGAGAAGCAATCTGGAAAAAGGAAACAGAGGCAGTAACGTGATAGAACAAAAGATGGTTTCAGTATGTGGAGATTCTATTGTTGTTAGGTGTCATGGAGTCCATACGGACTCAGAGTGACCTTATGTACAATAGAACACAATACTGCCTGGTCCTGGGCCATCCTTACAATTGTGACTATACTTGAGCCCATTGATGTTGACATTGTGCAATCCTCCTTATTGAGGTCTTCCTCTTTTCCACTGACACTCTACCAAACATAATGTCCTTGTCCAGAATGGGCACCTCCTGATAATATGTCCAAGGTATGAGAGAGGAAGTCTGGAAATCCTGGATTCCAAGGAGCATTCTGGTTGTACTTCCTCCAACACAGATTGGTTTGTTCTTTTGGCAGTCTATAGTACTTTTAATATTCTCCAACACCAGAACTCAAATCATCAATTCTTCTAAGGTCTTCTTTATTCACTGTACACTTTCATACCATATTGGATAATTGAAAATACCCTGGCTTACATCAGGCACATTTTAGGCCTCAAGTTGACGTCTTTGCTCTTCAACACTTTAAAGAAGTCTTGTTTAGCAGATTTGCCTAATGCAATACATCATTTGACTTCTTGGCTGTTACTTGCATTAGTGTTGAGAATTGATCTGATTAAAATGAAGTCTTTGGCAACTTCAATCTTTTCTCCATTTATCTTGATGATATTATTCCAATGGGGAGTTTTGTTTTTCTTTTCTTTAAATTGAGGTGCAAACCATACTGAAGGCTGTGGTCTTTAACATTCATCTGTATGTATTTTAAGTTCTCTTTGCTTTCAGCCAGCAATGTTGTGTCATCTGCATATTGTAGGTTGTTAATGAATCTTCCTTTAATCCTGATGCCATGTCTTACTTTATACAATCCAGCTTCTTGAATTATTTGCTCAGTATACAGGTCAAATAAGTATGGTGAAACAATACAACACTGATGCCCACTATTCCAAAATTTAAACCATTCAGTGTTCCCTTGTTCTGTATGAACAACAGCCTCTTGGTCTATTTACAAGTTCCTCATGGGCAAAGTTTTACCAAAGATAATACAGAAATGGCTACAAACATACATTAACAGAGAACTTCCAGAGGTTCAAGCATGATTCAGAAGATGCCCTGGAATGAAGGATATCATTGCTAATGTCTGATGGATATTGGCTGAAAGCAGAGTATACCAGAAAGATGTTTACCTATGCTTTATTTACTACACAAAGGCTTTCAATTGTGTGGAGCATGAAAAGCGATGGACAATATTGTGAAGTATGAGCATTCTGGAACACTTAATTGTGCTCATGATGAATCTGTACATGGACCAAGAGGCAGTTATTCAAAAAGAACATGGGAACACTGAATGGTTTAAAGTTAAGAAAGGTGTGTGACAGGGTTGTATTCTTTCACCAAACTTATTCAACCTGTATGCTGAGCAAATAATCCAAGGAGCTAGGTTATATGAAGAAAAACGTGGCATAAGAATTGGAGGAAGACTCATTAACAACCTGTGACATACTGATGATACAACCTTGCTTGCTCAATATAAAGAAAACAAAACCCTCACCGCAGGACCAATAAACAACATTCTTATCAGTGGAGAAAAGATTGAAGTTGTCAAGGACTCCATTCTTCTTGGATCAACTATCAACACTCATGGAAGCAGCAGTCAAGAGATCAAATGACGTATTTCATTAGGCAAATGTGCTGCACAATACCTTTTTAAAGTGTTGAAAAGCAAAGATGGCAGCTTGAGGACTAAGGTGCGCCTGACCCAAGCCATGTTATTTTTAATAACCTCATATGCATGTGAAAGCTGTACAGTGAATAAGGAAGACCATAGAAGAATTGATGCTTTTGAGTTATGGTGTTGGAGCAGAATATGAAAAGTGCCATGGGCTGCCAAAAGAACCAACAGATCTGTGTTGGAAGACGTGTAGCCAGAGTGCTCCTTGGAGGCCAAGATGGCCAAACTTTCTCTCTCACACTTCGGACATATTGTCAGGAGGGACCAGTCAGTGGAGAAGGATATCATGTTCGATAAGGTGGAGGGTCAGAGAAAAAGAGGAAGACCCCATCAAGTTGGATTGGCAAAGTGGCAGCATCAATGGACTCAAGTGTGGCAACAATTGTAAGGTTGGCCCAGGACAGGGCAGTGTTTCATTCTGTTATGCATAGGGTCACTATGAGTTGGTACCAATTCAGTGGCACCTAACAACAACAACAATAACATGAGCAAAATTGAGTGCTCCAGAATACTCATTCTCCACAATATTGTCCATCATTTGTCATGTTAGACACAATCAAAAGCTTTTACATAGCCAGTATAGCACAGGTAAACACCTTTCTGGTATTCTCTGCTTTCAGCCAATATCCATCTGATGTCAACTATAGTATCACTCACTCCATATCCACTTCTGAATCTGACCTGAACCTCTGGTAGCTCCCTGTCAAGGTACTGCAACAGTTGTTTCTGGATTATCTTTAGCACAGACTTAATTGCATTAAATGTTAATGATATTGTGCAATGATTTCTGAATTCCATTGGGTCACCTCTCTTTGGAATGAGAACAAATATGGATCTCTTCCAGTAGTTGAGCATATAGCTGTCTTCCAAATCTTGTGACATAATGAGTGACCATGTGACATAGCTTCCAACATCACCACAATACACAAGCCACTACAGTATGACAAACTAACAGACAAATAGTGGAAAAGCTCAATATCATCAGCCTAAACAAGGCCAGGGGCACATTGTGGAACACACCATCAATTGATCATATGCAAGATCAGGCGGTAGCTGAAGAAAATTAAAATAATCCACGAGAGCCAAAATATGACCTTGAACATATCCCGCCTGAATTTAGAGATCATCTGAAAAATAGATTTGATGTACTAGACACTAAAAACTGAAGACCAGAAAAGTTGTGGGATGACATCAAGAATACCATGCAAGAAGAAAACAAAAGGTCATTAAGAACACAAGAAATAAGGAAAAGACCAAAATGGATGTAAAAAGAGACTCTGAAACTTGCTCTCCAGAATGATAATGGTGTGCCATGGAGTCGGTTCTGATTCATAGAGACCCTGAGTAGGGTTTCTCAAGCTGTAAATCTTTATGGGAGCAGAAAATCTTATCTTCCTCCCCTGGAGCTACTGGTAGTTTTGAACTGTTGATCTTGAGATTAACAGCCCGAATCATAATCAATATGCTACTAGTGCTAGAGTTGCTAAATAAAATGGGAAAGAAAACCGAGGCGGTAAAAGATCAGTGGAGGCACTCACCCATCTTTGCCAAGAAATCTGGAAGACAACTACCCGGCCAGGTGACTGGTAGAGATACATTTTGGAATGTATCCATTGGATACATTTTGGAATGTGTCCATTCCAAAGAGAGATGATCCAGTGGAATGCAGAAATCATCAGACAATATCATTAACATCCCATACAATCAACATGTTGTTAAAGATAATACAAACATGGCTTCAACCATACATTGACAGAGAACTTCCAGAGCTTCATGCTGGATTCATAAGAAGACATGCAAAGAGGGATATTGTTGCTGACATCAGATGGATTTTGGCTGAAAGCAGACAATACCAGAAAGGTGTTTACCTGTGCTTTATTGACTACACAAGGACTTTTGATTGTGTGGATCATGTCACACTATAGACAGCCTTGCAGAGAGGAGTGTTCTGTAACTCTTCATTGTGCTCTTGAGGAACCTGTACATACACCAAGAGGCAGTTGTTTGAACAGGACAAGAGAACACTGAATGGTTTAAAATTAGGTAAGGCATGTGCCAGGGTTGTATTATTTCACCATACTTAGTCAATCTGTATGCTGAAAAATAATCCAAGAAGCTGGATTATATGAAGAAAAACAGGCATCAGGATAGTAGGAAGACATTAACAACCTGTGATATACAGATG
>NW_006408560.1:1572753-1596222 GCF_000296735.1 Chrysochloris asiatica
AGCAAGGTTGTATCATCTGCATATCGCAGGTTATTAATGAGTCTTCCTCTAATCCTGATGCCACAGTTTTCTTCATATAACCTAGCTTCTCAGATTATTTGTTCAGCATACATGTTGAATAAGTATGGTGAAAGAAAACAACCCTGTCGAATTCTTCAATTTCATCATCACTGGTTTTTGTGGTTGGTTTGCAAATATAAATCATAGTTGTATCAATTGATATTCCTTGTAAGTTTTATTGATATTATCCTTAAACAGACAGCATTGTTCTTTTAGATATATCTTAAGATATTCTTTTTGATGATGAATGCAACGTTATTTCTGTTCAATTTGTCCTTCCCAACATAGTATATCATGTGATTGTCAGATTCAAAAATGCCTATACCAGTCTATTTCAGTTCACTAAGCCTAGGATATCAATGTTTATGTATTTCATTTCATTTTTGACAACTTCCAATTTACCTAGGTTCAATGCCATGGCCTGATTATTAATGGATGTTTACAACTGCTGCTCCTTATTTTGAGTTGTGCTTCATCAGCAAATTTAGAGTAAGAAAGCTTACTCTATTTGAATCATCATGGTCAACTCTACTTTGAAAAGGCAGCTCTTCCCAGATTGTATTTTGAATGCCTTCAAATCTAAGGGTTTCATTTTCCTACATGGTATCTGACAGTATTCTGGTGCTCTTTATCATGTTTTAATATTCAATATTCTGGTGCTATATGACACTATTCCACTGTTATTCATAAGGTTTTCAGTGACTAAATATTTGGAAGTAGTCCATGTCTCCTTTGTCCTATTCTGTCTTACTCTGGAAGCTCATCTGAAACCCTTTCACCATGGGTGACCCTGCTCGTATTTAAAATATCCATGGCATAGCTTCCAGAATCACAACAACTTAAGAGCTACCACTATATGACAAACTGACAGACGAGTGGTGTAGGATGTAGAGTAAGCTGATGCAAAGAGTAGGTGGTATCATTTCTTAGAGGCTGTAGTTCTATACTACTGAGGTCAAATTCCAGCTCAACCACTGGTCACATTGCCTTGTATGCTTCTATTTCATTATTGGAAAAGGGATAATAGCAATAATTACTTCATAGGAATACTGTAACAGTAGAACGATTAAAAAAGATGCTTGTACAATGCTCATTAATGTGCTAGATACATTCATTCAGCAAATTTTATTTATTTACTCATTTTTATTTTACCATTTTACTATGTATTGTTTTTATTTTCTTATTTTTGTTCATGGAGACTATCTCTAGTATCATTGGGAAGTGGAGCTGTAAGGGTATGGTTGTTCCTTAAATGTCAGATGGCAAGATTTGGATTTCATTCTCTGGGAAATAAGACAGTGATTTAGATGCTTATCTTAATTGTGGACATTTACAATAGTGAGGTTTGCCCAGGATTGAGCAATGTTCCCTTCTGTTGTGTATAAGGTTGCTATGAGTTGGTATCGACTCGATGGCACCTAACAATAACAACAACAACTCTTCTATCAGGGTGCTTTATTTGCTCTCTGATGGAATGGAGCCTAGAGGCTAGAAGAAGAGAGATCAATTTGGAAACCATGGCTACAACTGAGACCTGAAGTAAGTTGAATCTGGGGAGTGACAGCAGAATTAACACCTGAAAAATATTGTGAAACAAGGAGGGAAAGTGTGTGGTTTCTATCTGAATATGGAGACTTATGGAAAAAAAAATTATGTGTAATATGTTGAGCTTTAGTGACTGAGACTAACTTGGTTCTATGGTTAAAAAAAAAAAAAAAAGAATATCAGGGTAAGAAACGATATATTGATGAAAAAGTGGAAGTATAATTAGTTCAAAAGATAGTATGAAATTTTCATAAAATGTACTGTTCATAGTGGACTCCTAGTGTAGCACTGTAGGATCAGCTCTGAACTATGAACCACAAGATCAGCAGTTCAAACCCATCAGTTGGTCCTCGGAAACCCTATTCAGAGTAACTATGAGTCAGAACTGACTCAATGACACTTAGCAACAACAACAAACACAGTAAGTAGCAACAGCATAGAAGGATAAGCACTGTACTGTGAACAATAAGGTCGGCAGTGCAAGTCCACCAGCCCCTCTGTAGCAGAAAGATGAGGCTTTCTGCTCCCACAATGATTTACAGCCTACGAAAGAGTTCTTACTTATAGGGTCACTATAAGCAAGCTCTGACTGGACACCACTCAACATCATCATACACAGCTGAAGGAGCCCTGATGGTGCAGTGGTTAAGCACTTGGCTTTTTACAGAAGGGTTGAACCCATCAGCCACTCCCTAGGAAAAAAGATTACAGCCTTGGAAACCATATGGAGCAGTTCTGCTCTGTCCTTTAGAGTTGCAACATGCATCGGGTTGGAATCTACCAGACAGCAATGCATTTTGTTTGGGTTTTACAGGAAGCTCAAGGTGCAGAATGAGGATTTAGGACAGAGGTCAGACTGAAGATGTATTACCCTACTGCCTCCATAGTAGTACTTTGTTGTTAGGTGCCCTTGCATTGATTTCAACTCATAGTGATCCTGTTTTATGAAGTAGAACTGCCCATAGGCTATAACCGCTACAGTAGCAAATCCCCAAGTCTTTCTTTTGTGAAGCCAATGAATGGGTAGATTTAAACTATTGACTTTTTTGGTTAGCAGCCAAACACTTAACTGTTGAGTCACCAGGGTCATGCTAAAGAGCCAGGTAGTATATAACCTCTCTGCAAGTGAAGATACTCATTTAAGAGCTTACATTAATGTCTAATGGAGCTCTGTTAGTGTAGTGGTTACGAATTGGGCTGCTAACCTCAAAGTCAGAAGTTTGAAACTACCAACTGCTCCACAAGAGAAAGATGAAATTTTCTGCTCCCATAAAGATTTACAGCCTTGGAAACCCTATACAGGGTCGTTATGGTCAGAACCGACTCCACAGCACACAGCCACACCAATGTCTAAACCTTGGCATCATGCAGAGACTTGGTGGTTTGGACTTGAAAGGCTAGCATTATTTTATTCTATGTTGCTACGATTCTGTTGTTTTAAACTATTAACAATGAAGTATATATATGTCCACATTTTTCATTCACTCATTTATTTATTCATGTGTCCATTTATTTATTCACAGTTATGTGGCACTATAATATAAGCACTGGATGGCTAACCACAAGGTCAGCTGTTCAAACTCACCAACGGCTTCTTGGAAACTATACAAGGTCTCTATGAGTCAGAACTGACTCAAGAGCATTTAGTGACAACAGCAACAACAATACATGGTTTGTAGTTGAAACCCACCAGCTTCAATGGCATACAATAACAGCAATGCTCAGTAACTACTTCATAAATGAATGAAATTCTTAATACTATCAAACGCTGGAGAAGAGGTCACTTATCTCCATCTCCTACATCCTGTAGTCAACTTTGGAGTCAGCACTGCATGAAACTTCTCTTACATCATCTGTACTCAGGCTATAATTTAGGGGCATCTGATAGCCCTTTTGAGGAGTTCCTTTCTTCATGATTGAACAATTGCAATGAACACACATCAAAAGCATTTCACTCAATTCCATTTTATATTGTCAACAACTGGTTTGGGAGCACGAAAGGGGTAGACTTGCCTAAGAGTCTCATACCCATAGCACATGTTCTTCAACACATCTACACATTTTGGGAGAAGCAGTCCTGGTGTGGTGCTATGGGTTAACATGCCAGACAGCAAAGCTGTTTGAATTGCAATGTTGGCAGATCAAGCTCACCCACTGATCCATGGGAAACCCTATATGTGGGTCGCTATGGGTCAGAATCGATTTGATGGCACTTAACAAAAACAACAACAACAAAGCTCCCTTGTGGGGCAGGGTTGGGTACCTGAGCCCTTTTGGAGTCAGTGCTTTGCATTCTAACAATATAGATTAAAGGTTGTAACTAGCAAAAAGGTGTGGCAATATAAAATCAGCATTGGACTGCAAACGACAAGGTCAGTGGTTCAAACCCACCAGCTGCTCCTAGGAAACTCTATGCAGGGTCAGTATGATTCGAAACAACTCTATGGCACTCAACAACAACAAAACACTCACATCTTAAAAGCAAAACAAAACTGCACAACTAACCCCTCTTAATTGTCTAAGCCTCACCTTGTACTTCATTCCCACCTCCCCAAAACTGTCCCCTATCTTTGCTCCACCATCTCTATGGTGACCTTTAAAACAAGCCATTACAATCCTGACATGGCACCAGGCTGACACCTTGGGTTGGGATTTAATTTTGAGTTATGACTGCGTTAGGAAAACATATGATGTGGCCGTTTGCTTACAGAGAGAAGGGGGGAAATCATAAAACCCTCTTTTTTTATGAGCTGTCGCTTGATTCGTTCCTGGAGCCCCAAGTAGCAAGCTTCTAAATCAATGTGTGCAGCTGTTTTTGGCTTCTTGGAGCCCAGCAGGTGTATTGCTCAGCTCGGCTGCCATCTCCCTACACTCACATAACAAATAATAACGTCTTGCACACACCAGCCATCCATCAGAGTTATGACTGGTCCCTGAGAGGCTTCCTTCCCTCTTCCCTACAACCCTTTATCCTCTTCCTTTCATTCATTCTTTCTCTTTTTTGCAACAGTAGACATACTCCACCTATAGAATTTTCGTCACATTTTCTGGATGCTTTCACTTGAATAACCTCTGGCTTTCATAGCAAGAGGAGAGAAGGAGAAGGAGAAAACCCACCATAGTGTTTATTGTGTTTTTTTTAAAAGAAACAATAGAAGTATTGTGACTGGTGAAATCAATTAGTCTTCCTAAGCAGTAAAGGCCCACATCTGGTGTGACTTAAGTTAATGTAAGGGGAAGGCTACAGAGGCCCAGAAACCTTGCGTTCTCATTTCAACAGGTGACAGAGAAGGTATAAAAGGCTAATAATGTACTACAAGTGCAGAGACAGTGTGATAAATACTGGATGGCTTGCCTAGTAGGTAAAATACTTGCTGGTTCATGAAAATGAAATAAATGTCCCTTCTTAAACCTCACCATCAACTTCTGGGAACTGAAAGGCTGAATGCCAACTTAAGAGTATTCCACAGAGTCAGCAAGACCATTTCCCAGGGAAATTCAGAGATAAGAGGTACAACTCCTGAGAGTTGGTGGTGGAGTGGGTGAAGACAGATTGGAAAATTTGTGGACTCCTTAATCAGAGTTGGCCAATTGAGAGAGAGCCATGGCGATGCCAAGCATGGTGATTATTACATATTACATAGCTGGCTGATTGAAGCACATGACTCAGAAGCTGACCTTCTAGTAGGGTTGCCAAGGAGCCCTTGTGGCACAATGGCTAAGTGTTCAATTGCTAACAGAAATGTAGGCAGTTTGAACAGCAGCAACTCTGCAGAGAAAAGACCTAGTGATGTGCTACCATAAAGATTACAGTCTAGGAGGACCTATAAAGCAGTTCTACCCTGTCTTTCTGGGTCACTGAGTCAGAATCAATTTTATGGCACATAACAACAATGGTGGTGGCGATGGTGTGTCGTCAAGTTGGTTCCAACTCATAGCAACTCTGTGTTTCCAAAACTATAAATCTTTACTGGATCAGAAAGCCTCATCTTTTCCCCATGAAGCAGCTGGTAGATTCGAACTACTGACCTTGCAGTTCAACCATTGAATGTACAACCATTGCTATCAGGGCTCCTAACAACAACAGTAGGGTTGCCATATTAATAAATAAAACTACAGGACACCCAATAAATTTTGAATTTCAAGTAAATAAAGAATATTTTTATAATGTATATCCTATGCAATATTTGGAGAAACATACTAAAGATGCATTTGTTGTTTATCTGATTTTCAAAATGGCTGTTACTTTCTACTAATATATTTTTAAATTTTTTATTTGATGCCCGTCCTGTGTTTTCTGTGTTGTAGTGTAGGTCCAAATTAGAAATGTCCATAATAAGAGCAAATCTGCTTTGGCAAATTGACTGCTCATATATCCCAACGTATTGTTTAATATTTCTTGAGAAAGAAATCGTGGAATAAATGCCTTCAAACATTTCCAATAATAAGTGTCATTCTCATCTAAAGAGCCAGGCTATCTTCATTGAAATGTTCTTTTGATCTTGATTCACAGAGCTTAAAACTGACGTTACTACTCCATTTCAGAAAGTGTTTAGGCATAGTTCAGTATTTCACAGAGTGTGTTCTGCAGAATAGCATGTAAAAGCATGTAGTGGTATTCCCTTCATGGAAGGTTACAGTACTCCTTAGAAAATTAAATGACCTTGGAAATTTTTGCACTTGAAGACAAAAAGAAAAATCAGTTTGGCTTTCTCCAGCCACAGTTGCTGAACTAGTTTGATTACAGAATAACTTTTTCAAGAAACACCAATTTACAATGGCTGTGGCTGTATGCTGTGGAGTCAGTTCCAATTCATAGCGACCCTGTACAGGGTTTCCAAAGCTATAAATCTTTATGGGAGCAGAACGCCTCATCTTTCTCCCGCGGAGCAGCTGGTAGTTTCGAACTGCTGATCTTACCAATTCGTAACCACTAAGCTACCAGAGAAGCATAACTAATTGAAACTTAGTTTGACAAATACTGGTTTAAGCTTTTGATATATACTTTTTTTGTCCTCAGTCTACATATTTTTTACCTTCTAGTTGTGGGATACTGCACTAGACCGCAAGGTCAGTTTGAGTCAGAAGGCTGGTGGTTCAAATTCACCAGGCACTCCTTGGAAACCCTACACAGGGTCACTATGAATCAGAACTGACTCGATGGCACTTAACAACAACAGCTTAAATATTGGTGTGGCACTGTAAGATAAGCACTGGACTGCTAACTGAAAGATCGGTGGTTCAAACCCACCAGCTCCTCTTTAGAAACCCTATACAGGGTTGTTTTAAGTTGAACCAACTTGACAGCACTTAACAACAACTTAAATATTGTATAATAAATGTATTTTATTATAAACCCATTGCTGTCAATTGAGTTTACACTTATTAAATCTTTCTTGAAAATGTGCAATGAATAAGTTTTAAACAAATAAGTAAGTAAATCTCTAAAGTGGTTGATTTGTTTAATATATACCAATTGCTGTCAAGTCAATTCCAACTTATGGTGAGCCTATAGCAGAGGAGAACTTTTCATAGAGTTTCCAGAGCTGTAGCTTTTATATTAGCAGATGGCTAAATCTTTCTTCTATGAAGTTACTGGTGGGTTCGAACCACTGAGCATTATATGGTGGTGTATACCTTTTGATCAGCTTCTTCCAGGGTTTAACTTCTACCTCAGAGAGAGCTGAGTTTAGCAGGAGCTCCAGATTGGGAGTATATTACATATATTGTACTCAGGGCCCTTTCAAGGATAAAGGGGGGGGGGGGGGGGGGTCATGTGAGTTATTATTCTAACAGCCTCAATTATTACCTTAGACCTCAGTCAAGACCCCTTGATACCGAGAAATCATTCCAGCACAATATAAATCTGTTTGTCATAGAGAAATCTCATGTCATGGGTGAAACTCCCTTATTTATGCCAAGGCTGATGGCAGGTACCAGAAACCTGAAATGACAGGACAGTCCATGGGTATTTTTATTTTTATTATTTTCTTAAACCAGTTTCCAACAGCTGGTCGCCAGTTGCCTCCTGACATGGATACATAAAAGCAAAGTATCCAGCACTGTGCCAGCCAGGATCAGGGAAGAAACACTGCTCTCATAAATCAAGGCTGCACTGTTCTACAGCTTTAGCTCAATGAAGTGCATGTGTATGGGATAAGGGAGAAGATCTTTAACTGAGGGGAAATAAAGAGAACTCCTACTTCATGGATTAGCCAGCAGTAGTTTGTTAAAGTTTTATCTTTCTCTCAGTCTCCTTAAAGAAGTGAAATCACCCAGTCAAGACCACACACTCTTATTGGCAAAAGCTTCCAAGAGACTAGCCCTGGAAAAGTACAGTCTCAGAGGTCTGAGCTTCAAAGAGCATTAATTTTTTATCAGAGTGGAAGACAGCATTCCTGACCTATTAGATGGTAGCTCACTAGAGATCATTCTTATCCAATAAAGATTATGATACAGATTTGAGGCTGGGTGCTAGGAAAACATTAAGAAGACAGGTTGTATCTAAGGAGAGAGATGATAGGAATACAAAGAGGAATATGGAAAGAAATATGAAAAATATATGTAATGAAAAAAAAAAAACAATTATAAACATTATATAGAAAGCAAAGAGACCCAGGATAAGCAAAGCACTGCTTCAGAAGAAGAATAAGGTCAGAAGCCTCTATACAAAATAGATGATTGGGACATTTAAAAATTAAAAACTTATGTGCATCAAAATACTTCATCAAAAGAGTAAAAAGGGAACCCATAGAATAGAAAAAATCTTTTACAATGACACATCAGACAAGGGATTCATTTCTAAAATATATAGGAACTGACAACACCTTTATAAGAAAAGGACAAATAAATCAATAAAAAATGAGCACAGGACATGAGCAGACACTTCACCAAGGAGGAGATCCAGGCAGCCAACAAATACATGAAAAAATGTTCACGATCACTAGCCATCAGAAAGATGCAAATCAAAACAACAATGAGATATCATCTCACACCATCAATAACAGCAAAGATCAAAAAAGTAGAGGACACTAAATGCTGGCAAGGATGCACAGAGATTGGGAGCCTCCTACATTGCTGGTGGGATTACAAAATTGTCCAACCACTCTGGAAAACAGTATAGCACTTCCTTGGAAAGTTAGAAATAGAAATACTTTATGATCCAACAATCCCTCTACTTGGTATTTACCCATAAGAAATATGAGCCATAACACAAGTAGATATATACACACCAATGTTCATAGCATCACTCTTTACAATATTAAAAAGATGGAGACAGTTTAAGTGCCCATCAATAGAAGAATGGATAAACAAACTGTGGTACATACACACAATGGAATCCTATGCTACCCTGAAGAATAACAAGGAAGCTGCAAACCACCACATAACATGGATGAACTTCGAGGACATTATGCTGAGTGAAATCAGTCAGTCACAAAAGGAGAAATACTGCATAGGACCATTATTGTAAAAGCTTAAGAAAAAGTACCCACACTAAAAGGCGGGGAAATTCTTTGCTGGTTACCGGGGTTTATGGGGTGGTGTGAGGGGAGGGAGGGTAAGGTAAAGCACAAGGTAGAGAATATACACATGATAGTTTTGGTGCTGGTGTGGGGGGAGGTACTACACTAGAAGGGGAAGGGAAAAGGAAGAACAAGGTAGATGGGAGAACAGTTAGGTAGTTTGCATGAGCTAAATAGGACAGAGGTAACTAACAATGTAAGTGCAGCCCTGTAACAACAAGGTTCTGGGATACAAGGATTGAGGTATGGTGTGAATGGGTAACAGTGGGGAAATAATGTTAAGATGTTTGACTGTCTTATGAATCTTGGTTTTCCTTACCTACTATTGTAAAATAGACACTAGACGGGGAGTGAAATGAATAGCCAGAAACATCACCATAGAAAACTTGTAAGTAAGTATGTTTTTAGCCTATAACTGATTGGAATACCTAAAGTGGGGTGAGAAATTGCCCAGTGAAGGAGCCTTCCTTCAGAGCCTTTGCATTGCATAAGACTATAGGTAGAATCCTGATCCTTATCCAGAATCTTCTGAGGTGGAAAATTTCCACTTGAAAGGACAAGCAGACCAGACTGGAGTGCCTACAAGAACAGAAGATATTCTTGAAAGAAAGACCAGCAATAATGGCAGTCTGATTGACTACTACAAGAACAAGCAAATCATTCTCCCAGGAGCCATCAAGGCAAGTGGTCAGGTCCCCTCTGAGAAAATCTCCTTCCAAGACTTTGGGAATACACGAGGAGGCATGTGGGCTTGCTGCTGACCACGTTGGTCACTGATAAGGGGAAGTGGGGGGAAAACAGTGATGAAGTTGTAAGCTAAGTCTGACCACAATCAACAGACTCCTGTTAACCTGGATTGAGACCTGGTTGGCCAACAGTATGGTGAGACCTGGGGACTCCTGGGCACAGGCACAGGGACATGGCCACAGAGGACCAGAGTAGAGTGTGAAGCATCCAATTGATATGAAGTGAGGGGAGATGCACAAGAATACCCACACTTGCAGATAGTACCCACTTGACCTGGTTTGAATGGTTGGATGATCAGAATTCGACTAGAGGAAGAAAGAAGAGGTAAAAAATAGTAATATGCTTTGATGAAATTGCCCTATGCTTGTTGATGCAGTACGTCAAAGGAGGGAACAAATCTTTACAGCAAGGATCATTCCCACCCCCTCTGTATACAAGGTTGACAAGGATGGTCAACTTAGACATTGGTCACCCAGAATGGGAGTGTTACAAAGGTAAGAAGTGACTGGCTTACAAGCTTTCAAGAAGGACTACAGATCCAGAGAGTGCAGCGAAAGGTAGTCTCCACTGAGTGGATTCCAACCTGTCTGGATGGGACTGCTGAAAGGAGATGGGGATAAGACTTTTGTGGTTCAATAGTGAATAATTGCTATCAGGACTGACTGTGAATGTTGGAAAGGTAAAGGTAGAAGTTTTGTAACAAAAGGAGGGGAATGAAGGACTTCCGATTTGGGGATGGGAAAAGCAGAGACAGACAGCGAAAACTCCTCTGCCAAAACACAAAAAAAGCAGAGAAAGAGCGGTCCACAGAAAAACTGCAGAGATCTGGATCTTGTTTAAGGTTCCAGGCTCCAGTTTCCCCTGCCTATTGAGAAGAAATCTGCCTGTGGAAGCAAAATACAGTGATTTCTGAATCGATCCAGCCGCAGTGGCTGGCAGCTAAAAGTCCTCAGGCTGGAGGGTGGGGCCACAGCCAAGCGGCGGCAGTGACCCAGAGCTAGAATCCACAGAGCTGCATGTCTGAAGGGAGAGGTGTGACCAATTTTACATCTTTCTCTTTTCATTTTTTCATGTATCTCTCCTCTTCACCCTGATTGTGCCCTCCCTGGACAGCCCAGACGCCTTCAAGCAGGTGGGAGCATACCTCCAAAAGGGTCCAGCATTGCACCCACAGTTTTCCAATGGCACAGAGAGGAAACCTGCAGGCTGCTTCTTATGATGTTTTGACCCTGGGAACCAGCACCAAAGTTTACCTAAGTGGGATCCTTTGCATAGCAAAGGCCAGTGGACAGTGTCAATCACAATTTTATTTTTGTTTTTGATTGGTGATTTCTGTCTCTGCTTTTATATTGTTTCTGTCTTTGGTCCTTTTGGCCTCACTCTTCTCCCAGGGGTTGGCACTTTCTCCCCCTTACCCAAGAAGAGATAGCAACTGTGCCCATATAGCCAAGTTACAAGTGTACCCTGTAATATCCCACCAACTCAGCAAGATCAAAACCAGCTGTTTGGCATTTGATGTGAAAAGGGAAGCTTATCTCCAGATCATATCTACCAGGAACAAGCTTAACAACAAAGCAACATATATCCATTTAAGCATTAAAAACTCACATAACTGTTGAAAACGTCCAAGAAAACACAATTAATGATCTCAACACATGTCCCCAAACAGAAAAAAGTAACTGAGACAAATGAGCTGGAAGCAGACACAGACTTTCCAGTAGAAGAGTAGGCTCTGGATCTACCTGAGAAGGAATTCAGAAGAAGAATATGGAAACAAATTCAAATGCTCTGAAAAGGGGTGGAGGAAAATAAGGAAGAAGTCAGGAAAGTGCTACAGGAGCAATCAAACAAGATAGATATGGTATTGGAAACAATCTAAAACCTTCAAAAAGAAGTCCAGATGATTAATATTAAAACATCAGAAATGGACAATATACTGAAAGGGCAAAGAAGCAGAATGGAAGAGATGGAAGCCAGAACCAGGGAGCTGGAAGAAAAAAATCTCTCAATACTGTTAAGGTGGAAGAGCAAGCAGGAAAAAGGATTAAAAATCTAAAGAGAGTCTAAGATCCATGCTGGATAACATGAAGAGGAGTAACTTAAGAATGACTGGCATTCCAGAACAGGAAGAATCACAGACGTCCATAGAAGAGATAGTTGAAAAGCTTCTGGAAGAAAAATTTCCTAACATGTTGAAGGACAAGAAGATAAACATTCAAGAAGCTGAAAGAACCCCGGGAAGGATAGACCCCAAAAGAAAATCATCGAGACATATCATAATCAAGCTCTCCAAAATGAAAGACATGGAAAGACTCTTAAAAACAGCCAGGGAAAAGAAAAAATGTTACTTACAAAGGCAAGCAAATCAGATAAAGCTCTGACTTTTCAGCAGAAACCATGTAGGCAAGAAGGCAATGGAGAGACATATATAAAACTCTAAATGAAAAAAAAAAACTGCCAACCAAGAATTGTCTATCCGGCAAAACTGTCAATCCAATATGATGGTGCAATCAAAGCATTCCAGGATAAACAGAAGCTAAGAGATTTTGTTAAAGCCAATTCAGCGCTTCAAAACATCTAAAGGGAGTTCCTTGGAATGAAAACCAGCAAGAACAGACAAGAACCAGAGATTGACAGATGTGGCAACACCACCTAGAAATCAGTGATGAATAGCAGAGTTCAGAACAGAACAAAATTACAGCAATGAATTCAGAGGACCTGTGAGGCCAAAGAAAGATCAAAATATTAACAATGTCAAAGAAGGGGAAAATATAGGAACAGAGATCCAGGTGGTGAGGAGGTTGAGTAGATGGCAGGATACAATAGGCGGTCTTAAATGCAGGGAAAAGTTAACAGACTATAGGGTAACCCCAAAGAAAATTAATATTTCACAACTTACTATGAAAATGAAGATCCAAGCAGAACAAGGAAACATTAAAGCAAAAATGAAACAAAAAAGAAATAGCATAAAAAACATGAACGCAACACAAGAAGGCATACAGAACAAAGGAACAAATAGCACCACAAAATTTAACATAATGACAGCAGTTAATCCATACCTATTGATAATTACACTGAATGTCAATGGATTAAATGCACCAGTGAAGAGACAGAGAGTGGTTGAATGGATAAGAAAATAAGATCCTTCAGTATGCTGCCTGCAAGAGACACATCTTACAAAGTAAAAACAGACTAAAAGTTAAAGGATGGAAAAATATATACTAAGCTAACAGCAATAAAAAACAAACAGGAGTGGCAATACTAATCTCTGCAAAAAAAAATTTAAGGTAAAAACCACCATACGAGATAAAGAAGGACAATATTTCATGATCAAAGAGTTAATTGAGCAAGATGACTTAACCATAATCAACATCTATACTCAAAATGAAAGAACACCAAGATATATAAAGCAAACCCTACTAGAATTGAAGAAAGAAATAGATAAATCTAAAATTATATTGGGGGATTTCTATACATCACTTTCAAAAAGGGATAGAAAACCAGAAAGAAACTTGACAAAGCTACAAAGGAACTAAACAGCACAATCAACCACCTTGACCTCAGAAGTGTACAGAGCATTAAACACAACAACAGCACAATACACATTCTTTTCCATTGCACATGGAAAATTCTCCAGAATTGACCATGTGTTAGTTCACAAAGCAAGCCTCCATTAATTTACAAACATCAGAATACTACAAAGCAAGTTTTCAGACCACACTGCCATAAAATAAGAAATAAACATTAAAAAGGCAAAAGAAATAAATTTTAATATATGGAAATTAAATAACACCCTGCTGAAGAGCGACTGGATAATAGAAAAAATTAAACATGAATTCGGAAAGTTCCTAGAAACAAACAAAAACGAAAAGACAACATACCAAAGTCTTTAGGACACAGCAAAAGTGGTTCTAAGAGGACAATTTATTGTGATAAATGCGCAAATTCAAAAAGAAGTACAAAAAAAATTTAACACATTAGCACAACATCTCCAGCAACTAGAAACAGAAAAACATAGGGAACCTAGAGTCACCAAGAGAAAAGAAATAATAAAGATCACAGCAGAAATAAATGAGATAGATAACAGAAAAACTATAGAAAGAATCAACAAGACAAGAGGCTGGTTCTTTGAAAGGATTAATAAAATTGACAAACCATTGGCAAACCTAACAAAAGAAAAGAGGGATAAGACACAAATACCACACATTAGAAACCACATGGGCAATGTCACAACAGAACAAAAGTAAAGCAAAAGGATAATAACAGAATACTACGAAGAGTTGTATTCCAACAGATTTCAAAACTTAGAAGAGATGTATACATTTTTAGAAAAACAAGACCTACCTAAACTCACACAGAGTGAAGTTGAAGACTTGAACAGACCCATAACAATAGAAGAAGTTGATCAGGTCATAAAAATTTCCCAACCAAAAGAAGTCCAGATCCACATGACTTCACTGTTGAGTTCTACCAGATATTCAGGAAAGAGTTGTCACCAATTTTACTAAAATTATTCCAGAATAAAGAGGAGGATAGAAAACTTCCTAATACTTTTTATGAAGCAAGCATAACCCTCATACCAAAACCAGGGAAGGACATCACTAAATAAGAAAATTATAGACCAATATCCCTCATGAACATAGATGCAAAAATTCTCAACAAATTTCTAACCAAGAGAATCCAGCAGCACATCAAAAAAAATAAATAAATAAATAATAATAATAATAATACATCATGACCAAGTGGGATTCATATCAGGGAATTAAGGATGATTCAACATTGGAAAAATAATGTAACCCACCGTATAAACAGGAAAACAAACAAACAAAATGCATGATCATATCAACTGATGCAGAAAAGGCATTTTACAAAATCCAACATCCATTCTTAATAAAGACACTCAATAAAGCAGGAATTGAAGGGAAATTCCTCAACATAATTAAGTGGCATCAGGATTGGAGGAAGATGCATTAACAACCTGCAATATGCAGATGATACAACCTTGCTTGCTGAAAGTGAAGAGGACTTAAAATATTTTGATGAAGATCAAAAACTGCAGCCTTTGGTATGGATTACATCTCAATGTAAAGAAAACAAATACCCCACCACTGGACCAGTAAACATTATAATCAACTGATAAACGAAGTTGTCAAGGACTTCATTCTTCTTGGATCAACTATTAACACTCATGGAAGCAGCAGTCAAGAAATCAAATGACGTGCATTAGGAAAATCTGCTGCACAAGATCTTTTGAAAGTGTTGAAAAACAAAGAGTTCAGCTTGAGGACTAAGGTGAACCTGACCCAAGGCATGGTATTTTCAATAACCTCATATGCATGTGAAGTCTGGACAGTGAATTAGGAAGACCATAGAAGAATTGATGCTTTTGAGTTATGGTGTTGGAGGAGAATATTGAAAGTGCCATGGGCTGCCAAAAGAACCAACAGATCTGTACTGGAAGAAGTGTAGCCAGAGTGCTCCTCAGAGGCCAAGATTGCCAATCTTCATCTCTTATTCTTTGGACATGTTTTCAGCAGGGACCAGTTTCTGGAGAAAAATCTCGTGTTTGGTAAGGTGGAGGGTCAGAGAAAAAGAGGAAGACCCCCAACAAGATGGACTGACCAAGTGGCAGCATCAGTGGGCTCAAGCGTGGCAACAATAGTGAGGTTGGCCAAGGATCAGGCAGTGTTTTGTTCTGCTGCGCATAAGGTCACTATGAGTTCGCACCAACTCGGTGGCACCCAACAATAAAACCAACAAATATATACAGAACCAACAGCCTGCATTACTCCCAATGGAGAGAAACTGAAAGCCTTCCCTCTGTGAACAGGAACCAGACAAGGATGTCCTTTGTCACCACTCCTATTCAATATTGTGCTGGAAGTCAAAGCCAGAGTTATATGGCAATATAGGGAAATCAAAGGCATCTGAATTGGCAAAGAAGAAATAAAACTCTTTCTATTTGCAGACGATATGATCCTATATATATAGAAAACCCAAAAAACTCAGTAAAAAGCTACTAGACCTCATTGGAGGATTCAGCAAAATAGCAGTGTATAAGATCAATATCCAAAAATCAGTTGGATTCCTCTTTACCGATAATGACAGTGCTGAAGAAAACACTAGTAAAACAATACCATTTACAATAGACAGCCAAATAATGAAATATCTAGGAGAAACTCCATAACCAGGAAAAACAAAGGACCTATACAAAGAAAACTACAGAACACTACTGTAAGAACTCAAAAGAGACTTATAAAATTGGGAGAACATACCATGCTCCTGAATAGGAAGACTTAACATTGTGAAAATGTCTATACTGCCCAAAGCAATCTAAACATATAATGCAGATTACAACAACATTCTTCAAAGAGGGAAAAACACTTACAAACTTTATATGGAAAGGAAAGAGATCCAAGATAAGCAAAGCACTGCTTAAGAAGAAGAATAAGGTTGGAGGCCTCTCACTCCCCTACTTCAAATTTTACTACATGGATACAATGGTCAAAACAGCCTGGTACTGGTATAATGAAAGATATATTGAGCAATGGAACAGAATTGAGAATCCAGAACTTAATCCATCCACATACAGCCAACCTATATTCATCAAAATAGCTAAGTATATTGCATGGGGAGGAGAGGGTCTCTTCAACATATGGTGCTGGCATAGTTGGAAAGTGATATGCAAAAGATTAAACCAAGACCTCTACCTCATGACTTATACAAAAACCAACTCAGCATGGATTAGAGACCTAAATGTGAATCCCACAATTATAAAGGCCTTCAATGAAGAATAGGGGAAAATATGATAGCTCTAATAGAGGGCACACACAAACTACCAAACATTTTGTAACTTATACAAACAAAAAATAGACAAAATAGATCAATGGGACATACTAAAAATTAAAAATTTATGTGCATCAAAATACTTCACCAAAAGAGTAGAAAGGGAGCCCACAGAATGGGAAAAAATATTTTGCAATGACACATCAAACAAGGGACTAACTTAAAAATATATATGGGAACCTACAATGCATCTACAAGAAAAGGACAAATAACCCAATTAAAAAATGGGCACAGGACATGAACAGACACTTCACCAAGGAGGAGATCCAAGCAGCCAACAAACATATGAAAAAATGTTCACTATCACTAGCCTTTGTTGTTGTTGTTAAGTGCCGTCGAGTCGGTTCCGACCCATAGCGACCCTGTACAGGGTTTCCGAGGGTGTAAATCCTTACGGGAGTAGAAAGCCTCATCTTTCTCCCCTTTAGAGAGATGCAAATCAAAACAACAATGAGATATCATCTCACACCAGCAATAATAGCAAAGATAAAAAAAAAGTAGAGGACAATAAATGTTGGCGAGGATGTGGAGAGACTGGGAGCCTCCTACATTGCTGATGGGATCGCAAAATGGTCCAACCACTCTGGAAAACAATATGGTGCTTCCTCAGAAGGTTGGAAATAGAAATACCTTATGATGCAGCAATTCCTCTACTTGGTATTTATCCACAAGAAATGCGAGCCATAATGCAAGTAGATATATGCACACCAATGCTCATAGCAGCACTTTTTACAATAGCAAAAAGATGGAGACAGCTTAAGTGCTCCTCTACGGAAGAATGGTTAGACAAACTGTGGTACATACACACAGTGGAATAGTATGCTACCCTGAAGAATAACAAGGAAGCAACAAGCCACCACATAACATGGATGAACCTTTAGGACATTATGCTGAGTGAAATCAATCAGTCAGAAAAGGAGAAAACAGCATAGATCCATTATTGTAAAAGATTAAGAAAAAGCATCCACACTAAAAGGGGGAAAATATTTTATCTTTATTTATTTGTTTATTTTTGTTGGTTACCAGGGTGTATGGGGTGGGGTGAGTGGAAGGGAGGGGAAGGTGGAGAGCAGGGTAGAGAATAGGCACAGCATAGTGGAACACAGGGTATGGGATAAACCCAGGATAGTTTGGTGGTGGGGGAGCAATATACTATAAGGGGAAGGGGAAGGGGAAAGGAAAAACAAGGCTGATGAAGAATAGTTAGGCAGGTTTACATGAGCTAAATGGGATAGAGCTACATAACGATGTAAGCACAAACATAGAACAATAGGGCTCATGGATACAAAGACTGAGGCAAGGTTTGAATGAGTAAAAGTGGGGAAATGATGTTAAGATGCTTGGCTGTCTTTTGAATCTTGGTTTCCCTTGCCTACTATTGTAAAACAGACACTTGAAGAGGAGAGAGAAGAATAGCCAGAAACATCAACAGAGAAAGCTTGTAAGTCTGTCTTCAGCCTGTAACTGTTTGGAATAACTAAAATGGGGCTAGAACTTGCCCAATGAAGGAAGCTCCCTGCAAAGCCTTTGCACTGCACAAGACCATAGTTGGAATCTTGATCCTCATCCAGAATCTTCTGAGATGGGACATTCCCACATGAAAGGATGAGCAGACCAGTCTGGAGCAGCTAGAAGAACAGAAGATACTTCTTGCAAGAAAGACCAGCAGGAAAAAATAAAATAACAGCAGTTCAGTTGACAGGGAGCCATCAAGGCGAGTGGTCCCCTGAAGGCAAACCCCCTTCCAAGACTGAAACTCAAATGGAATACACTAGTAGGCATATGGTCTTGCTGCTGACCATGTCGGTCACTGATAAGCGGAAGAGGGGGAAAAACAGCAATGAAGTTGTGAACTAAGTCCGACCACATTCAATAGACTCCTATTAACTTGGATTGAGACCTGGTTAACCAGCAGTATGGCGAGACCTGGGGACTCCTGAGCCCAGGGGCAGGGATATGGCCCCAGAAGACTAGAACAGAGTGTGAAGCATCCAGATGACAATAAAGTGAGGGGAGATGAACAAGAACACCCACACTTGCAGATAGTACCCATTTGACCTGCCATCAATGGCTGGATGATGAGAACATGACTAGAGGAAGAAAGAAGAGGAGAGAGAGAAAAAAAAAGGAGTAACCCACTATAAGTGAATGAACTTGATCTATGCTTGTGGATGCAGTATGACAAAGCAGCAGACAAATCTCTATAGTGAAGATCATTCCCACCCCCTTGGTACACAGTGTTGACAGAGAGGGGGAACTTAGACATTGGCTATCCAATATGGTGGGACTACAAAGGCAAGAAGTGACTGACTTACAAGCTAGGGAACCTAGCTCCAGAGGATATAGGGAAAGGTAGAACCTCCACTGAATTGTTTCCAACCTGTCTGGATGGGGTTGATAAAAGGTAAACGGGAAAGGACTACTGTGGCTTGATAGGGAATGATTGCTACCAGGTCTGACAGTGAAGGTTGGAAAAGTAAATGTGAATGTTTGGTAACAAAAGGAGGGAGCAGCTGATTTTGCAGTCCAGGAGCGGAGATCCCTGGAACCATCAAGAGAGAAAATCAAAGTTCGAGACCATGTCTGGATAGGCAGTAACACTAGGGATGGAGGCAGAGGCAATGAAGTGGACAGAAGGAGTAGCTGGGGACTCTGGACTCAGGGAGGGAGTGGGGTTGTGTACTGGTAGCTGGGGGGTAGGAGTGTGGGGTGTACCCTTTGGGTGTTTGATGATGCATGCAGGGGATTGTGATCATTGCACTGAAACAAAGTTCGATATGATGAATGTAAAGATAATGTTCACCCATTTAAACTAACACAAAATTCACAATAAAAACTTTTTAAAAAAAGAGGAGGGGAGTGGTAGATTGTGAAGTCCAGGAGCGGAGGTCCCTGGAACCATCAAGGGATAAAAGCAAAGTTTGGGACACTATCTGGAGAAGCAGTGATGCCACATATGGAGGCAGAGATGATGACGTGGAAAGATTGAGCGACAGGGAACTTTAGACTCAGTGGCGGGGAGAGGGGCTATGTGCTGATGGCCAGGGAGCAGGCCACATACCTTTGGTTGTTTGCTGACACATGGAGGGGGTTGTAATCATTGCAATGAAACAAAATAAGATAGGATGAATGTAAAGCTAATGTTCTTCCATGTAAACTATCACATAATTCACAGTAAAAACTTTTTTAAAAAAAGTAAACAAAAACCTTCCAAACCCATTACCCTTGAGTCAATTCTAACTCAGAGTGACCCTGGAAGTGCATTGATTAAGTGCTCAGCTGCTAACAAAAAGACCAGTGGCTTCCACCTGGAGAAGAAAGATGTGGTAGCCTGTTTCTGTAAAGATTTGCTGTTGTTGCTAAGTACTATAGAGCCAGTTCTGACCCATAGCGACCATGCATGGGGTTTCTGAGGAGTGACTGGTGAGCTTGAACCACCAATCTTGCAGTTCGAACTAACTTTGCTGTCTTGCGCATTAGCCTTCAGAGCCACACAAGGACTCCACCAAGGTTTACAGTCTTTCAAATCCCACAAGGCAGTTCTTCTCTGCCCCATAGGGTCTTTATGCCCTATTTTAATATGACCTATTTAAAAAATGTAAGCAGGACTTCCGGTTTGGGAGTAGGAAAAGCAGAGACAGGCAGTGGAGGCTTCTCAGCAGAGGCACGAAAAAAACAAAGACGCTTTCCCAGGACAGTTCCAGAGCTTTAGATCTAATATAAAGTGGGGAAGTCAGTATTGGGTGTCCATTGGTGGAGAAGTCTGGCTGTGGCAGGAATAACTAGTGATTTCTGAATCAATTGGGATGTTGCCTATGGCCTCGCAACTTAAGTGGAGATCAGAGGGTAGGGCCACAGCTAAGCTGATACAGCACGAAAGCCATGGCATGACTTATGGGGAAAAAGATGTGACAGTTTTTTAAACTTTTCTTTCCTCCTCTCCCCTATCGCAACCTCTCTACCCAGCCCAGGCATCTTAAGGTGGTTGGGAGCTCACCCCCAAAAGGGTCCAGTGTTGTGCCCACAGGGTCCAATTTTCCCACGGCACAAAGAGGAAATCCTTGAAAGCCCCAGCAGTCCCACAAACTAATCCTTTGGCTGCTTCTTATGATCTCTGACTCTGGGATTAAGCCCTAAAATTGACTGTCCTACTTTGGTGGAAGCCTTTATTCCTGCCTTACCTAAAAAGAGAAAGCAGATCTGGCCATACAGCCAAACCATATTTGCACTTTGTAAAACCCCAACATAAAAAACAAGAGCCAAGACCAACTACTTTATACAAGGACACAGTCATTTTGAGAATTACACTGTACATACACAGATACCTAACTGAGCTTCAGAGACAAACATTGTGAACAATCTTTCTTCCATTCATTTCTCAGTAAATATCTGTGTACCTCTATGATGATGACTAGAGGTGGGGCCTGAGTGAGTGGACACCCCCATCCACTGCTGGAGGTTTCTACTATGCACACACACTGACCAGCACAGCAAATGCTACTGGACAATCTGTTATAGTTTTGTTTTTGTGTGTTGGTTTTTGTCTTTGCTATTATTTTGTTTCTGTTTTTAGTACTTTTGGTCTTACTTTTTTTCTGGGAGTGAGAGATTTCTTTTCCTATGTTACAAAAGAAGAGACAGCAATTGTGGCCATATAGCCAAGCTACAAGCATACCCTATAATATCCCACCATCCAGACAGGAGCCAATACCAGCTGCTATGCATTATGTAGATAGCCAACACTTGTTAAGATAGCTAGTTGTTGAATAATAAGAGATGTGAAAAGGGAAATCTATCTCAAGAATACAGGTGTCCAGGAGACACTCAGTATGCTTACTACAGAAACATACGTTTGTTTAAACATTGAAAATACATCTAACTATTGAAAACGTCCAAGAAAAAACAACAAAAAATCTCAGCACATGTCCAGAAACAGAAAAGAGTACCTGAGAAAAATGAACTGGGGGAAGACATAGACTTCCCAGTAGAAGAAGAGCAGGCTTTGGATCTGCCTGAGAAGGAATTCAAAAGAATGATATGGAGACAAATCAAAAAGTTTCACAGAGAGGTGGAGGAAAATAAAGAAGATGTCAGAAAAGTGCTACAGAGAAATCAAACAAGATAGATATAGCACTGGAAACAATTCAAAACCTGCAAAAAGAGGTCCACATGATTAATAATAGAATATCAGAAATGGAAAATACGCTGAAAGGGAAAAGAAGTAGAATTGAAGAGATGGAAGCCAGAACCAGTGAGCTGGAAAACAAATCTCTCAATACTGCTAAGATAGAAGAGCAAGCAGGGAAAAAAAAAAAAAAAAAGATTGAAAAAATCTAAAGAGAGCCTAAGATTCATGTTGTATAACATAGAGGGATAACTTAAGAATTATTGGCATTCCAGAAAAGGAAGACTCACAGAAGTCCACAGAAGAGATAGTTGAGGAATTATTGGAAGAAAATTTCCCTAATATCTTGAAGGATGAGAAGATAGCATTCAAGAAGCTGAATGAACACCAGGAAAGATAGACCCCAAAAGAAAATCACCAAGACATATCATAATCAAACTCTCCAAAATCAAAGACAAATAAAGAATCCTAAAAGCAGCCAGGGAAAAGGGAAGTGTTACTTACAAAGGCAAGCAAATCAGATTAAGCTCTTACCTCTCAGCAAAAACTTTACAGGCAAGAAGGCAATGGAGAGACATATATAAAACCCTAATAGAAAAAAACAAAAAACAAAAAAACCCCTGCAAACCAAGAGTTGTCTACCCAGTAAAATTGTCAATCAAATACGATGGTGCGATCAAAATATTCCAGGATGAACAGAAGCTAAGATACTTTGTCAAAGGCAATCCAGTGCTTTAAAACATCCTAAAGGGAGTTCTTTGGACTGAAAACTAACAAGAACAGAAAACAACCAGAGATTGACAGATGTAGCAACACCACCCAGAAGTCAGTTGACAGCAGAGTTCAGAACAAGAACAAAATTTTACAACAACAAATTCAGAGGACCTGGGAGGTTAAAGACCAAAATAATAAAAATTTCAAAGAAGGGAAAAATAAAGGAACAGAGATCCAGGTGATGAGGAAGTCAGGTAAATTGCAGGATACAATAGATTGTCTTAAATGGAGGGAAAGTTAGTAGATTATAAGGGTAACTGCAAAGAAAGTTAATATTTCACAACATACCATAAAAATGAAGATCTAAGTAAATCACGGAAACAGTAAAACTAAGAAGAAACTGACAAGAAATAGCACAAAAAACATGAACTCAGCACAAGAAGGTATGCAGAACAAAGGAACAAGCCTCACCACAAAAAAACTAACATAATGTCTGCAATTAATTCCCACCTATTGAAGATTACACTGAACATCAATGGATTAAATGCACCAGTGAAGGGACAAGGAGTGGCAGAATGGATAAGGAAACAAGACCTTTCAATATGCTGCCTGCAAGAGACACACCTTACACACAATGACAAAAACAAACTAAAAGTTAAAGGTCAGGAAAGAACAAACAAGATGGCGGATCGGGTAGACGTGTAGTACAGAGCTCCGCCAACAACAACACAGAATACCCGACCAAGCAGGCTCAGGGAATGGTCTCATAACTTTGAACCATATATAAAGGAATACTTAGAAGGTTGGAAGGCTCACAGCTGGGGGAATTTGTGGCAGAAGCAAGAAATCTATTGCTTTCTAGTCTGGGACACTCGGCTGCTCCAGGAGCTGCCATCTTGGGTGAGACCA
>NW_006408560.1:1599175-1600095 GCF_000296735.1 Chrysochloris asiatica
GGGGGGGATTATAATCAATGCAATGAAACAAGTTATATGAATTATTGAATATGAAACTGATGATGTGCCCTGTAAACTTTCACTCGATCCACAATAAAAACCTTAAATTAAAAAAAATATTTTAAAAAAGTTAAAGGACAGGAAAAAATATATACCAAGCTAATTGCAATAAAAAACGAGCAGGAGTGGCAATATCTTTGATAAAATAAACATTAAGGCAAAAACCAGCATAAGAGATAAAGAGAGACACTATCTCATGATTAAAGGGTCAATTGAGCAAGATGACATAACCAGAAAAAATATCTACACTCCCAATGAAAGAGTACCAAGCTATATAAAGCAAACCATACTAGAATGGAAGAAAGAAATAGACAAATTTACAATTATATTGTGAGATTTTAATATAGCACTTTCAACCAGAAAGAAATTTGACAAAAATACAGAGGAACTAAACCACACAATCAACCAACTTGACCTCACATATGTATACAGAGCATTCATCCCAACAACAGCACAATATACATTCTTTTCCAGTGCATATGGAACATTCTCTAGAACTGACCATATGTTAGGCCACAAAAGAAGCCTCTATAAATTTACAAACATCAAAATACTACAAAGCATCTTTTCAGACCACAATGCTGTCAAATTAGAAATTAACAATAGGAAGACCAAAGAAATAAAGTTGAATATATGGAAACTGAATAACCCCTGAGGAAAAGTGACTGGGTAGAAAAGAAATTAAACGTTTACTCACAAAGTTCCTAGAAACAAATGAGAATGAAAACACAACATACCAAAATCTTTTGGACACAGTGAAAGCAGTGCTGAGAGGACAATTTATTGCAATAAATGCACACACCCAAAAACAAGAAAGAACCAAAATTAACACATTAACACAGCATCTACAACAATTAGAA
>NW_006408560.1:1601809-1602830 GCF_000296735.1 Chrysochloris asiatica
CACTGCTTAAGAAGAAAGAAACAACTCAAAGCCTCTCATTCCCTGATTTAAAAATGTGCTACACACCACAGTGGTCAAACAGCTTGGTACTGTTACAATGAAAGATACAGAGATCAATGGAACAGAATCGAGAACCCAGAAATTAACCCATCCATATACAGCCAACTAATTTTTTACAAAATTCCTAAGTGTAATGCATGGGGAAGAGATAATCTCTTTAAGAGATTGTGTTTGCACAACTGGAAAGTGATATGCAAAAGACTGAAACAAGTACTTTACCTCATGCCATATACAAAAACCAACTCAGCATGGATTAAAGACCTAAAGAATCCCAAATTATAAAGGCCATCAATGAAAAAATACAGACAAATGTAAGGGCTCTTATACAGACCACACACAGATGACCAAATATTATGAAAATTACACAAACTAAATAAGACAAAATAGATGATTGGGACATACTAAAAATTAAAAGTTTATGTGCATCAAAACACTTCACCAAAAGAGTTAAAAAGGAACCCACAGAATGGGAAAAAACCTTTTGCAAAAATGCATCAGACAAGGGACTAATTTGCAAACTATGTAAAAACCTGCAACACCTCCACAAGACAAAGCAAATAATCCAATTTAAAAATGGACACATGAATAGACACTTCTCCGAGGAAAAGATTTGGGCAGCTAACAAACATATGAAGAAATGCTCACAATCACTAGCCATTGTTGTTGTTTTAGGTGCCATCGAGTCTGTACTGACTTATAGCAATCCTATACACAGCAGAATGAAACACTGCCCAATCCTGAGCAAACCTCACTACTGTTGCCACGCTTGAGTCGATCGATACTGCTACTTGGCCAATCCATAAGAAATATGAGCCCTAACATGAGTACATATATGCACACCAATGTTCATAGCAACATTATTTACAATATTAAAAAGTTGGAGACAGCCTAAGTGCCCATCAATGCAAGAATGGATAAACAAACTTTGGTACATACACACAATGGAATATTATGCTACCTT
>NW_006408560.1:1603555-1620441 GCF_000296735.1 Chrysochloris asiatica
ACTATTGTTGCCATGCTTAAGCCCATTGATGCTGCCACTTTGCCAATCCATCTCGAAGGGGGTCTTCCTCATTTAATCTGACATCCTACCTTACCAAACATGATATCCTTCTCCAGCTACTGGTCCCTCCTGACAATATGTCCGAAGTATGACAGACTAAGTGCTCCAAGGAGCACTCTGGCTGCACTTCTTCCAACACAGATCTGTTGGTTCTTTTGGCAGCCCATGGCACTTTCAATATTCTCTTCCAATACCGCAACTCAAAAGCATCAATTCTTCTATGGTCTTCCTTATTTACTTTTGCATGCATGTGAGGTTATTGAAAATACTATGGCTTGGGTCCGATGCACGTTAGTCCTCAAGCTGACATCTTTGCTCTTCAACACTTTTAAAAAAAAGTTTTGTGCAGCAGATTTGCCTAATGCAATATGTCATTTGATTTCTTGACTGCTGTTTCCATGAGTATTGACAATTGATCCAAGAAGAATGAAGTCCTTGACCACTTCAATCTTTTCTCCATTGATAAGAATGTTGTTTACTGGTCCAGTAGTGAGGATTTTTGTTTTCTTTATATTGAAATGCAATCCATACCGAATGTATGCTCTTTGGTCTTCATAAATAAGTATTTTAAGTCTTAGTCACTTTTGGAATACCTAAAATGGGGCTAGAACTTTCCCAGTGATAGAGGCTTCCTGCAGAACCTTTGCATTGCATAACACCATAGGCAGAATCCTGATACCCATACAGAATTCTCTGAGGTGGGAAATTTCCACTTGGAAAAGCAAGCAGACCAGCCTGGAGCAGCTAGAGAAACAGAAGGTACTTCTTGAAAGAAAGACCAGCAGGTAAAACAAAAACAATAATGGCAGTCTGTTTGACTATTACAAGAACAAGCTAATTGTTCACTGGAGAGTTATCAAGGCAAGTAATCAAGTCGCCTCAGGGCAAACCCCCTTCCAAGACTGAAACTTAAAGGGAATGCATGAGCAGGCATGTAATCTTGCTGGTGACCACCTTGGGCTACCCATAAGGGAATGTGTGTTAAAAACAGAAATGAAGCTGTGAGCTAAGTCTGACCATGTTCAGTAGACTCCTGTCAGGATTGAGACCTGATTGGCCAGCAGTATAGCGAGACATGGGGAGTCCTGAGCCCATGGACAGGGACATAGGTACAGAGGACTAGAGCAGAGAGTGAAGCGCCAGCTGATATGAAGTGAGGAGAGATACACAAGCATGCCCATACTTGCAGATAGTACCCATTTGATCTAGCTTCAATAGCTGGATGATCAGAACTCGACTAGAGGAAGAAAGAATAGGAAAAAAATATAATCCACTACAATTTGATGAACTTGACCTATACTTATGGATGTAGTAACTTAAAAGAGGGAACAAATCTTTACAGCAAGGATCATTCCCACCCCCTCTGTACACTGGGCTGACAGAGATGGGCAACTTAAACATAGGCTACCCCAAATAGGAGAGTTACAAAGGCACAAAGTGACTGGCTTTCAAGTTTTCAAGAGGGATCCTAATTTCAGAGGATGTCGGCGAACATAGAATCTACAGTGAGTGGATTCCAACCTGTCTGGATGGGGCTGCTGAAAGGAGATGAGGATAAGACTCTTGTGGTTCAATAGTGAGTAATTACTATCAAGACTGATTATGAATGTTGCAAATGTAATGGCAGATGTTTTGTAACAAAAGGAGGGGAGTGGTTGATCTTGCAGTCCAGGGGCAGAGGACTCTGGGACCATCAAGGGAGGAGAGCAGAGTGAGGGACCCTATCTTAAGAAACAGTGCCTTCAGAGATGGAGTCAGAGACAATGATGTGGGGAGATGGGGCGTCTGGGGACTCTGGACTCAAGGAGGGAGAGTGGCTATGTGCTGGCAGCCGGGGACAGGCTTGCAACCTTCGGTTGTATGAATGGTTATATATTTCTAAGTGCTTTGATGTACATCCTAAAAAAAAAAGAGGGAATGGAAGCAAATGCTGCTGAATGATGATGCATGGAGCAGATAATAATCTTTGCAATGAAACGAAATACGATAAGATGAATTTAAAGCTAATGTTCTCCCATGTAAACTATCACTCAATTCACAGTAAAAACTTAAAAGGAAAAAAAGAAGTTTACAGTCTAAGAGTGAAAGCAGATATTAAGTAAATGCAGCCCCACATGAAAGAGTAGAACTTCCCATAAGGCTTTCTAAGTTGCCAACTGTTGAATCACTGCATACTTTTGTACACTCATATGTTACCAACTCACAGTGCTCCCATATGACAGAATACAACTGCCACCTAGGGTTTCCTACACTGCAATCTTTACAAGAGCAGATCACCAGATTTTTTTCTCCCACAGTGCTGATGGGTGGGTTTGAACTACGAACCTTTCTGTTGACAGCAGAATGCTTAACCAGTGTACCACCAAACCTCCTTATTAAACAAATAATGATACAATAATATTTTTTTTTTTAATGTAAGACATCCTCAAATGTCTGAACATCATACAATAATAAGGCAGAGGGATCCTTTTCTAAGGATCATCTCATATGACACCATAAGCTAAGCACAGCATCTCAAGATAACTTACGAGTGTTTAAGAGACCAGGATGAATGCCACAAGAATACAGGTGATTCAGAAATGTAATCTCAACTTAATATTTTAAAAAAGGTGGTTTGACTTATAGTTAAAGGGAGAGGGAATATTGTATACCTATCCACATTATTGTATTAAAATGACCAGAAGCATGTTGATAGAGTAGAGTCAAAGCAGAAATTACCAAAGAATTAAGACATAGGCTATTGTACAACATAACTATGCTCAAGGCAACCCACTGACACAGTGTTCAAATTTTGTCAGAATAAACATAATATATTAAAGAGCCCTGGTAATATAGTGGATTATGAGCTGAGCTGCTAACCACAAGGCCAGTAGTTTGAATCTCCGAGCTTCTCTGTGAGAGAAAGATGTTTTCTGCTCCTGTAAAGAGTTACAGCCTTGGGAACTCTATGCAGGATCACCATGAGTCAGAACCAATTTGGTGGCACACCACCACCAAGTACAATGTTTTAGTTATCTAGTGCTGTTGTAACAGAAATAACCACAAGCAGATAGGTGTAGCAAGTAGACATATATTTTTTCACATTTAATGAGGTTAGAAATCTGAATTCAGACCACTGACTGAAGAAAGGTCCTTTTCTCCTCTCAGCGTCTGTAGGCCCAACATTCCGTGGAGTTCCCCATGTGTCTTGGCATCAATCATTCTCAGAATCTTGGAGTTTTGCAGTGCAGGAATCTCAGGTCTAATGGATACATCCACTTCCAGCTCTTCTGTCTTGGTGGTAGTAGGTCCCCTCTGACCTCAGCTCACTTCTCCTTCCTTTAATATCTAAAAAGAGGTTGTCTCAAAATATGACCTAATCATGTAGATTACATTTGACATCATTAACACATAGAAGTGATGATTTGCAACATAGGATAATTACAAAAGATCAGGGCTTATCACATCAAACAACATCATGGAGTGATTACATCATAATATACATCATCATGGGGGACTACTACATCTTAACTGTCAAACCACTGAGAATCCAGAGCCAGCCAAGTTGTCACAAAACCTTAGCGATCACACATAAATAATCATAACCAAAACCCAAGCTCATTTCCATCCATTCCATTCCAACTCATAGCAACCCTATGTTGTCATTGTTGTTGTTAAGTACTGTCGAATCGGTTCCAACTGATAGTGACCCTGTAGAGGGTTTCTAAAGAGTGACTGGTGGACTTGAACCACCAATGTTGTGTTTTAAACCAACCTTTCAGTCCAGCACATTATATTGCAGCACCACACCAAGAGTCCAGCAACCCTAGAGGATGGTGTAAAATCTCCCCATATAGTTTCCAAGGCTGTAATATTTATGAGAGAAGACTGCCACATAGCTCTTCTTTAGAGGAGTTGGTAGGTTTCAACCGATGACACACTAAGATTCCTTAAGAACAGGCTAATATTAAAAGGTCAGGAAAATATGGCCTTGACACTTAAAAGGACTAAAAGTTACTGGTGTTGTTATTGTTATTAGTTGTTGTTGAGTTGATTATGACTCATGGCAACCCAATGTGTGAGAGGGTACTGCTTCTCCATAGAAATGTCTAGCTGTATCAACAGAAGCAGAGTGTCAAGTACTTCAATGACACCACTAGGTTGATTCAAAATGCCAACCATTCAGCTAGCAATCTAGTGTAAACTCTTTGTATCATCTTAGATGCTGCTATGTTGCTATTATTATTCAACATTGTGGAGTCAGTTCTGACTCTGAGTTACGTATGCAACAGAACAAAACAACAGTGCTTAGTCCTGTACCATCTTCACAACTATTGTTATGTTTGAGCCCATTGTGGCAGTCACTGTATCAATCCCTCTTGTTGAGGGTTGCAAAAATATGAAACACCAACCATTCCTCCCAAAGCCCTCTCTACTCAACTTGGTCTAAAAATCTATTGCACTATCCACACAGAACTCAGACACCATATTCCCAGTTATGGGGTTTATTAGGGAAATTAACAGGTTACATTTGGGATCAGAAATGCTCTGGGCACAGTGGTTCCAATCAACTGCAGATAAATGCTCATCAGACCACTATACTCCACCAAAAGTCATAGCCTGAAGGCACTTGGCTCTAGCTCCATGAATCCGCAAACCTAGCTCCCACTTAAGTTCCTGGAAGCACCCTCTCTACAATCAAGTTTCCTACCCAAAGTCACTCAGCTTTACTTGTGCCACAGACTAGAAAGTCCACTGCTCTCTCTTTTGCTCTGGTTCTTGATTCTGCGGCTGCTCCTCTACCACTCCTCCAGTGTCAGAGACTTCTCTCCTTGGGTTGAAAGGGCTCAATGCACAAGGATCTTAGAGTCCCAAGGTTGCACTACACTCCTGGGTCTTCTTCGTTGATGGTAGTGAGATCTCCCCTCCTGCTTCTGAGATGGTTCATTTTAAACCCATGCTAGAGTTTCAAATTTATACTTTTACAATGAACTCTGATAAAATCCACAGCTAAATCATGTCATCCTATCAGTATCGTCACTCACCTTCTCTTACCCAAATCCAGCAGAGCAGAAACATTATTTGGTGGGAGATACAGACTATGGGTAGAAGAGACATTATATAAGTCACTACACCACAGGAATCTTCCTCTTTTTCACTGACCCTCTACTTTGCAAGGAATGATATCCTTTTACACTGGCTGGTCCCACCTGATAACATACCCAAAAGATGAGAGACTACATCTTATCACCTTTTCTATTAAAGAACATTTTTGCTGTATTTTATCCTAGATTAATTTGTTTGTTTTTCTGGCAGGCCATGGTACCTTCAAGACTCTACCAACACCATAATATAAACGCATCAATTCTTCTACAGTTTTCCTTATTCATTGTCCAGTTTTCACATGCCTCTGAGGTCATTGAAAATATCATGGCTTAGGTTAAGTGTATGTTAGTTCTCAAACTGATATCTTTATACTCTTTAACACTTTAAAAAGATATTTTATAGATATACCCAATATAATACTTTGATTTATTAATTGCTCTTGTCATGAATATTGATTGTGGATCCACATAAAACAAAATCCTTGACCACTTCAATGGTTTCTCTGTTTATCATGATATTGTTTATTGCTCCAATTGTGAGGATTTCTGCTTTCTTTACATTAAGTTGTAATTCATACTGAAGGCCTGATTATCTTCATCAGCAAGTGCTTCAAGTCTTCTTTGCTTCTGGCAAGCAAGGTTGTTTCATCTGCATATAGCAGATCGTTAATGAGCCCTCCTTCAATTCTGATGCCATATTCTTCTTCAATATAATCCAGCTTCTCAGATTATTTGTTCAGTATACAGATAGAATTAGTGTGGTGAAGGATATAACCCTGGTGCATACCTTTCCTGAGTTCAAATCACCCAGTAACCTCTTGTGCTGATATTTTAGGTTGTTAGGTGCTGTTGAGTTGGTTCTGACTCATAGCAACCCTACGTGCAACAGAATGAAACACTGTCCAGTCCTACATCTTCACAACTATTATACTGGAAACTATGCCACAGGTATTTTAAATATAAACAGGGTTACCTATGATGGACAGTTTTTAACAAAGCTTCAAGACTAAGACAGACTAGGAATATGGATAAGTGGGCCACTTCTGGAAGGTTTTGGTAGCCTTTTACAATAGCAGTGGGATATTGTGCTGATACAAGGGGAGAAAATATTAATTAATGGATTCAGACCAGTCCATAATGTAGTCTTTTACTTATGTTCTGAGGGCCAATTCTATACCAGACATTGCATCTGATGACTATCAGGTAGGATAGGAATTCCAGATGCACAATTCCTTCCATTTTGTAGCCCTGTTCTAGCACAAAGAAGTCCTGGTAATGTAACAGTTAACTGAAGGTTAGCAGTTCAAACCCATCCAGTGGATCCATAGGAGCATGACCTGATGATCTTCCCCCAGGAATATTAGAGCCTAGAAATTCTATGGGCACTTTTGTCACATGGAATCACTATGAGTCAAAAATTGGCTTGATAACATGCTACTGTAGTAGCCAACATTCTAGCACAGATATGGTGTTGGAGAAGAACACTGAAAGTATGACGGACTGCAAGAAGAACAAACGAATCTGTGTTGGAAGAAGTGCAGCCAGAATGGCCAGACTTCATCTTTCATACTTTGGACATGTTATCAAGAGGGATGTCATGTCCCTGGAGAAGGACATCATGCTTGGTAAATTGGAAGGTTATCAAAAAATAGGAAAACCTCAATGAGATAGACTGACATAGTGGCAGCAGTAATGGGCTCAAGTATAACTATAATTATGAGGATGACAAAGGACTAGGCAGTGTTTCGCTCTGCTGTGCATAAGGTCACTATGAATCAGAACTGACTTTACAGCACCTGACAACAACAACAGCACAGTTATACAAGAGTAGATGATGTCAGACTGGGCCTCCTCAGAAAGGTCAAGAAGCAGAAGGAACAGACTCTAAATGAGAATTGTTGTTAAGTGCCATCGAGTCGGTTCTGAATCATAGCAGCCCTGTATAAGGTTTCCAAGGAGCAACTGGTGAATTTGAACCATCTACCTTGTTTTTCAAACTGACCTTGCAGGCCAGTGCATTATTCCACCAGGATGTCAATGAAAATTAGAGGTTACCTAATTACCATTAATATCTTGTATTTTTAATATTCTTATATAGTTGTAAGAATGCCAGTGCTATAGTGGGTTAAGTGTTAGACTGCTAACTGCAAGGTCAGCAGTTTGACCCCACCAGCCACAGTGTGGGAGAAAGATTATGCTGACTACACCCATAAAAATACACCTCTAAAATCCTGTGGAGCAGTTTCCTCTGTCCTGTAGGGTTGCTATGAATCTAAATCAATGTGATGGTAGTAAGTGAGTTTAATGAGGTCCTATAAGTCAATACTCTTCAGGTATGATCAGAATGGACCTTTTATCTCCATTTCACAGCTGAAAAAAACGGAAGCTCTGAAGAGTTAAAGGACTTTCCAAGGTTACCCAATTACATGTGACAGAACATAGTCTAATTTAACTACCCAACTTCACAAACTAGCTAATAATGTCCACCAAAGATCTCTTATGCTCCCATCCCAAATCCCTACTAGCTTTGTTCCTACCAACATTTCCTCTCTGCAGTATGACCAATGGAAAACCAGATGCCAAAGGATTCTGGTGTTAGTACAAAAACTTCAGCTAAATAACTTTCCCAAGGAAAACTCCCCTGTCCTTCTATGATTTGTGTCTGATCCGGTGAGAACCTTGGTTTCAAAGCAGAGGGAAATAATTAAACTATATGACACGTAACTCTAATTCCTTTGTGCCATTTCAAGGGAAACTCTACCTCACCAGCCTTAGGGTAGAACATAGAAGGAACGGCATGGGACAAAATTGAATTATAAATACTAAATTTGATAATATCATTGCTATTGAGTTTATTTCACTTAATTTGATAATACAAAAAGGTAATGTCATAAAATTTGATGATGCAAGTGTTAAAAATATTTAGGATTCTATTTTATTTTAAGAGACAGCCACAAAAATGATATCTTTTGATACACAAACTCTCATCTTTAAAAATAAGATAATGAATGTCTCTGATAATTTAATATACTCTGCAATAATATAAGGTCTGCAAAAATATTTAGGACTAATATCATTATTATTTTCTTTCTAACTGAAAATATAGGAAACTTTTAAAAAATAATGAATAAAAATGCATTTACATGTTTTCTTATGTTGAACATGTAGATGATGGTGTATATGCTATTCTTGAAGGCCAGATGAGAGGGAAAGAATCTAGAAGAGGCTTTAATAGTCTTAACAGGGACTTTAGAGAGATTTATTTTATAATGTCATTATAGCAACTGCTTGTGTTCATTTATGATCTGATAATTTACCAGTCTACCATATCTATTCTAGTTGTTGTTAAGTGCTGCAAAGTTGGTTCTGACTCATAGTGACCCTGTATAGGATTTCCCAGGAGCAACTGGTGAGTTTGAACTGTCGAATTTGGGTTTAAACTAGCCTTGCAGTTGAGTGCTTATCCTACAGAGCCACATCAAGATTCCATATCTATTCTTACCTCTTAAACATCTCTGTTTTCTAATATATATGAGGGTAAGTCAGAAAGTATTTCTACTAGGTTTTCAGTTTATACATGCATAGATTTATTCCAAATAAAATGTGTTTAAACATGTCCCAGTGATCAGTGGATTTCTACAGACAAGTTCTCTCAGTAATACACTTGACTTAATTTCATTAGGCTAGATGCCTTCAATAGAAAAATGGTCCAGTCAAAATAATGTTTTCTGAAGGTCAAAGAGCACAGCCTTTGGTATGGTTTATAGCTTAATGTAAAGAAAATAAAAATCCTCACCACTGGACCAATAAACAACATTCTTATCAACCAAGAAAAGATTGAAGTTGTCAAAGACTTCATTCTTCTTGGATGAATTATCAACACTGACGGAATCAGCAGTCAAGAGATCAAATTACTTATTGAAGTAGGCAAATCTGCTTCACAAGACCTTTTTAAAGTGTTAAAGAGCAAAGATGTCAGCTTGAGGACTAAGGTGCACCTGACCCAAGCCATGGTATTTTCAATAACCTCATATGCATGCAAAAGCTGGACAATGAATAAGGAAGACCTTAGAAGTATTGATGCTTTTCAGTTATGGTGTTAGAGGAGAATATTGAAAATGCCATGGGCTGCCAAAAGAACCAATAGATCCATTTTGGAAGACGTGCAGCCAGAGTGCTCCTTGGAGGCCAAGATGGCCAAACTTCATCTCTCATACTTTAGACATATTGTCAGGAGGGACCAGTCACTGCAGAAGGATATCATGCTTGGTAAGGTGGAGTGTCAGAGAAAAAGAGGAAGAGCCTCCCTCCCCCCCAACGAGATGGCTTGGCCAAGTGGCAGCATAGATTGACTCAAGGCATGGCAGCAGTAGTGAGGTTGGCTCAGGATTGAGCAGTGTTTCATTCTGCTGTGATAAGATCGCTACGGGTTGGTATCGACTCGATGGCACCTAACAACAACAAAAGTGTCTGGTGTGGTGCTGTGGGTTAATGTGCTGGACTGCAAGGTTGGTTTGAACTGGAAGGTCAACAGTTCAAGTTCACCAGCTGCTTTTCAGAAACCCTATACAGGGCTGCTATGAGTCAAGATTGACTCCACAGCACTTCACAACAACAACAGTAACAAGGTGTCTGCCGAGTCAGTTAAATTCAAGGTAGAGAGATAGCTCAGAAGGTTACAACAACTGTTTTTGTTGTTGTTTTATATTCCAAAGGATAATCTTATTGGTTTTCCCAAAGGACACAAGAAGAGCATTGGGACTTATTATGAAGAACTTTTAAGAAAACTGAGAAAAAACAGTGATATCTTAGGCATTACTGACCTGAAATGAACCGGCATTGGCCATTTTGAATCTGACAGTCATGTGGTTTGCTATGCCAGCAATGACTAATGGAAGAGGGATGGTGTCACAGTCATCATCAAAAAGAACATTACAATATCCACCTGAGGTATAATGCCACCTGTGATAGGATAATATCCATATACCTATGTGGAAGACAAGTTAATACCACTATGTTCCAGTTTATCCAACTACCACTAAAACCAGTCATGATGAAATTGAGGAGTTGTGCTGTAGGATCACCACTGGACTGTGAATCATAAGGTCAACAGTTCAAAGCCCACAGCTTCTGCTCGGAAACCCTACATAGGGTCATTATGAGTCAGAACTGACTTGGCAACATTTAACAAGAACAACAACCACTTCTCCAGTCTGAAATTGATCAAACATGCAATCAAGATGCATCGATAGTTACTGGTGATTGGAATGCAAAGGTTGGAAACAAAGAGGAAGGATCAGTCATTGGAAAATATGGCTTGGTGATAGAAATTATACTGGAGATCTCATGATAGAATTTTGAAAATACCTCTTTTAAACAACATAAAAGATGAGTACATACATGGACCTCACCAGACAGAATACACAGAAGTCAAATTAACTACATCTGTGCGGAGATTATGGAGTTTCGTATCATCAACCAAAACAAGGGCAGGGCAGACTGTGAAACAGCCTGGCATATGCAAGTTCAGGCTCAAGCTGAAGAAATGGAAACAACTCCATGAGAGCCAAAAAACTTTGAACGTATCCCACCTGAATTTAGAGATCATATCATGAACAGATTTGACGCATTTGACCTTAATGACTGAAAGACAGAAGAGTTACGGAAGAACATCATACAGGAATGAAAGAAATAGGTAATTAAGTAGACAAGACAGAAGGAAAAACCCAACATGGAAGTCAAAAGGGAATCTAAAATTTGCTCTCTAGCATAGAGATGCTAAAACAAATTTTTTAAAAAATGAGGATGTAAAAGAGTTGAACAGAAAATTTCAAAGGGCAGCTCCAGAGGACAAAGACAAATATTATAATGAAATACTCAAAGACCTAGAGTTAGAAAACCAAAAAGGAAGAACACACTCAGCATTTCTCAAACTAAAAGGACTAAAGAAAAAAATTCAAGCTGTGACATGCTATATTGAAACATTCTAGAGCAAAATATTAAATGATGCAGGAAGCATCAAAAGAAGATAATGAAACACATAAAGTCACTATACCAAAACACAAATGATTGATGTTCAAAATTTCAAGTAATAACATATACTCTAGTGCCAATAGTACTGAAAGAAGAGGCTGTATGTGAAGTGAAGGCATTGGCAAAGAACAAGGCTCTGGGTATTGATAGAATACAAATAGAAATTTTGCAAAAAACTGATACAGTACTGGATACGCTCACTCATCAATGCCAAGAAATTTGGAAGACATCTACCTGTCCAACTGATTGGAAGAGATCCATATTTATGTCCATTCCAAAGAGAGGTGACTCAACAGAACATGGAAATCATCATACAATATCATATGCAAGTAAAATTTTGCTAAAGATAATTTTTAAATGCTTGTAACAATACATTGACAGGGAACTTCCAGAGGTTCAAACTGATTTGGATGAAGACAAGGAACAAGGGATATCATTGCTGACATCAAATATATCTTGACTGAAAGCAGAAAGTACCAAAAATAAGTTTATTTGTACTTAATTGACTGTGCAAAGGCTTTCAACTGTGTGAATCATAACAAGCTATGGACAACATTGTATACAATGAATATTCTGGAACACTTAATTGTGCTCTTCTGTCACTCAAACACCTTCTCATCCCTATACCTTCTCATTATCAATAACTGTACATCCCATAGAATCTGAATTTTATATATATCATTCTCTAACCCATAGCTCTTACCTCTCCAGCTTATTTACTTTAGTATGGGCCTCACACAAATTCTTTGACTTTACTGTGACCGCACCCCAAAATTGTTCACATTTTCCTGGTGTGATGTTGTAGGTTAATGCACTGGACTGCAAAGTTGATTTGAACCACAAGGTCCATAGTTCAAACTCACCAGCTCTCCTTGTAAATCCTATACAGGGCTGCCATGGGTTGGAATCAACTTGACAGTATTTAACAATAGCAACGACCTCATTATCCCCTTAACCCAATTTAGACACTCTGGTTTATCATTTTAATAATTCCCTTGTGTAACATTGTTAACTTACTTGGTCAACTCTCCATTTATCATATTTTTCTACCGAAGTCCCAATAATGATTAAATTCTGAACCCAGCATAATCGATAGAGATGGACAGTGTTTCATGATTAAAATTTCATTGAACAAGATGATATAACCAAAATAAACATCTATGCTTCCAATGAAAGAGCTCCAAGATATATATCGCAAACCCTACTAGAATTGAAGAAAGAGACAAATTTATAACAACAGTGAGATATTTTAATACACCACTTTTGAAAAAGGATAGAACAACCAGAAATAAACTTGACAAAAACACGGAGGAACTAAACAACACAATCAGCCAGCTTGACCTCATAGATGTGTACAGAGCATTCAACCCAACAACAGCATTATACACATTCTTTTCCAGTGCACATGGTACATTCTCCAGAATAGACCATGCGTTAGGCCACAAAATAAGCCTCCATAAATTTATAAACATCAAAAAACTACAAAGTATTTTCTCAGACCACAATACTATAATATCAGAAATCAACAATACAATGACCAGGGAAATAAAGTTAAATATGTGGGAACTGAATAACACCCTGCTTAAAAGCTACTGGGTAGTAGAACAAATAAAATGTGAATTCACAAAGTTCCTAGAAAGATATATAGATCAATGGAATAGAATCAAGAACCCAGAAGTTGCCCATCCACATAAAGCCAATTGATCTTTGACAAAGGACCAAAGTACATTGAATGGGGAAGACATATTCTCTTCAACAGATGTTGCTGACACAACTGGAAATCTATATGCAAAAGACTGAAACAAGATCTTTGGTCATGCCATTTACAAAAACCAACTCAGCATGGATTAAAGACCTAAATATGAATCCCAGAATCATAAAGGGCTGTAATACAGGGCACATACAGACTACCAAACATTATGAAAAGTGCAAAAACAAAAGATGACAAAATGAATGATTAGGCTGTACTAACAATTAGAAACTTAAGTGAATCAAAATATTTCAGCAATAGAGTATAAAGAGAGTCCACAGAATGGGCAAAAACCTTTTGCAATGACATATAAGACAAGGGACTAATTTCTAAAATCATAGGAAACAGCAACATCTTTACAAGAAAAAGACAAATAATCCAAATAAATAATGGGCAAAGGACATGAAAAGACACTTCACCAAGGAAGAGATTTGGGCACTCAACAAGCATATGAACAAATGTTCACAATCATTTGCCATTGTTGTTTTTGTTAAGTGCTGTCGAGTCAATTCTGACCCATAGCAATACTGTATAGAGTTTCCAAGGAGCAGCTGGTGAGCTTGATCCACCAACCTTGCAGTTCAATTGACTTTGCAGTCTGGTGCATTAACCCACAGCGCCACACCAGGATTCCGCATTAGCCATTGGAGAGAGGCAAATCAAAACAACAATGAGATATCATTTCATGCCAGTAATAACAGTGTTCAAAACAATAAATATGGAAAGACTGGGACCTCCTACATTTCTCATGGGAATGCAAATTGGTCCAACCACTCAGTTTGGCACTTCCTGAAAAAGTTGCAAATAGAAATATCTTATGATCCAGCAATTTCTCTACTTGGTACATATCCCAAGAAATATGAGCCATAACATTAGTAGATACATGAACACCATATTCATAGCAGCACTATTCACAATAGTAAAAAGACGGAGACAGTCTAAGTGCCCATCAGTGGAAGAATGGATAAACAAACTTTGGTACATACACACAATGGAATATAATGCTACCTTGAAGAATAATAAGGGAGCTCTGGTAGCATAGTGGTTACGAATCGGGCTGGGAACCTTAAGGCCAACAGTTCGAAACTACCAGCCGCTCCGCGGGAGAAAGATGAGGCGTTCTGCTCCCGTAAAGATTTACAGCCTCGGAAATCCTGTACAGGGTCGCTATGGGTCGGAACCGACTTGACGGCACTTAACAACAACAACAACAATGCACCAGTAAAGAGACACAGAGTGGCAGATTGATAAGAAAACAAGACTCTTCAATATGCTGCCTGCAAGAGACACACCTTACACACAAAGACAAAAACAGACTAAAAGTTAAATGATGGAAAAAAATACACCAAGCTAACTGCAACCATAAACAAGCAGGAGTGGCAATTCTAATCTCTGATAAAGTAAACTTTAAGACAAAAACCAGCATAAGAGATAAAGAAGAACACTATCTCATGATTAAAGGGTCAATTGAGCAAGACTACATAACGATGATAAATATCTACGCTCCCAATGAGAAAACACCAAGATACATGAAGCAAACCTTATTAAAATTGAAGAAATAAATAGACAAATCTACAATTATAGTGAGAGATTTTAATACACCACTTTTGAAAAGGGACAGAACAACCAGAACGACACTCAACAAAGTTGCAGAAGAACTAAACAGCACAATCAACCAACTTGACCTCATTCACGTGTACAGAGCATTCAACCCAACAACAGCACAATATACTTTCTTCTCCAGTGCACATGGAACATTCTCCAGAATTGACCATGTGTTAGGTCACAAAGCAAGTCTCCAAGAATTTACAAACACTAAAATACTACAGAGCATCTTTTCAGACCACAGTGCTATAAAACAACAAGAAGACTAAGGAAATAAAGTAGAATACATGGAAACTGAGCAACACCTTGCTGAAAAGCGATTGGGTAAAACAAGAAATTAAATGTGAATTCACAAAGCTCCTAGAAACAAAGGAAAATGAAAACACAACATACTCAAATCTTTAGGACTTGGAAAAAATGGTGCTGAGAGGACATTTTATTGTGATAAATGCACACATTCAAAAAGAGGAAAGAACCAAAATTAACACATCATCTCCAACAATTAGAATCTGACCACCAGAGAAAACCTACAGTCACCAAAAGAAAAGAAATAATAAAGATTAGAGCAGAAATAAATGAGATGGAAAACAGAAAATCTATAGAAAGAATCAATAAGGACAAAAAGCTGGTTCTTTGAAAGGATTAATAAAATTGACAAACCATTGCCAAACCTAACAAAAGAAAAAAGGAAGAAGACACAAGTTACTCGCATCACAACCAAACGAAATCAAAACGATAATAACAGAATACTATGAAAAGTTGTACTCCAATAAATTCAAAAACTTAGAAGAGATGGGTGCATTTTTAGAAAAACATGACCTACCAACATTTACACAAAGTGAAGTAGAAAACTTGAACCAACCCACAATAAAAGAATAAATTGATCAGGTCATCAAAAAACTCCCAACAAAAAGAAGTACAGGCCCAGATGGCTTTACTTGTGAGTTCTACCAAACATTCAGGGAAGAACTGTCACCAATTCTACTTAAATTATTCCAAAATATAGAGGAAGGCATAATGCTTTTTATGAAGCAAGCATAACCCTCATACCAAAACCACAGAAGGACATCACTAAGAAAGAAAACTACAGACCAATATCCCTCATGAATATACATGCAAAAAATCTCAACAAAATCTTATTCAACAGAATCCAGCACCACATCATAAAAAGAATACACCATGAACAAGTGGGTTTCATGAAAGGGATGCAAGGATGGTTCAACATTAGAAAAACAATCAATGTAATCCACCACATAAATAAGAAAAAGGAAAAGAACTACAAGATCATATCGATTGACGCAGAAAAGGCATTTGACAAAATCCAACATCCATTCCTGATAGAAACTCTCAACAAAGTAGGAATTGAAGGGAAATTCCTCAACATAATCAAGAGTATATATACAAAACCAACAGTCTACATCACTCTCAATGGAGAGAAACTGAAAGCCTTCCCTCTGCAAATGGGAATCAGACAAGAATGCCCTTTATCACCACTCCTATTCAATATTGTTTTGGAAGTATTAGTCAAAGCTATATGGCAAAATATGGAAATTAAAGGCATCCAAATTGGCAAAGAGTAAATAAAATTCTCTCTATTTGCAGACGATATGATCCTATACATTGAAAACTCCAAACACTCAGTAAAAAAGCTACTAGACATCATTGGAAGATTCAGCAAAGTGGCAGGGTATAAGATCAACATACAAAAATCAGTTAGATTCCTCTATAGTTACAATGACAGCACTGAAAAAGACACTAGGAAAGCAATACCATTTACAAAAGCTGCCCAAAGAATGAAATATTTAGGAAGAAACATAATCAGAGAAACAAAGGACCTACACAAAGAGAATTACAAAACACTACTACAAGAAACCAAAAGAGACTTACAAAAATAGAAGAACATACCATGTTCTTGGATAGGAAGACTCTACATCATGAAAATGTCAATACTACACAAAGCAATTTACACATATAATCCAATCCCAATTCATATTCCAACGACATTTTTCAAAGAGATGGAAAAGACAATTACAAACTTCGTATGGAAAGGAAGTAGACCCAGGACACGCAAAGCACAGCTCAAGAAGAAGAACAAGGTTGGAAGCCTCTCATTCCCCAATTTCAAAATCTACTACATGACTACAGTGGTCAAAACAGCTTGGTACTGATAAAATGAAAGATACATTGATCAATGGAACAGAATCGTGTATCCAGAAATTAACCCATCCACATACAGCCAACTGATTTTTGACAAAGTGTTACATGGGGAGGAGATAGTCTAACAGATGGTGCTGGCAGAACTGGAAAGCCATATGCAAGAGATTGAAAGAAGACCTTTACCTCACTTCCTATAC
>NW_006408560.1:1622739-1640211 GCF_000296735.1 Chrysochloris asiatica
GGGGGGGGGCGGTCTATGAAGGTAAGAAGTGACTGGCTTACAAGCTTTCAAGAGGGAGCCTAGTTCCAGACGGGGTGGGAGAAGGTAGAATCACCACTGAATGATCTCCAATCTGTTGGGACCACACTTGCTAAAGGAAATGGGGATAAGACTTTTGTGGTACAATAGTTGATAATTGCCATCAGGACTGACTGTTAGGCTAGGAAATATAGAGGTAGATGTTTTTTGACAAAAGGAGGAGAGTGATTTTGTAGCCCAAGTGTGGAGGTCCCCGGGACCATCAAGTGAGAAGAATGGAGAGCAGGACCCTACCCAGAGACACAGTGACACCAGGGATGGAGACAGAGATGATGACCTGGACAGATGGAGCAGCTGGGAACACTGAACTCAGGGAGGGAGATGGGCTGTGTGCCAGCAGCTGGGAGGCGGGCCTATGTGATGTACCCTTTGGTTATTTGATTATGCATGAAGGGGGTTGTAATCATTGCAATGAAACGAAATACTATAGGATTTCTGATGTTCTCTTCCATGTAAACCTCACAATAAAAACTTAAATAAATAAATAAAAAAGACAGCTAAGCATCTTATTCTTTCCCCCCCCCCCTTTTGGCCATTCCAACCATGTCTAAATCCCTGTATCCCAGAGCCCTGTTGTTCCAAGGCTGTGTATACATCATTATTTAACCTCTGTCCCATTTTGCCCATGCAAACCTGCCTAATTGTTTTCCCATCCACCTTGTTCTTCCATTCCCCTCTCCCTTCTTATGTATTGCGCCCCTCCCCAGCACCCAAACTATACTGTGTCTACTCCCTACCCTGTACTCCACCTTCCCTTACCTCTTCTCACATCAACCCCCACATCCCGGTAAGCAGAAAAGAATTGCCTCCATTTTAGTATGGGTTCTTTTTCTTAGTCTTTTATAATACTGGTCCTATGCAGTATTTCTCCTTTTGTGACTGACTCATTTCACTCAACATAATGTCCTCAAGGTTCATCCATATTATGTGATAGCTTACAGCTTCCTTGTTGTTCTTCAAAGTAGCATAATATTCCATTGTTTGTATGTACCAGTTTGTTTACCCATTCATCAGTTGATGGGCACTTAGGCTGTCTCTATCTTTTTGCTATTGTAAAATAGTAATGCTATGAACATTGGTGTGAATATATCTACTCGTGTTATGACTCGTGTTTCTTGTGGGTAAATACCAAGTACAGGAATTTCTGGATCATATGGTATTTCTATTTCTAACCTTCTTAGGAAGTGCCATATTGCTTTCCAGTGTGATTGGACCATTATGCAATCCCACCAACAATGCAGGGGCGTCCCAGTCTCTCCACATCCTCACCAGCATTTATTATCCTCTACTTTTTTCATCTTTGCTGTTATTACTGGAGTGAGATGTTATCTCATTGTTGTTTTGATTTGCATCTCTGTAATGGCTAGTGATCATGAACATTTCTTAATATGTTTGTTGGCTGCCCAGATCTCTTCCTTGGTGGAGTGTCTGTTCATGTCTTTTGCCCATTTTTAAATTGGGTTATTTGTCTTTTTCTTGTAGAGGTGTTGTAGTTTAAAGGTAGAAGTTTTGTAATGTAAAGGGGAATTAGTTAATCTTATAGTCCAGGGACAGAGGACTCTAAGACTATCAAGGGAGAAGAGCATGAGTGGAATGTGGGAGCCTATCCAGAGAAGCTGGAGATAGAGATGAGGACATGGAGAGCTAGAGCAGCGGAGGACTCTAGACTCATGGAAAGAGAAAGGCTGTGTGGTGGCAGCCTGGAGGCAGACTTGCAGACATACCCTATAATTGTTTGTTGTTTTTTTGAAGTGCCATAGAGTCTACTCCAACCCATAGCGACCCTGTATAGGGTTTCCAAGGAGCAGCTGTGAGCTTGAACCACCAACATTGCAGTTCAAACAACTTGCAATCTGACGCATTAGCCCACAGTGCCACACCAGGACTCCTTTAATTGTTTAAACAATTCTAGATTTCTGAATGTTTTGGGGTACATCACCCCCCAAAAAAATATGGGAACAGAAGAAAATACTATTGAAAGATAATGCATGGAGAAGATTTGTAATCATTGCAATGAAATGATGACTGTAAAACCGATGCTCTCCCATGTAAACTATCACTCAATTCAAATTAAAAAGTTAAACAAACTTAGCCTAGATGAAAGAAGTCAGATTAAAAATTCATACTGCACAAAATACATTTATATGACATTATTATAAATACAAAACTATTGGGACTAGAGAAGATTAACTACAAAAGGGAATGGTATGATGGGAAATTTCTTAATCTTAATATTAATATGTTAAAATTAGTTGCACATCTAAAGTGATGGATTTTATTTTACGTAAATTGTACTTCAGGTTGAGATAGGATTGAATGGAATAATTTCTGTAAAAAGATTGAGCATTAGGTGATCATACTTGAAGATAGATTGTTATTGTTGTTGTTGTTGTTGTTAAGTGCCATTGAATTGGTGTTAACTCATAGCAACTCTCTATAGGGTTTCCAAGAAGCAGTTGGTGAGCTTTAACCACTGACCTTGCAGTTCAAACTGACCTTGCAGTCTGGTACACTAACCCATATGTTATACCAGGACTTGGAAAAATAGATGAGGGCACATAATTATTTTGCCTTGTCTATATTTGTATGTGTTTATGTAGAAAGTTCTTTTGTTTTTAATTTGAAGATATACTTTAGTCTTTTTTTTGTAAGTTTTTATTTTGAATTGAGTGATAGTTTACATGGGGAACATCAGTTTTATACTCATCATTCCATTGCAATGATTACAATTTCCTCCAGGCATCATCATTCAACAGTATCTGCTTCTATTCCCTCTAGTTTTTTATTTGTTGTTTTTTGGGGGATATACACAAAAACATTCAGGAATACATAATAATTTTAAAAACCAAAGGGCACATTCAGCAAGCCTGCATCTCTTTCCATGAGTCTAGAGTCCTCAGTTGCTCTATTTCTCCATACCCTCATCTCTGGGATGATTACATTATATTAGATTTAATCAAGGGGAATTACACTAGTTTCACTGACACACCACTGAGAATCCTGGCCTAGTCAAGTTGACAAAAAACCTTAATGATCACACATGTCAAGCATACTTCCACCTAGCCACATTTACCCTTGCAGCACACTCGGCTTGAAACTCCAGACAACCCAATAGCTTGATTTCTCACTTCTTTCAAGTCTATTCAAGTGTTCTCTTATCAGTGAGGACCTCTGTGACTACACCATATAAAAGAACACACAGGTCTACCTAATGCAACACTTCTACAGCAACATTCATCCTGATCAAACAATATCTGTCAACCAAGATTCTGCCTACAGTTTCTTTACCTGCCAACCAGAAACTTTTACCACAGAGATTAATTTACCATATTCCTTACTAAAATAATAATGGGTACATTTTATAATTAACTTTAATTGTTTTGTTTTTTAAAAAAAAACATGTATGTCAGAAGAGAACTGTTCCAATGGGGTTTTCAATGGCTGATTTTTTCAGGAGCCAGGTCTTTCTTCTAAGGAACCTTTGGTACCCTTCATCCTTTTGGTTAGCAATCAAACATCTTGAACATTTGCACTAAGGGACTCTGCAACTAACTTTAAATAGCCTCAATATGCTACTTTCCCTGTAACCATTGCATTCCAGTGCTTAAACTTACTTAACACCTACTCAGTACAAGGCAATATGCTGAGTAATGTGAAGTAAGAATTGAATAATGTCTTCCAGAGTTCATTGTCAAGTCTTGGAAGGGAAGCTCTTTGCAAATATCAAGAAAAAGAATGGTAAGGCAGGCTTGCAGAATGTGCCCTTTGGTTGTTTAAATTATTATATATTCCTGAGTGTTTTTGTATACATCCCCCTGCAAAAAAATAACAAAAACAAAACAGAGGGAATAGAAGTAAATAATGTTCAATGATGACTCATGGAGGAGATTGTAATAATTGTAATGAAAAAATAAGTGCACGTCTGAACTCCAGTCACAGCAATTATCACTCAATTCACAAAAAGAAATAGGTAAGGAAAAAAAAAAAAAAAAGGAAAGAGAATGGTATCTTGCAGTAAATGCTGTGTCCGTGGAGGATTAAAGATAATTAGGGATTGGGAGTTCAAAGAAGAAAAACATCATGGGGCATTTGAAGACAAGATCTCATAGAAAAACTTGGTTTGGGATGGTCTAGAGTGGGAGAACATGAGGGAAGTGATGTGATTAAGTGGCAAATATTAAACACACAAAGTATTTGGGAGACATAAGCCTGGACTGATGGAATTATGTGGAATCACAGTAGCAAATAAGCCAGAGTGCTATGTTGAAACACTATGTGAGGGAGACACTGCAGTGTTTCAAGTAGGCAGAACCTGAGGAGGCCAGGACTGACTGCCTAAGTGACTGCTGTTACATATGTGTTTAGGTACTTGTCTACATGAATGTTAAATGTGACAAACACAGAGATTATGTTTCTCTTTAACACAATGTGCAATAGCTAATGTTTTCTTTTCACTTCATCTGTCTGATCTACTCTTCCTTAAAGGACAATAAAAATGTTTCATATTATACATTTAAAACACACACACATAAATTAACCCCATTGCCATTGAGTTGATTCTAATTCATGGTGATTCCTCGTGTTGCACAGAAGAACTGAGCTCTTCAGGATTTTCTTGGCTTTAGTCTTTATGAAAGCAGTTGTCAGGTCTTTCTTCAGTAGTTCTATTGAGTGGGTTCAAACCAACACCATCATTTAGATATGTAGTTTCATGCTTTGTTGTTATTGCTGTTGTTGTTAGGTGCCATCCAGTCAGTTCTGACTCAAAGCAATCTTAAGTACAACAGAAACAATGCCCAGTCTTGCACCATACTCACTATCCTTGCTAAGGTTGACTCCATTGCTGCTGCTATGGTGTCAATACAACACATTGAGAGTATTCCTCTTTTTCACCGATCCTCCACTTTACCAAGCATGATGTCTTCTCCAGAGACTGGGCCCTCCTGATAATATGTCTGAAGCCATTCTGGCTTTTAATGAACATTCTGGCTATACTTTTTCCAACACAGATTTTCTGGCAGATCATGCTCCTTTTAATATTCTCCTCCAATACTATAACTAAAATGCATTAATTCTTCCACAGTATTCCTTATTTATTGTCCAACTTTCACATGCATGTGAGCTTATTAAAAATACCATGGCTTGGGTCAGGCGCACCTTAGTCCTCATATTATTTTTGCTCTTGCACACTTTGAAGATGACTTTTGCAGTAGATTTGCTTAATGCAATACATCATTTGATTTCTTGACTGCTGTTTCCTTGAGTGTTGATTGTGGATCCAAGCAAAATGAAGTCCTTTACAACTTCAGTCTTTTCTCCATTTATCATGATGTTATTTATTTGTCCTGTGGTGAGGGTTTTTGTTTTCTTTACATTGAAGTGTAACCCATAAAGAAGAGTATGGTCTTTGATCTTCATCAGTAAATATTTTAAGTCCTCTTTCCTTTCAGCAAGCAAGATTGTATCATCTGCATATTGTAGATTGTTAAAGAGTCTTCCTTCAATCACGATACCATGTTAATCATATAATCCAACTTTCCAAATTATTTACTCAGCAAACAAATTGAGTAAGTATGGTGAAAGAATACAACTCTGGCACACAACTTTCATTATTTAAAACCCTTCAGTGTCTCCTTATTCTGTTCAAATGACTACCTCTTGATCTGTGTACAGGTTCCTTATAAGCATAATTAAGTGCTCCAGAATGTCCATTCTCCAGAATGTTGTCCGTAGCTTGTCATGATCCACACAGTCAAAAGTTTTTGCATAGTCAATAAAGCACAGATAAACATCTTTCTGGTATTCTCTGCTTTCAGACAAGATCCATCTGGTGTCAGATCCTTTGTTCCATGTCTTCATCTAAATCTGGCTTGAATCTCTGGAAGTTCCCTGTCAATGTACTGTTGCAGCTGTGTCTTAATTATCTTCAGCAAAATTTTACTTGCATGTGAGATGAATGATATTATCCAATGATTTCCACATTCCATTGGGTCATTCTTCTTTGGAATGGATCTCTTCCAATCAGATGGCCTGGTAGCTGTCTTCCAATTTTTTTGAAATAGGTAAGTGAATGCCTCCAGTGCTCCATCAGTTTGTTGAAAGATTTCAATTTTTTTATTCTATCAGTTCCTGGAGACTTGTTCTTTGCCAAGGCTTTTAATGCACCTTGGAATTCTTTCTTCAGTATCATTGACTCTTGATCAAATGCTACCTCTTGACATGGTTAAACATTGACCATTTCCTTTCGTTACAGTAACTATTCCTTCCATCTTGTTTTGATGCTTTCTGTATCATTCAATATTTTGCACATAGAATCCTTCAATATTTCAAGTTGAGACTTGAATTTTTTCTTCAGTTCCTTCAACTTGAGAGATGCTGAGTGTGTTCTTCCCTTTTGGTTTTCTAACTCCAAGTCTTTGCACTTTTCATTATAATTTTTTACTTTGTCTTCTTTAATTGCCCTTTGAAATTTTCTATTCAGCTCTTTTACCTCCTCCTTTCTTCCATTTGCTTTAGCATCTCTACACTGGAGAGCAAGTTTCAGAGTATCTTCTGTCATCCATTTTGGTCTTTCCCTTCTTTTTTTGTCTTCTTAATGACCTTTTCTTTATTTCTGTGTGATGTTCTTAAAGTTATCCCACAATTCTTCTGATGTTTGGTTAGTGTCTAATGCACCAAATCTATTTTTGAGATGATATCGAAATTCAAGTGGGGTATGCTCAAGGTCATATTTTGGGTCTCACGGACTGGTTTTACATTTCTTCAGCTTCAGTATGAACTTGCAGCTGACCAATTGGTGGTCTGTTCCATAGTCTGCTCCTGTCCTTATTTTGGCTAATGATATGGAGTTTTTCCACATCTGTCTTATCATAGACGTAGTCAATTTGTTTTCTGTGTATGTCATCTGTTGAAGTCCATAATAAGAGTCATCTTTTATGTACTTTTAAAAAAGGTACTTGCAATGAATAAGTCATTGGTCTCACAAAATTCTATCATATATTCGCCAGCATCATTTCTATCATCAAGGCCATATTTTATAACTACTCATACTTCTGCTCTGTTTCCAACTTTTGCATTCCAATCACTAGTAATTATCAGTGCATCTTGGTTTCATGTTTGATCAATTTCATAATGAAGAAATTGGTAGAATTCTTCAGTTTCATCATCGCTGAATTTATTGGTTGTTGTAAATTTGAATAATAGTGGTATTAATTGGTCTTTCTTGTTGTTGTTGTTAAGTACCATCGAGTCGTTTCTGACCCACAGCAACCCTGTATAGGGTTTCCAGGGAGCAGCTGGTGAGCTTGAACCACCGACTTTGCAGTTCAAATGGCTTTGCAGTCTGGCAAATTAACCCACAGTGCCACACAAGGACTCCAGCCTTCCTTGTAGGCATATGGATATTATCACTTCACAGACAGCATTATACTTCAAGACAAATCTTGAAATGCTCTTTTTGATGATGAAGGTGACATCGTTCCTCCTCAATTTGTTATTCCTGGCATAGTAAACCATGTGATTGTCAGATTCAAAATGGCCAATACCAGTACATTTCAGTTCATTAATGTCTAAGATATCAATCTTTTCCCATTCCATTTCATTTTTAACAACTTCCAATTTTCTTTGATTCATACTTTTTGCATTCCATGTTCTGATTTTTAATGGATGTTTAGGGTTGTTTCTCCACAATTTGAGTTCTGCCCCATCAGCAAATGAAGGTCCTGAAAACTTTAGTCCATTCATGTCATCACAGTTAAATCTACTTTCTGGAGGCAGCTCTTTTCCAGTCATAATTTGAGGGCCTTCTAACCTAATGGCTCTTCTAACACTATAACTTATAATAGTTTGGTGTTATTCATCTTGTTTCGGTATTCATTATTGTGATGCTATCTCACAATGTTCGACTGCTATTCATAAGGTTTTCAGTTGTTACACATTCAGAAGTAATCAGCTTTTCCTTCTTCCTAATCTGTCTTAGTCTGAAAGTTCAGCTGAAACCTATCTACCATCAGTGACCCTGCTGACATTTAAAATACTGGTGACATAGATTCTAGTATCACACAAACTGACAGATGAGTAATAGTGGTGATTGTTATGTACCATTAAGTCAGTTCCAGCTCATTGCAATCTTATGTACAACAGAACACAACCTAGTCCTATACCATCCTTACAATTGTTATGTTTGATTCCATTGTTCCAGCCACTCTGTTAATACATCTCATGAATATCTTCCTCTTTTTGGCTGACTCTTTACAAAGGATGATACCATTCTCCAGGAACTGGTCCCTCTATCATTCTCCAGGAACTGGTCCCTCCTGACAACATGTCCAAAGTATAAGAGATAAAGTTTTGCCATTGTCGCTTTCCAGGAACAATATGAGTTTACTTCTTCCAATACAGATCTGTTTGTTATTCTGAAAGTCCCTGATATATCCAACATTCTTTGCTGACATTATAATTCAAATGCATCAATTCTTCTTTGGTCTTCCTTATTCACTGTACAGCATTCACATGCATATGAGGTGATTGATAATAACATGCCTTGGGTCAGGGATGCCTTAATCCTCAAAGTGACATCTTTGCTCTTTACCACTTAAAAGAGGTCTTTTGCCAAATGCAATATGTCATTTAATTTCTGCTGTTTCCATTCTATTGTGCATCTAAGTAAAATGAGATCCCTGAAAACTTCAATCTTTTCTTCATGCGTCACGATGTTTTTTATTCTTAAAAAATTTTGGTTAGCCTGTTTGTACCATTGGCATCCTCATGGTGTATTAGGTTAAGGGTTGGACTGCTAATCTCCAGGTCTGTGGTTCAAAACCACCAGCTGCTACATGGGAGAATGATGAGGTTGTCTTTCCTGTAAAGATTTATAGGCTCTAAAACTCTATGGAGCAATTCTACTATGATCTCATAAGTTGAGTTGCTATGAGTCAAAATCAACATGACAGCAGTTTGTTTGTTTCTTTTGTGTCATGGGGATGCTTCAAGTTTGTTTTTGAATTACAGAATCTTCATTCTTCAATAGCTAAACATTCATTTATAACAGCTGTTTGGTTATTAACTATCATCCACATAAGGCATAAACAGAATTTTGTACAATTGTGCTTTTTTTTTTTTTTTACAGAACACCATATATTATTCGAAACCCAATTGCAATTCCTACTCAAGAGAATATCTTGTTTTTTCTGTATCCTGGAGTTGAACTACAGTTGGTGTATGTTTATTTTCCTGATGTTTTTCTTTAAATACCCAATGAGATTTTATGAGTTGGAGTCATTAATGTGAGTAAAATCAACACAACTTAGCTTCATAAATTCTAACAGGGCCTTTTCCATTAATAAGAGTAGGTAAAACAAAACAAAACAGAAATTTGTCTTATTCCATGGCCTGTGAGTTAGGAAACTAGTGTTTTGTTGACACAGAAAAGGAAGGGAAGTCCCAAGTCTGGGCCTTCCTGAGGGAAACTTGTTGCTTCCTGGAGTCTGGTATCCCGCAGCCGCCAAGTTGTTAACACAAGTGCTGCTGTTCATATCTGCAGGCCCACATGAGTATGGAATAGGAAATGATTGGAAGATGATTGGAGTTGAGGGTGGGGCCTGGGCTATTCTGTAAGTGTTAATGCAATGAAGTACTCTCCAGCATCTTTCATACCTCATTATGCTTCTAGGAAAGAAACCCTTGTCAAAGAGGTGGGAGCTCTGGACCACAGACCACCCCTCTTCTCTGTGATAAATGGAGCTGAGAGGCTGTCCCAGCTACCAGATGGGGAACAAAGAGGCTTATGAGTAGCCACAGATATAAAAGGAATAAGTTGCCAGTGGGTGGAAGCTAGAATTTAGTTTTATCTTAATCTTAATTTTAGGATTAAGAATTAGAGTAAGCAGTCTCAAGTGGTTAATATTACTTAAACAAAATTACATTTACCAAGTAAAAACCACAAAGTTAAATACATCTCTGTCTCTTTCTACATATATACATACATATGTATTGAAAGTGCCATGGGCTACCAAAAGAACAAATAGATGCGTTTTGGAAGAAGTGCAGCCAGAGTGCTCCTTAGAGGCCAAGATGGTCAAACTTTGTCTCTTATACTTTGGACATATTGTCAGGAGAGACCAGTCGCTGGAAAATGATATCATGTTTGCTAAGGTGTAGGGTCAGAGAAAAAGAGGAAGACCTCCAACAAGATGGATTGGCCAAGTGGCAGCATCGATAGACTCAAGCGTGGCAACAATGGTAAGGTTGGCCTGGGATTGGGCAATGTTTCATCCTGGTGTGCATAAGGTCACTATGAGTCAGTACTGACTCACTGGGACCTAACAACAACAACAACAATAACTCACCTCATAGTAAATAAACTTGGCTGTGAGATTTGTCCATACTGTATTTGGAAGTGGGGAGGGTTAGAAAGGTGCTGAGTTGGGAAAAACAGGATAGACACCCAGGAGTTTCTCTGTTATGAATTCCTGGGTAAAGACAATGGGGTGAAAACACACTCACGTTAAAGACAACTGGATTTGGAGGGGAAAAAAATTCTGGAACTATGAAACAAAAACTACTATATTCTATCACACACAAAACAAAATGAAGCAAAATTCCCAAACTCCCTAATAATGAGAGGCCACCGTTCTTGGTCTAATGCCTCACACCTAGCATGTCCTTAACATGTGTTGACTCTGACTTCTCCCTCTTTTCTACAATAGCATGCTTGAATGTTGTTGTTAAATATGCTTCCAAAAATAAGCAAATGTAATACATAAAATCCAAAGTGACAAAATAGATTAATCAGATGCTTATTATTTGCTTTACAAAGTATTCTTATTTACCTCAGTAAATTGATGAATACACTTGAACTATCATTCAACTTACAACTTACATCTGATTCAGGGATCCGCCTGATATAAAGTAAGGTGGAACTGTAAATATGTTTTCCAAATGTTAGAAAATCTAATTTTGATTAATTGAATCAGATATTAAATTTCCTTGGAGAGTTGGTTATTTGAAAGGGCCCCAAGGTGAATTCTTTTGGTAAAGAATAAACTCCTTCTGAATGGTGAAAATTTTCTGAGAAACGTGATGACAACTTCTGGCTCGAAAGGAGTGTTTGTCAGGCTTCCCAGCACTGGAGTCTAGGCAAAGGTCAGAGAACTGCTCAGGGCGGGTAGAGGAAAGGACAGGTTATGAACTGTACATGTGAACATTGTTGAAGTGGCAAACAAAAAAAAAGTATAATTAGATAATTTAGGAAATTCCCATATAATTTTCTCAGGAGAATTAGATAAAGCATAATTCTGATTGAATTCTGTGATATCAGTGTTTTAAAACTATTGCTCTGATTTTGCTATAATGCTTAAATAATAACAACTGTTAATATTTTGTGGTACATAAAAGTAAATTATTGTACTGTCCATCATATTTAAACTGCTGTTTTAATAAAATATTTAATGTTTTCAAATAAAGAAGCAGAAGAGCAGATTATGAGAAGGGAGAGGGATGGAAAGATCATCAAGAAAGTCTGTATGGCTTTCCAACCTCGGCTGGTAGATGGATGTCTTGCTACCAAGTCCAGACCATACCTATGGTTTTTGTTGTTGTTATTAGTGTTGTTCTGTATTTCTACTGAGTATTTCTCACACATGTTTTAGCTGCATTTTAGAAATTGAACTTGCAGCATCAACTAAATCTGAAGATATTACATATATAGGCAGAATCAAGTAAAGATATTTCAAACCTTTAGAAAAGATGAGGGTACCCAGAGAAAAGATATGTAGGTTGAGGAGGAGAGAAGAAGGGAGGGATAACTCCTGGAAAACATAAATAAAAGAGGGCAAAGGGGAAATAGGTTAAAGTGGAGTAATCTGGGAAGAGAAAAGCCAGGATAATGGAGTACAACAGGAAGTCAGAAAAGAACGTCTTTCAAGAATGAAGGAATGCTCAACCAAGCTAATTGCTGCAGAAAGTCTAGTTAGGTACGGTGGCCTATATACTCAGCAATAATGAGATCATTGGCTATTAACTAAAACAACAGTTTAAAAATGGTAGGAGAAAAAAAAATGATAGGAGAATGTACATAAGAATAGTTGTCCCATGCTTCATAAGTATCAGCTCTGCCAGAATCACCTATTAGTGACTCTTACATCAAGAGTGAATGTCCTTGGGAAGAATGGGTATTTCTCTGTTTTAGAAGAGTCATGTGCTTAGAAATATCAAGCACTGGAATGGCAAACATGTTTTATTATGATAAAAGTGAAGATACCATGTATTTTTCATTTAATAGAAGATCTCAACTTTCCTGTGTAGGTGTTTGAACACTAGTAAATTTAATCCTTTTCTCAGAAAAGAATTCTGGATCTCTGTAAATTATTCCATATATGAATTTCGTGATAATCAGAGACTGTTGCAGAGAATACTGAGTCCTAATCTTCACCTTCTGTCTTTAAAACAGTTTCTGTCTTTAAAAACATGGGATTTCCTAAACTATATTAATTAGTTATGTTCACTGCTGGTTAATTCATTCACCATTCATTTGTTCAACAAACAATTATTAAAATAAACCACTACTGTTGTTCGCTTTGGAAGACAACCAGGATGAGAAAGCCATGCATCTAAATGACCTCCTAGGTGAAATAAGTAATAAATGGCTTCATATAGGGTATAATTAAATCATGTTATCAGATGAGTACAAGAAAATTCTTATAAGAAAATAAACTAAAGAGAATTTAGACATGATGAGGGGATTGATTCCAAGTTTCAAATTAGAAAGTATATTACGTAGCCATTGGATTTCCTCTCTCTCATATTCATCGCACATTTATATTCATATTTATCAAATCTTCAAGTACTTACAGCTCTCCTCTGAATCCATTTTCAACTTCTTTAAACCTCATAGGATCTGGGCACATCCAATAATTCAAGTCACTATAAATGTAAACATCAGTGTGTAAATGCTTCTCAAGAGCAGGGACATAATGTAGTGCTGGTAGACATTAGTTGATGGAATAGAATCAGACCCTCTCTCCTCTGACAGTGAATTCCAGGGACTGATGGAGATCAGAATACATGATGCTTCTGATAGATGGACAGCAACAGTTTGACCCTGGTCTTCCAGTCATGCTGGGAGAATTCTCAGATAGCACCTTCAAGAGTGTGCATATTCTATTTCAGCCTGCAAAAGTATTACCATTAATACAGACAAAGTTGTCAACCCAAAGGTCATGCAAAACTATCCAGTGTGGCTTGGGAAGCCAGGAAAATTGATTGTTATTTCCTGATCTATAAATCATCAATTCTCAGCTTCTTTGTGTGCTGTTCATAAAATATTGGCTGTGAGCATTTGTTATAAAATGGCATCTCATTTTTTACTATGACCTGGTAGATAATAATTAACATGCTACAAAGAAAGAATATCCTGTTGTAACACATGCAAATGGGGCCACGCATTTAACTGCGTTGTTAGTTAAGGTTCATGCTACACAGACATATGCATACCTGTATGTCCTAGTAGCTATTTCATTCAGGCTTTATATATCAGTACATCATTTGCATTAGTTTTCTAATTAAGTTATTATGTGCTAATATAAAGATCCTCCTCTTCAATTGTCAGTTCTTCTGAACACCTTACTTAACAGAAAACAAGAGGAAGAGTCAAAGAAAATTGATGATTTTTGTAAGGTCACACTGCTAATAGATGATCAAGGTGCAATTATATTGCAAAAGCCATTTGTTTCAGTATTTTACTATGATATCGATGTTGCTCATTAAGCACATTTCATGGCCCAGTGGCATCACCATCTAGGAACATTTTAGAAATGTAGAATCTCAAGTCTCATTCAAGACTGACTGACTTAGAATCAGTATTTTTATAAGATCTGCATTTGGTTCATATATATGTTAAAATTTGAGAGTTAATTAAATGTATTACTTAATTCAGTCATTTGTTTAAGCATTCAGATTGTATTTATTAAGCATTGATAAAATCATATTTATGGAATAGTTCTGATTTGAAACATTTATTTGATAATAGTTGCAAACATACTAAAGCAAAAATTACTAAAACTTTCTGCTTGCTTAGTGCTTCCAGTGGATCTAGTCAGTCAACCCAGTGGCTGATTAAAAAAACAATGTTTTTTCCCACTTTCTCAATGGATTGATGCTAGGACAATTGGCTAAAAGCTGAAAATGCTATTATATTATGAGTTCAATAATCATTTACAAGTCTGTCTCTCCTACTACGCAAAGCCATAGGACAGAGACCATAGATCTTCTAGAATCCAACCCTAGATTTACTATTGATTGGATACTCACAAATACTTAAATGAATGAATGAATAATTGGATTTAGAGAATTACTTGAAACATTTTGTTTGAGTAACATCCCCCCACACACTTATTTATTACCTATCTTTTGTTTTCTTTTTTAAAAAATCCTAAATATATGAAGATAAGTTAAAGTGTACTACTACAAAATCATAGAAACCTTATTTAACAAAAATATCAAAATCTGAAGCTACTGTTTCTGAACATAGTCTCTGTCTCGGTCTATATACTTTTGGAGGCTGTATTTTCATTTCTTTATCCTTCCTCAGAGGATTTTGTGTCCTTTGATTTACACCACATCAAAACAGCAGTTTGGACATCCTCAAGGGACTCAAGTAGTATTCCTTTTTTAATGCTCTTTGAGTTTGGGAAACAAAAAAGAAGTCTAAAGGGCAAAATCAAGAGGCTACAGGGCCATGTGGTGTAATGAATTATTTACTAAGACTCCTCTAACCTAAATCTTTGTAATTTCCACCAAACAACTCTTTTCCTGATGTGTCTGAATAAGAAAAGATTGGAGGGAGTACTAAGAGGATGGTATGAGCCAGTGGTAAATGACTGTTAACAGAGTTAATTGTAATTGTGAAAACTTGGAACTCTAACTTGGGTATAAAATGAGCCACCTCAGAAACAAGAGGGTGAGCTCACTACTGTCAAAGAAGAAAAGCTAAGACTCCTATTAACTTCCCTAGTAAACCCCATAACTGTCAGTATGGTGTCTGACTTTTATGTGATCATTGCAATGAATTATTAAACCCAGCTGAGAAGCAGAGAGAGCTGTGGGAGGGATGGTTGTGTCATTTTAGCAATCCCTCAAAACTGTTAGTTTTTGAGGGATTGCTCTCACCACTTAGTTGCCCTGCCCCTGTATTTGTGATCCAAGTTTGACTGAATCTTGGGATGCCTAACCCATGGATGTGGAGGACCCATTGTACACAATAAAGTTTAATTAAAAAACAAGCAAATATCATGAAGGAGACATTAAACCATAAATGGAGTAGATTTCAGAAGCCTGGGAAAAAACAGGATTTGAATTAGTAAAGTACCCCAAAGGGAAATAGTCAATTAATGCCTAGAGTTTATTGCTGTTTATCAACAGCAGTGTTCTTCTGGAGCACATTTTCTCACTTTCTTTCAGCTCTTACTCACTATCTTATCTACCAATCTAGTCATCTGTTTTTCTATTTGGAATCCATACGACCAAACACAGTTTTATAACTGTTTCTTTCTTCTCCTGCCTCGCTTTGTATTAATGCCAAAATTTGACTCATTTAGTTTATCTTATTGTTGTCTATAGTATGCTTCAAGCAGATTGAAACCAGAAAACAACAATAAAACATTTTAGGCAATCTGTTCATTTGGGAGGTGTGGAAGGTCACATGAATTGTCTCATTTAATTTATTCACCCCCAATCTCTAAACAAGGAGATCTCAGTTTTGGGTTGACTATATCAAGGATGATTTTACCCTAATGGCCTGACTGTTCCCATGGAAACCTGCGGTTCAGAATAGTGGGACCATGGGAGGTTGACATTCTCTACCTTACTAGACTGCTTAAGTGATTTCTACTTTAAGAAATATATAGAAACCCATTTTTCTTCATGCATGTGAAATTATGAAATCAAGGCTGTGAGATTTATTACTAAGAATAAGTAAAACTTCTAATGCTGCACTAACAGAGATGTTGTTGTTGTTGTTAGGGATCATCGAGTCAGTACTGACTCATAGTGACCCCATGCACAGCAGAACAAAACACTGCCGGACCTGGGTCAACCTCACAATTGTTGTCATGTTTTAATCCGTCGATGATGACACTTTGCCAATCTATCTCACTGGTGGTTTTCCTCTTTTTCTGTGACCCTCCAACTTACAAAACATGAAATCCTTCACCAGTGACTGGTCCCTCCTGACAATATGTTCAAAGTAGGATAGATGAAGTTTGGCCATCCTGGCCTCCAAGAAACACTCTGGTTGTACTTCTTCCAATACAGATCTGTTTGTTCTTTTGGCAGCCCATGGCACTTTCAATATTCTCTTCCAACACCATAACTCAAAGGCATCAATCCGTCTACAATCTTCCTTATTCACTGTCCAGCTTTCACATGCATAAGAGGTTATTGAAAATACCATGGCTTGGGTCAGGCACACCATAGTCCTCAAGCTGACATCTTTGCTCTTCAACACTTTAAAAAGGTCTTGTATAGTAGATTTGCTTAACGCAATACGTTGTATGATTTCTTAAATGCTGCTTCCATGAGTGTTGATGGTTGATCCAAGAAGAATGTAGTCCTTGACAATTTCAATCTCTTCTTTGTTGAAAAGAGAGTTGTTTATTGGTCCAGGGGTGAGGATTTTTGTTTTCTTTACATTGAGATGCAATCCATACTGAAGACTGTGTTCTTTGATCTTCATCAGTAAATATTTTAAGTCCTCTCCACTATCAGCAAGCAAGGTCATATCATCTGCATATCACAGGTTGTCAGTGAGTCTTCCTCTAATCCTGATGCCATGTTTTTCTTCATATAACCCAGCGTCTCAGATTATTTGCTCAGCATACAGGTTGAATAAGTATGGTGAAAGAATACAACCCTGTCGCACACCTTTCTTAATTTTAAACCATTCAATGTTCCCATGTTCTGTTTGAACAACTGCCTCTTGATCCAGGTACAGATTCCTTATGAGCACAATTAAATGCTCCACAATACTCATACTTCACAATGTTGTCCATAGCTTGTCATGATCCACACAATTCAAAGCCTTTGCATAGTCAATAAACACAGGTAAACATCTTTCTGATATTCTCTGTATTCAACCAAATTCCATCAGACATCAGCAATGATATCCCTCTTCCATGTCCTCTTCTGAACCTGGCTTGAACATCTGGAAGTTCTCTGTCAATGTATGCTTGCAGCCATTTCTGTATTACCTTTAGTAAAACTTTATTTGCATGGGGTATCAAAGATATTGTTCAATGACTTCTGCACTCCATTGGGTCATGTCTCTGAAATGGGCACAAATATGGTTCTCTTGCAATCAGTTGGCCAGATAGTTGTCTTCTAAATTTCATGGCATAGATG
>NW_006408560.1:1640846-1651745 GCF_000296735.1 Chrysochloris asiatica
TTTCTGTTCAGTTCTTGGACCTCCTCATTTCTTCCATTTGCTTTAGCATCTCTATGCTGGAGAGCAAGTTTCAGTGTCTCTTCTGAAATCCATTTTGATCTTTGCAGTGATAGCATAATACAATGTGCTGTAGACGATAGAAATTGCTGAATAGAATACAAACTTGAAATTCCATGTGAATAACCAACAACAACAACAACAACAACAAAAAAAACAACAACCATAAAATGAACACTCCATAAATATGTCTGAAATCTGACTTTTGGCTATGGCAATGACTTCCCATGTGACTTTGAGAAAATCATAAAATCATAAATAGTAAGGTCATCTAAATTATTGTGTATACTATTGATGCCAAATATAATTATATTTTGTAATTTAATAGACCTTTTAGACTGAAATGAACAATAAGACATAAAAGTAAAGATATAGCAGTTACTAAAATGATTTTTAAAGGTTCTTTAATGTACTGGTGTTATAAGTGATTCCAAAATATGGCCATTACCTAAGGCTCTAAGGTTTTCTGGAGATCAAAAGTGAAGATATAAATGCATCAGTGTTATATATTTCTACAGTCTCCCACCTAACCTGTCCAAGAAATCAGAATACTTATTTTGTTCAATGGTGTCAAATATGCATACAAATATCAGACAGAGAAAGAACTGGATGTCCGCCATTTTTAGTTGCCATTGTCTCTACTTGTACCATAAAGCTGCTCCCTTTATTGCTGTGGAGATGGTTGCATACAATGGACTCAAGGTTATGGTTGTATTTAGCTTGCATGTGCAAGATCATTCTTCCCAAAGCATGTCAGTTATGCTAGGGTGATTTGGCCCAGGGAAGCTTCAGCCCCAAACGGGCTTTAACTGTTCTACTCCAAAAGAGTAGTTCTACTAGAGTGGTACAGATAAAAACTTTTTTTTTTTTTTTTTTTTTGCAATGTGCATTACCTATATCATGAGTTGGCATTGAGATTCTAGTAGAATTCATTCACTCAGAGTAATTTGTTTAGATTGATTAACTAATATGTTGCAGGGAATATTCTCACTGGGGATACAATAGATTAGTGAAGTGGTGGTTCATATTTATAACCAAATGGGAAAGATAGACAAGTTGTTGTTAGGTGCCATCAAATTGGTACCAACTTATAGCAAACCTATGCACAACAGAACAAAACATTGCCCAGCACTGTGCCTACCTTACAATTTTTGCTACATTTGAGCTCATTGCTACTGCCACTGTGCCAAAACATCTTGTTGGGGAACTTATTCTTTTCCTCCAATCCTCCACTTTACCAAACATGATATCCTTCTCCAGGACTGGTCCCTCCTGATAACATGTCTAAAGTATGAGAGATGAAGTCTGGCCATCCTGGCTTCCAAGAAGCATTAAGGCTGTACTTATTCCAAGACAAATGTGTTTGTTCTTTTGGCAATCCATGACACTTTTAATATTCTCCTCAAACATCATAACTCAAATGCATCAATTCTTCTATGAGCTTCCTTATTCACTGCCGAACTTTTACATACATATGATATTATTGAAAATACCATGGCTTGGGTCAGGTGCACTTTAGTCCTTAAGCTGACATCTTTGCTCTTTAGCACTTTAAAGAGGTCTTGTGCAGCAGATTTGCCTAATGCAATACGTTGTTTGGTTTCTTGACTGCTGTTTCTATGGGTCTTGATGGTTGATCTGAGCAAATCAAAGTCTTTGACAATTTCAATCATTCCTCCATTTATATGGATGCTGTTTATTCATCAAGTGGTGAGGATTTTTTATTTTGTTTACAAGGATATGCAACCTGTAGTGAAGGCTGTGATCTTTGATATTCATCAGTAAATATTTTAAATCCTCTTTGCTTTCAGCAAGCAAGATTTTATCATCTACATGTTGCAAATTGTTAATGTTAACACTGATGCCACGAATTTCTTCATGTAGTCCAGCTTTTCAGATTATTTTCTCAGAATACATATTGAAAAGTAACGAAAACAGCCCTGGTACACACCTTTCCTAATTTTAAACCCTTCGGTGTTCTCTTGTTCTGTTCAATCAATTTCCTCTTGGTCTATGTACTGGTAGAAAATAAACAAGTAGAAAGATAAACAATAACCCAGTAGAATAAACATTGGACTTCAGGTGTGGCTCTGTAGAATCAGCCCTGGGCTGTGAACCACAAGATCAGAAGTTCAAACACACCAGCTGCTCCTTGGAAACCCTATACAAGATCGCTGTGGGTCAAAGCTGACTTTATGGCAGTTAACAATGAAAATAAAAAGTAAGCATTATCTTTTTGGAGGAGTTAAATGTGTATAATAAATATATGCTCAATAATATTTTCTCATGAATGTTTAGCCCATCAAAAACTTGCAGAGGAAGTTTCCAGAGGAAACACCTTAAAATATGTTATTTTACCACCTGAATTTGTATACAATATTTATTTAAAAAAAACAGAAGAGAGAAAACCTAAATCTTTGAACGGTTTTACATATAATAGTCTTACATGTTAAAAACTTATTATTATTATTATTATTATTATTATTATTATTATTTTGCAGTTATTGGCTATCATCCCATACCATTCACACAGGAATTAAATAGAGTCATGGAGTTTGTTTTCATTCTTAGAACAGAAGAGAAGGCATCATAAAGGATGAAAGTGGGAAATAACTATGCTGTATGAGGGGACTGAAAAGATTAAGGAAAAGTGGAGTTGGAAGATAACTGAAATTTTTCTATGAAACTTTTGAAGCCCCTTTGTATCAAAGTCCCTTATAAGGATAAGATATTTATGGCAACAACCAACACTATAGTCTAATAAATCAAAAAAGAGACATACTTGAGTGACCACACCATAACCCCTACAAATAAATGCACTGATGGAACTTATCTGAACACTTTGTATATGCCAGTGTGTATGTGTGAATGTTTGTGTGGTCATACAATTTAATAATTACAGCTGTGTTTATTCAACTTATAACATTCACATACAAATATATGGCAAGAGATAGCTAATAGCTTCATTTATGGAAAGAGAGAAAGTAAAAAAAATGTACAACCCATGAAAACCAACTCAACTTAAATATACATAAAGAAGTTTCTGTTCTTGTTAGGGTCCATCAAGTCATAGCAACCCTATGTACAACAGAACGAACTACTTGCTGATTGTGCAACATCCTCACAATTGTTATGCTTGAGCTTAGTTTTGCTGCCAGAATGTAGTCCATGTCATTGAAGGTATTCCTCTTTTTCAACTAGCTTCCAGTTTACCAAGTATGATGTCCTTCTCCAGGGACTAGTCCTTTCTAACAATATGTATCACTAACCTTACTTCTGAGGATCAATCCAGCTGTACTTTCAAAATAGATTTGCTGATTCTTTTTTCATTCTGTGGTACTTTCAATATTCTTCACCAACATCATAATTCAAATGTATTGATTCTTCTATGGTCTTCCTGATTCATTGTCCAGCTTTCCCATGACTGAGTCCACTGAAAATACCATGATTTGAGTCAAGCATACCTTAGTCCTCAAAGTGATATCTTGGTTCTTTAACACTTTAAAGAGGTCTTTTGCAGCAGATTTGCCTTATGCAATATGTCATTTGATTTCTTGACTGCTGCTTCCATGAGTGTTGATTGTGATCCAAGTAAAGTGAAGTCTTGGACAACGTCTATCTTTTCTCCATTTACCATGATGTTATTCATTGGTCAAGTTATGAGGGTTTTAATTTTCTTTACATTGAAGCTGAATCCATACTGAAGACCGTAGTCTTTGATCTTCACCAGTAAGTACTTCAAGTCCTCTTCATTTTCAACAAGTAAGGCTGTGTCGTTTGCATATTGGTTGTTAATGAGTCTTCCTCCAATCTGGATGCCACATTCTTCTTTATATAATCCAGCTTCTTGGATTATTTTCTCAACATATAGATTGAATAAGTATGGTAAAAGAATATAACCCTAATGCCCATCTTTCCTGATTTTAATCAATTCAATATTCCCTTGTTCAATTCAAATAACTGCTTCTGGGTCTGTGTACAGGTTCCACATGAATACAATTAAGTGCTCCGGAATACTCATTTTTCACAATGTTATCCATAGTTTCTTATGACCCACATAGTGAAATATTTTTCATAGTCAATAAAGCACAAGTAAACATCTTTCTAGTATTCTCTGATTTCAGCCTAGATTCATCTGGTATCAGCAGTGCTATCCCTCATTCCATGTCCTGTTCTGAATTCAGCTTGATTTTATATCAACTCTTTGCCTATGTACTGTTGTAACTATTTTAAAATTATCTTCAGGTAAAAAGAAAGAGGAAAGATAGAAAAATGTACAACCCATGAAAACCAACTCACACTGACTTTTATATGCATTAATGAAGTGAGATTCCCTAAAGAAAATTTATGGGTAAATCACTGCTTTGAAACCTGAACCTATTGGTTTAGCTGATTAAATGGAAGCAGTCCAATTTGAAGCACTTCTTAGAATAGTCACAAACATGATCAAAAGGATTAGAAAATCAGATTTATATGAAAATATCAAAGATACTGGGACTATGAAATATGGATAAGAGAAAGCTGAATGATAATTTACTGTTTTAAAATATGCGAATGGTTATACTGTAGAAAAAAAATAACCCATATTTTCTGGTAGTAGAATAGGAGAGGCACATATAGAAAATTTTTACTGACCGAACATGTTTGAGAAATCTGAAATGAGTTACAAAAATAGGGATTGAGATCTTGTTTCAATTCAACTGGTATTTTTAACATGTTAATGATGATGAAGGTACTTAAATACTTTCCTGGAACTTACCACATTTTCTGAAAACTCTCTTTTCCCATCTCAACCCTGTGATAAATCACGGTGTACATACACATTCATGGCAACTGTGAAGGTAACAACTCAAAACAAAAGGTTGTTGTTGTTGTTGTTGTTAAGTGCCATTGAGTCAATTCCGATCCATAGCGATCCTATATAGGGTTTCCAAGGAGCAGCTGGTGAGCTTGAACCACTGATCTTGTAGTTCAAATGACTTTGCAGTCCGATGCATTAGCCCACAGCACCACACCAGCTTGTCCAGAGCAGAGGGTAGGCTATGTTAAAACCCCAACAGAGCACTTGAGAGAAATGCAAAATGTACTTAACAAGTAATGACACAGTTGAGGACTTTTGGCAGTCAGACACAGAGACAGAAGAAGGATTCCATATAATGCTATAGCTACAACCCGTGCAAAGCCTACCCAGAACTAGTCTTTACTATTCAGGAAACAGATTCTTCCTCAAAGACTCAGAATCACCAAAACTGACACCCTGATTTCAGACTCCCAGACTCCAGAAATGTGAAATCACAGATTACTGTTTCTATAGGCCATGCAATTTGTGTATTTTGTTATAGTAGTCTAGGAAACTAATACAGTAAGACAATTATTTAAACTATATTGTTGTTGTTGTTAGGTGCCATTATTTTGGTTCTGACTCATAGTGACCCTATACACAACAGAATGAAACACTATTTGATCCTGAGCCATTTTCACAATTGTTGCTATGTTTGAGCTCATTGTGGCTACCACTGTGTCAATCTATTTTGTTCCTCTAATCCTGACACCATGATTTTTTTCATATAATACAGATTCTTATATTATTTGCTCAGCATACAGATTGAATAAGTGTGGTGAAAGGTTGCAACACTGGCAAGCACATTTCCTGATTTAAAATCATTCAGTGTCCCTTTGTTCTGTTTGAACCACTGCTTCTTGGACTATGTACAGGTTCCTCATGAGCAAAATTATGTGTTCTGAAACTGTCTTTCTTTACAATATTATTTATAGTTTGTTATTATCCCTACCTTCCAATGTTTTTCCATGGTTAATAAAGCACAATTAAACCAGTTTCTGTTGTTCTCTGCTTTCAGCCAAGATTCATCTAATGCTAGCAGTGATAACCTTAGTCTCAGTGATTTCCACTTTCAGTTGAGTCCCAGATAAGCTTCAACAATTGGAAAAAACTTCCTTTGAAAGATTCATCATTATGAAAACCTCAAACATTGAGGTAAACCACATGTGGAAATTCCTACTGAGAAAGGAGGTTTAGAGCAACATTACCACATACTCAAATCACATATATCTTTTGGAAGCACTTCCTTCATCTACACATACCTGCTTCCTGCACACCTAAAAGAGGAAAACTCTTAGGGAGTATGATGATACAGGGAAATGTAATGTGATTTCTTAATTCATGCGATATGGTCTTAGGATCGCTTGTGTGCCAGACACTAGTCTAGGTACTGGTGTGTCACAGAACAGAATATAGACAAGGATCCTGTCATTATGAAGCCAGCATTCTTATTGAGGTCTATGTGGTTAAAAGTTAATGTAAGTTCAGAAAATAATCATTTACTATAAAATCAAGAGTCTAGAACACTAAATAGGTGTAAAATTATGAGTATTGATGATACCATGTCCTACCCATGTGATCTCCTGCTAGTGGGTTACATTTTCACTTATATAAACAGTTACCTTATAAATTCATTCATTTGTTAAAGGATAAAGACTTTTACCTAGAATTTACTTTTTTATGCACAGATTAAGATCATTTCAAATGAAATCATTTTGAAAAAAAAACAAGTGTATTTATAAAAGGCAGTAATCCTCAAAACTAGAAAACAGAATGTGATTCTCAAAATATAAAATTCCAAGAATTAATCTAATGAATTTATGTAAGAATTCTAAATTGTTGTTGTTGTTGTTAAGTGCTATTTTGGCAATTATAAAAGAAGAAACCCAAAGGCCAAACACACTGCTATGAAGTCCAATGGATTCCAACTCATAGTGACTCTAAGGACAGAGAGGTTCTGCTCTTTAGTGTTTTTTTGAAACTGTAAATATCTATGGGATCAGATAGCCTCATCTTTCTCCTACAGAGAGTCTGCTGGGTTTGAAAAGCTAACCTTGAGGTTAGCAGCCCAGTGCTTAACAAAAGAAGAGGGGATGGAAATTACATTCACTACATATAAGCACAGAGGGACCTTATCAGGTGATGGCAATATTAATTTAGTGTTGTTTACATGAATGTGACACTTGTAAAAATGAAATATTATTGAGAGAAATTAAAGAAGACTTAAATAAGTTAATGGATTCCTAATGTCCCACTACTGAATAAACACTGGACCACTCATGAGAAGGTGTGGTTCAAAGTCACCAGCAGCTCTTTGGAAAGCCTATACAGGATCTCAATGAGTCAGAGCTACTTCACTGCATTTAACAAACAAGCGAATACCCAAGAATTAAAAACAAATTTTTAATGTCAGTTCTTCCCTAAATTAAACTATATGTGCAATGCAGCTCAATCTAAATACCACAAGGTATTCTGTTTGCAGGGGGTGGGAAATGACAAATTGATTCTATAATTTATATAAAAATGGAAGGGCCAAGAATAGCCAAGACAATCTTGAATAAGAGCAAAGCTAGAGGGCATACAAATATAAACACCTGTTTTTTAACCTATTTCAATAAGTCTTTTGGCATTGTTACAAGTATATACAAGCTGATTAAATAAATAAGATAAAGAGGCCAGGAAAACACAACAGACACCACACAAAAACAAAACCCAGGTGAATTTTGATTCACAGTGACCCTACAGGATGAAGTAGAATTACTCCATAGGGTTTCTGAGGGTGTGAATCTTTAAGAAAGCAGACTGCCTTATCTTGTTGACATAGTTGTTGCAACAATGGGTTCAAACATAACAATTGAGAGGGTGGTGCAGTACAGCAACACAGCATTGTAAAAAAAGATGGTCATTCCAACAAAAGACTCTAACTACATTAGAAGAAATCAACACATCACGTTAAACACAAAAATAATAAACAAAAATGATAAAACTTTGAGGAAAAAATAAAACATTTTCGTGACTTTAAGGTAGGCAAATATTTATTTAAGATAACACAAAAAGTACTAACCACACAAGGAAAAAGATTAGTAGAACTATCTTAAAACCAATAACTTTTCTTGCTGAAGCAAAACTAAGACATGATGGAAGAAATCTGAACAGACATTTCTCAAGAATGGATATTGACTAAGAAGAGGCATGAGGGATGCTTCTGGAGTTTTGGAAGTGTTTTACATCCTGATCTTGTTGCTGTAATACAGTGCCTTAACCTGCAGCTCCACACCAGGACTTTATCTTGATCTTAGTGGTGGTTAAGTGTATGTAATGGTGTTGTTGTAAGGTGCTATCAAGTCTGCTCCAGTTCGTAGCCACCCTATGTACAACATAATGAAACACTGCCAGGTCCTGCACCATCTTCATAATTGTTATGTCTGAACCCATTGTTGCAACCATTGTGTCAATCCATTTCTTGGGGGGTTTCTTTATTTCCCCTAACCCTCTACTCTACTAAGCATGATGTTGTTTTAGGGACTGTTCCTTCCTAATAACATGTCCAAAGTACGTGACATAAGGTCTCACTATACTTGCCTCTAAGGGGCTTTCTGACTTTACTTCCACCAAGATGGATTATTTTTTTTCTATTGAGACTATAAATCTTTACAGGAGAAGACAGCCTCATCTTTCTCTTGTGGAGTGTCTGGTGAGTTTAAACCATAAACTTTGAAGTAGTAGCTCAACGCCTAGCTGTAGCACATACTAATCTCAGATATTATATTGCACATTTATTCACATTTTATCTTGCTCCTCTCCCTAAAATGAGGATTTCAAGACAAGGCAAAATTAATTTACAGTGATGGAAATCAGAATATTGGTTGCTTATTAGACAGGGGTAGTATTGATCCATAGAGGGCAATACAAAACACTTTTCTGTATAATTGTATTGTTTTGTATCTTGATTATGGTGGTGGTTACAAACGAATATATATTTAATAAAACTCACAAAAATTTACATCGAACATTTGTAAATTTTGTTTCATGCAATTTTATCTCATTTTGGTGAAAAAATACAATGGTCTAAACCTTCCACTGATTCATCATCTTACTCATTGCCATCAAAGTGACCCTATAGGACAAAGTAGCACTGCACCAGAGGGTTTCAAAGTCTGTGATCTTGTAGAGGTAGAATGTCACATTTTTCTTCTACTGAGTGAATGATAGGTTCGAACCACTGACTTTTTTGGTTTTCAGTCAAGGACTTAAAAACTGTGCCTCCAGGGCTCTTTTTCATCATCTTAAATGAAATACACTTTCTTTTATGTGTCCTCTAAGCTCTTCCCATTCTTTCACACCTCATTGCTTACCAATCGCTTCCTTACACATATGCCTTTTCAACTTCAAAGTCTTATTATTCCTCAAACATGAAACCATGCTCTTGCTTCAAGTTTTGCATTTACTCACCTTCTGCTAGGAACATTCCTTCTTGATGGAGCTGGTAATCAGCTTTCTCACTTCATTCAAGCCTTTGCTCAAATGTTACCTCCATAGCAAGTGCTCCTTAAACACTATTTTTAATATAGCAACAGCTATCTCAAATACACACACCTCATCATTCTTTATTCCTTCCCCACTTTTTTCATAGCACATGACAATCTCATACATTACATTGTGCATTTATTCACTTTCTGTTTTGCTCCCCTCCTAGAATGAGGAATCCTGGAGCCTCAACTTGGCTTTTATTCATTGATAGATCCCCTGTTGTTGTTAAGTACTTTGGAGTTGTTTCTGATGCATAGTGACCCTGCACAGGGTTTCTGAGGCTATAAATCTTTAAGGGAGCAGAATGCCTCATCTTTCTCCCGTGGAATTGCTGGTAGTTTCGAACTGCTGACCTTGAGGTTGGCAGCCTGTCTCTTAACCACTACATTACCAAAACATTCCCTAAGCCTAGTAAAATGTCTGACACACAGAAGATATTGTTGAATGAATGAACAGTTAAACAGAGCTTGTATAACAAGTGATAATGTAGAGCAGATACAAACATCAGATAGGAAAAAAACAAAACAAAACTAGATGTTCCAGTTATTGTTGCATATCAAACCTTCTAAAAAATAATGACTGACTTCCAGTTTGGTGGCAGCAGAGCAGAATCAGGTAGGACAGGCTCCGTAGGGGAGGGGCTGAAAACCCAGAGATGACACTCTCATGAAACTTCACCAGAGCTCTGGATCTAGCATAAGGGTGAAAGCATCAGTTTCCCACAACCACCCGTGGAAAAATCACGGTATTAAGGAAACATTGCGTTTTAGAAATTGGTCAAGACACAGGACTCCCTCTGTGGCCATCCTGCCAGGGCAGAAGTCAGAGGGCAGGGTAGCCTGAACAGCAAAGGGAACCTGCGCTAAAAGTGGCAGAGTGACATTTGAAAAAGGAGGTGTGGTGGGATTCTACACTTTTTTTTCCTCCTCATTCATGTTGTGCCTTCTTTGCCCAGCACGGACGCCTTCAGGCAGATGGGTGTGCACCCCTCAAAAAAGTCAGCATTGAAAGCTCAGTTTTCCCATGGTACAGAAAGAAAGAGCCCCATCAGTACAAGGGCAAATCCTCTGGCTCTGCTTTTGACTTCTGCCTGTGGGTCCCAGCCCTAAAGCTAACTTGTGTGGGATCATTAACCCTTGCCTCCCCAGAAAGAAAAAAAGCAAGTTGGGCCTGACAGACAAACCATATGAACAATTTGTAAAACCCCAACATAAAAAGATGCAACTATTTCAAGAATTATGCTGTGCACACGCAGATACTTAACTGACCTTCAGTGGCAAAAAATAGTAAACAATATTTCTCCCATTAACTTCTCAATATCTATCTGTGCACCTCTATGGTGGTGACTAGAGGAGGGGCCTGAACGAGTGGACACCCCCACCCACTACTGGAAGTTACTACGGTGCACACACACTGCCTGTGTAGCAAGGTGACTGGCAAGTTGGCCACAGTTTTATTTTTGTTTCAAAGTG